>NC_074673.1:12695635-13009385 GCF_029448725.1 Salvelinus fontinalis | reverse complement strand
TAACCCATCCTTCATAACCCACCGTTCGTAACTATCATCTTCAAAACCCACCCTTCATAACCCACCCTTCATAACCCATCCTTCATAACCCACCCTTCATAACTATCATCTTCATTATCCATCCTTCATAACTATCATTTTCATAACCCACCCTTCATAACCCACCATTCATAACTATAATCTTCATGACCCACCCTTCATAACTATCATCTTCATAACCCACCATTCATAACTATCATCTTCATGACCCATCCTTCATAACCAACCCTTCATAACTATCATCTACATAACCCAACCTTCATAACCCTTCCTTCATAACTATCATCTTCATAACCCTTCCTTCATAACTTTCATCTTCATGACCCACCATTCATAACTATCATTTTCATAACCCACCCTTCATAACTATAATCTTCATAACCCACCCTTCATAACTATCATCCCCATAACCCACCCTTCGTAACCCACCATTCATAACTATCATCTGCATAACCCACCCTTCATAACTATCATCTACATCTACAAGGCAGTTAACCCACTGTTCCTAGGCCGTCATTGAAAATAAGAATTTGTTCTTAACTGACTTGCCTAGTTAAATATAAGGTAAATAAATAAGTAACCCACCCTTCATAACTATCATCTACATAACCCACCCTTCATAACTATCATCTTCATAACCCACCCTTCATAACCCTTCCTTCATAACTATCATCTACATAACCCACCCTTCATAACCCACCCTTCATAACTATCATCTACATAACCCACCCTTCAAAACCCACCCTTCATAACCCATCCTTCATAACTATCATCTTCATAACCCACCCTTCATAACCCTTCCTTCATAACTATCATCTACATAACCCACCCTACATAACCCATCCTTCATAACCCATCCTTCATAACTGTCATCTTCATAACCCACCCTTCATAACCCTTCCTTCATAACTATCATCTACATAACCCACCCTACATAACCCACCCTTCATAACCCATCCTTCATAACTATCATCTTCATAACCCACCCTTCATAACCCTTCCTTCATAACTATCATCTACATAACCCACCCTTCATAACCCACCCTTCATAACCCATCCTTCATAACTATCATCTTCATGACCCATCCTTCATAACTATGATCTACAGTACATAACCCACCCTTCATAACCCACCCTTCATAACTATCATTTTCATAACCCACCCTTCATAACCCTTCCTTCATAACCCACCCTTCATAACCCTTCCTTCATAACCCACCCTTCATAACCCACCCTTCATAAAACTATCATCTTCATGACCCATCCTTCATAACTATGATCTACAGTACATAACCCACCCTTCATAACCCACCCTTCATAACTATCATCTTCATAACCCACCCTTCATAACCCTTCCTTCATAACCCACCCTTCATAACCCATCCTTCATAACTTTCATCTTCATAACCCACCCTTCATAACCCATCCTTCATAACCCACCGTTCGTAACTATCATCTTCAAAACCCACCCTTCATAACCCACCCTTCATAACCCATCCTTCATAACCCACCCTTCATAACTATCATCTTCATTATCCATCCTTCATAACTATCATTTTCATAACCCACCCTTCATAACCCACCATTCATAACTATAATCTTCATGACCCACCCTTCATAACTATCATCTTCATAACCCACCATTCATAACTATCATTTTCATAACCCACCCTTCATAACCCACCATTCATAACTATCATCTTCATGACCCATCCTTCATAACCAACCCTTCATAACTATCATCTACATAACCCAACCTTCATAACCCTTCCTTCATAACTATCATCTTCATAACCCTTCCTTCATAACTTTCATCTTCATGACCCACCATTCATAACTATCATTTTCATAACCCACCCTTCATAACTATAATCTACATAACCCACCCTTCATAACTATCATCCCCATAACCCACCCTTCATAACTATCATCTTCATAACCCACCCTTCATAACTATCATCCCCATAACCCACCCTTCGTAACCCACCATTCATAACTATCATCTGCATAACCCACCCTTCATAACTATCATCTACATCTACAAGGCAGTTAACCCACTGTTCCTAGGCCGTCATTGAAAATAAGAATTTGTTCTTAACTGACTTGCCTAGTTAAATATAAGGTAAATAAATAAGTAACCCACCCTTCATAACTATCATCTACATAACCCACCCTTCATAACTATCATCTTCATAACCTACCCTTCATAACCAACCCTTCATAACTATCATCTTCATAACCCACCCTTCATAACCCATCCTTCATAACCCACCCTTCATAACTATCATCTACATAACCCACCCTTCATAACTATCATCTTCATAACCTACCCTTCATAACCCACCCTTCATAACTATCATCTACATAACCCACCCTTCATAACTACCATCTTCATGACCCACCCTTCATAACCCACCCTGCATAACTATCATTCAACCAATCCTGATGAAGATTAACCAGTAGACAGATACATTTCAAATTTGTCAATGGATTCACCCATGGGAAGGTCAGGTCTTAGCGGGATCCAATAGGAAAATACTGTATGTACTCATTCATGTACCATTGAGTTTAACCTGACATCATTGGTTTGACTGATATGAGAGCTAGGCATAGGCTGTGTGAACAGCTTCCTATTCTGTTCCGTAAAGTGAGTGCAAACAGAGGTGATTCCTGGGGGATCAGGACCTGGCAGGAGGACACTGTGTTATAGATCGTCATCATAAAGCCTTGCTCTAATGTCCATCTGTCTATGCCAACATTTTATTTAACTTGACAGATGTCATATTTGTATGAGACAAAGAATTTCCCAACGGACATAAGAAAGTCATCATTCTGAACACTAGACAACTGATATACAGTGTCACGATGTCACAACAGTTATCTTTGAATGAAACATTTGATCATCTTTAAACATCACAAGTTGATATAACCTGTCTAGGATGAGGGTGCCGCTAGCGGCACTCCCCCCCCACCCCCACTGAAAAACCAGTGCCGCGAAATTCAAAAAAAATTTTTTTTTTAAATATTTAACTTTCACACATTAAAGTCCAATACAGCTAATGAAAGACACAGATCTTGTGAATCCAGCCAACATGTCCGATTTTTAAAATGTTTTACAGGGAAGACACAATATGTAAAGATGTACATCTATTACCTAAAAACACATTAGCATAATCCACCATCTTTTATTTGTCCACCAACACCAGTAGCTATCACCAATTCGGCTAAACTAAGATATTTATAGCCCCTAACCAAGAAAAAAACTCATCAGATGACAGTCTGATAACATATTTATGGTATGGGATAGGTTTTGTTAGAAAAAAGTGCATATTTCAGGTAGATGGCATAGGTTACAATTGCACCCACCGTCACAAATGGACTAGAAAAACTACATAGAGCAACGTGTTTACCTACTTACTAATCATCAAACATTTCGTAAAAATACACAGCATACACTAATCGAAAGACACAGATCCTGTGAATACAGACAATATTTCAGATTTTCTAAGTGTCTTACAGCGAAAACACAATAAATCGTTATATTAGCATTGCACATAGCACATAGCAGCCCAGCATTGATTCTAGCCAAAGTGAGCGATAACGTCAACATCGCCAAAATATATTAATTTTTTCACTAACCTTCTCAGAATTCTTCAGATGACACTCCTGTAACATCATATTACACAATCCATATAGAGTTTGATCAAAAATGTTTATATTTAGCCACCAAAATCATGGTTAGACAATGTGAAATGTAGCCCAGCTGGTGAGAAAATGTCCGTGCGCCATATTAGACAGTGATCTACTCTTATACATAAATACTCATAAACGTGACTAAAAAATATAGGGTGGACAGGGATTGATAGACAATTTAATTCTTAATACAATCGCGGAATTACATTTTTTAAATTATCCTTACTTTTCAATACAGTTTGCGCCAAGCGAAGCTACGTCAAAAAACATGGCGTCCTAAGCCACTAACATTTTTCGACAGAAACACGATTTATCATAATAAAAATGTCCTACTTTGAGCTGTTCTTCCATCAGTATCTTGGGCAAAGGATCCTTTCTTGGGTCTAATCGTCTTTCGGTGGAAAGCTGTCCTCTTGCCATGTGGAAATGCCAACTGCGTTCGGGATGAACTGGAAGCGTGCCCAGCAATTCACAGCGTTTCAGAAATAAATGTCCCAAAATCGCACTAAACGGATATAAATTGCTATAAAACGCTTTAAATTAACTACCTTATGATGTTTTTAACTCCCATAACGAGTAGAAACATGACCAGAGTAATATTACTCCATCCACTAATGCTTGGAACAAGTGCGGGTCGATGTCCTCCAGGCGCATTACGCAGCAAGAAAAGAGTTCCTAGCTACAGGGTTTTTTAATTTGTAGTGCCTGTGAACGCGCAATCGACCCCATTCAAATCGTCATCACGTAAAGGCATCCAGGGGAAGACGTAAGCAGTGTCCGTATACTCATAGCAATAACTGTGACCTTTTAACTGACTCCAGATCAGGGGCCAACATTTCTGAAATCTGACTCCATGTCAGGGAAATTGCTGTAGAATGGGTTCTGTTCCACTTAGAGACAAAATTTCAACTCCTATAGAAACTATAGACTGTTTTCTATCCAATAGTAATAATAATATGCATATTGTACGATCAAAAATTTTGTGGGAAGCCGTTTCAAAAATTACACGATTAGCATAAATAGTGACAACAGCGCCCCCATCCTCAACAGGATAACATAAGTATTTCCTTGATGACTCCAGCTTATGAGAGTGTCCAGTAAAATACGGTACACCTGTATGATGAGGGTATGGTGTGTTGGGGGAGGGATAAGTGGATACGTCATGGTAAATGTCTCACCACAATGGTGTAGGATGTTCGCTGATTAGATGGGAAGCTGCCAATACTTCACACTGAACCCGCATCACAGACAGAGCAGATGTGTCAGTCCTTCTGTGTGGTTCGGTTTAGTGTGGTGTAGAGGGAAAGGGTGGAGACCAGCTTGTTGGAGACCGTTCTCAGTAGCACACATAAAGGACCCAGCCTCCTGCAGAGAGGTGTGGCAACACACCCTCAAAGGATTTCCCAGAGTTTATATTATTGACTGTCAGTCAAGAGCTATGGAGATGGAACCCGTGGGTTGTGCCCTTCTGTCACCCAAAGGTACTTAAATGTAGGATTTGGTTCCAGTTCACATGAGAAATAATCCTCTTCCTTTGAGCAGAACTTTGGATAGCATATTACCTTCATACAGGAAGTAAATAGGTTGTCATTACATCATTCAGGTTGACATAAGCCTTCAGAATAAGCAAACAGTGTTGTAAATAAATAATGTTCTGGCTTTGGTTGGCTGCACTTTCAACGTGACTCAGTTTGCATATCAATATTTACTCATTTTCTCATAAATACTTTACCAGTACTGTGTGTGTGGTGTGCATATGTGTGTTTGTGTGTGTGTGTGGTTCTAAGTATAGCCTAATTAGCTACACATTATGAGAGTTTTCTTGAGGGTCTTGTGTGAGGTAGCTTCCTTCCATTCCACAGTCTGAGCTCATTGGCATTGGAGTCTGTAGTAACTTGACAAGGAATGCCCACATACAATTCAATATTACCTTCCTTTACTTTCAACCTAACAAATAAAAGGTGTACAGCTATGTACAAACAGTACAAACACAGCAAAGTGATACAGGTAGGCCAGTTGAGAACAAGTTCTCATTTACAACTGCGACCTGGCCAAGATAAAGCAAAGCAGTTTGACACATACAACAACACAGAGTTACACATGAAATAAACAAACATACAATCAGTAATATAGTAGAAAAATAAGTCTATATACATTGTGTGCAAATGAGGTAAGATAAGGGAGGTAAGGCAATAAATAGGCCATGGTGGTGAAGTAATTACAATATAGCAATTAATCACTGGAATGGTAGATGTGCAGAAGATGAATGTGCAAGTAGAGATACTGTGGTGCAAAAGAGCAAGATAAATAAATAAATACAGTATGAGGATGAGGTAGTTGGATGGCTTATTTACAGATGGGCTGTGTACAGGTGCAGTGATCTGTGAGCTACTCTGACAGATGGTGCTTAAAGCTAGTGAGGGAGATATGTGTCTCCAGCTTCAGTGATTTTTGCAGTTCGTTCCAGTCATTGGCAGCAGCGAACTGGAAGGAAAGGCGGCCAAAGGGGGAATTGGCTTTGGGGGTGACCAGTGAGAAATACCTGCTGGAGCGCGTGCTACGGGTGGGTTCTGCTATGGTGACCAGTGAGCTGAGATAAGGCGAGGCTTTACCTAGCAAGGACTTGTAGATGACCTGGAGCCAGTGGGTTTGGCGACAAGTATGAAGCGAGGGCCAGCCAACGAGAGCGTACAGGTCGCAGTGGTGGGTGGTATATGGGGCTTTGGTGACAAAACGGATGGCACTGTGATAGACATCATCAAAAGGGAAAGGTCACGGTCAAGGCCAATGCCAATAATCACCATGAACATATGAATACTAATAATACTATACTGCAGATAAGTACAATAACATATTCAATGTAATTATTTATATAGTGTCCACACTATAACAGAGACAAAGGTGTGTTCAAACCACAAAGCCTCACAGAGACTTTGCTTCCTTAATGATACGAACACACTGAAAGATCCTCAACACAGGTGCCCCACAAGGGTGCGTGCTCAGCCCCCTCCTGTACTCCCTGTTCACCCATGACTTCGTGGCCACGCACGCCTCCAACTCAATCATCAAGTTTGCAGACGACACAACAGTGGTAGGTTTGATTACCAACAATGATGAGACAGCCTACAGGGAGGAGGTGAGGGCTCTGGGAGTGTGGTGCCAGGAAAATAACCTGTCACTAAACGTCAACATAATAAAGGAGCTGATCGTGGACTTCAGGAAACAGCAGAGGGAGCATGTCCCTATCCACATCGACGGGACCGCAGTGGAGAAAGTGCAAAGCTTCAAGTTCCTTGGTGTACACATCACTGACGATCTGAAATGGTCCACACAGACAGTGTGGTGAAGAAGGGCAGTGTCTCTTCAACCTCAGGTGGCTGAAGAAATTTGGTTTGGCCCCTAAAACCCTGACAAACTTTTACAGATGCACAATTGAGAGCATCCTGTTGGGCTGTATCACTGCCTGGTACAGCAACTGAGAGGGTGGTGCGAGGGTGGTGCGGTCTGCCCAAAGACATCAACCACCCGAGCCACGGCCTGTTCACCCCGCTATCATCCAGAAGGCGTAGTCAGTACAGGTGCATGAAAGCTGGCACCAAGAGACTGAAAAACAGTTTCAATCTCAAGGCTATCAGAATGTTAAATAGCCATCACTAGCCGGCTTCCTCCCGTTTACGCAATCCTGCACCTTAGAGGCTGCTGCCCTATATACATAGACGCCACTTTAATAATGGAACACTAGTCACTTTAATAATGTTTAAATAATGTTTACATACTGCTTTACTCATCTCATATGTATATACTATATTCTATTCTACTGTATTTTAGTAAATTCCACACCGACATTGCTCTATGTAATATTTATATTTTCTTAACTACATTCTTTTACACTAGATTTGTGTGTATCGTTGTGAATTGTTAGATACTACTGCGCTGTTGGAGCTAGGAACGCAAGCAGTTCGCTACACCCGCAATAACATCTGCTAAATATGTGTATGTAACCAAGAAAATTTAACTTGATTTGATGAGGATCTATTGAGCATAAAAAGGAGCACCCACAAGTAATTTGTAATTCTGCTAACATTGCATATTATGACACAGGAAATAGCAGTATTTAATTTGTAAGACATTCTCAAGTGTGTTCAGTGATCTTTATCAGTCCATATATTAAATCCCACAAGCGAAAGAGGTGTAACATTCAAGAGTGGGTGAAGTGCCAATCCCTCATTGTGTGAAACAATAACATTCCTTCCAACCAGAATTTGTATCAGTGTGACCTGTGAGGCCCAAAGCTGACGGTAAGTGGGCCGCTGAGCCTCAGAGCTGTCCAAAATGGCACCTCCAGGGTAAAAAAACAGGAAGCCAGCACTTTCTGAGTGAGATAATATAACACTTGAAATGTCGCTATTCTTTGGAAACTTTTGAGTGTAACATTTAACATTAATTTCCTGTTGTTTATTCCACCTTTTTTAATGATCTATTACACTTGCTTTGGCAATGTAAACATATGTTTCTCATGCCAATAAAGCCCTTTGAATTTAATTGAGGGAGCAGGAGCTCAGTTGTTTCTTTATTCAACCAACACTCTCAGGCTACGTCCCCAAATAGCGCCCTAAACCCTGTATAGTGCACTACTTTTGACCAGGGCCCATATGGATCTGGTCAAAAGTCTGGTCACTATTGAGAGAATAGGGTATCATATGGGATGCAGCGCTCGTTTCCCAACACTCTGAGTGGCATACTTCTCCCAGCTCCCAGTAACTCCGGGGGTTGTGTGTGAGATGGCACTGGAGGAGCAAGGCGTTATTCTTAGCTCCCCTGTCAGTGTTCCTGCAGTTTTTTTGGCAGGGTCTCTGAGCGGAGCCCGCCGCCCGCCGCCTGCCTGCCAGTCACTTCGCCCATACGTGTGATTTCTGGTGGTGGGGCATGAAAAGTGGGGGCGGGGGTGAGAATGCTGTCACTTTATTGTGTGTGGATAACATGGCTGTACATTTGAGAGTGTTTGGGGTTCTGTCAAAGGACGGGCAAAAACAAGCTGTGGAAATGTACTGGGGGTTGGGATACTTTTAAAGCGTAAATATGATTGTGGCAAGTTTTGTTAGCGTTATTGGTAGGCTAAAGTACTAAGATTCAGTTTTGGTGGACAATTGTTTACTCTTACTGGGTTGCTAAACATACTAAACATCCTTTCCACATACTGTAAGTACCTTTAACGATGGAAGTCAGGCCAAGACTATGAGATCACATGAGGTAATTTACCATAGATTGACGCTCGTCTCTCCATTAATATCAGTGCACGCTCATCTCAGACGATCAACATACTATACCAGTGACTCGTGACACCTCATCTCAGACGACCAACATACTATACCAGTGACTCGTGACACCTCATCTCAGACGATCAACATACTATACCAGTGACTCGTGAGACCTTATCTCAGACGACCAACATACTATACCAGTGACTCGTGAGACCTCATCTCAGACGACCAACATACTATACCAGTGATTTGTGAGACCTCATCTCAGACGATCAACATACTATACCAGTGACTCGTGACACCTCATCTCAGACGATCAACATACTATACCAGTGACTCGTGACACCTCATCTCAGACGACCAACATACTATACCAGTGACTCATGAGACCTCATCTCAGAAGACCAGCATACCATATCAGTGACTCATTTTCCTCTTGCTTTCTGAAAAAAAATGTATCCTCTGCCAGTTGCACCTAGTTGTACCTGAGAAAAATCTGTCTCTGTAGCACACCAGCAGTTACATCAAACACATTCCACTGTGTGTGCTGAGAAGCTTCCTGAGCAAGAAACAGACTATGTGCGTCCTAAATTACACCCTATATGGTGCACTACTTTTGACCAGGGACCATGGATCTCCACAGGTACAGATGCAAGAGAAATGCAGTGCCACATTCCAAGTAGGTTGTTTGCAGGTGCATTGGAGATATGCATTTATCCTTGAAGAACATAACTTTATATACATCTACCTCCAAACGAGCTTCAATGCCATACAACACTCATTCCGTGGCCTCCAACTACTCTTAAACGCTAGTAAAACTAAATGCATGCTTTTCAACCGATAGCTGTTCGCACCCGCCCGCCCGACTAGCATCACTACTCTGGACGGTTCTGACTTAGAATATGTGGACAACTACAAATACCTAGGTGTCTGGCTAGACTGTACTCTCCTTCCACTCATATTAAACATCTCCAATCCAAAATTAAATCTAGAATCGGCTTCCTATTTGGCAACAAAGCATCCTTCACTCACGCTGCCAAACATACCCTCGTAAAACTGACTATCCTACCGATCCTCGACTTTGGCGATGTCATTTACAAAATAGCCTCCAACACTTTACTCAGCAAACTGGATGGAGTCTATCACAGTGCCATCCATGTTGTCATCAAAGCCCCATATACCACCCACCACTACGACCTGTATGCTCTCGTTGGCTGGCCCTCGCTACATATTCGTCGCCAGACCCACTGGCTCCAGGTCATCTATAAGTCTTGCAAGATAAAGCTTCGCCTTATCTCAGCTCACTGGTCACCATAGCAACACCCACCCGTAGCACGCGCTCCAGCAAGTATATTTCACTGGTTATCCCCAAAGCCAACACCTCCTTTGGCCTCCATTCCTTCCAGTTCTCTGCTGCCAATGACTGGAACGAATTGCAAAAATCGCTGAAGTTGGAGACTTATATCTCCCTCACTAACTTTAAGCATCAGCTATCTGAGCAGCTTACCAATCGCTGCAGCTGTACACAGCCATCTGTAAATAGCCCATTCAACCTACTACCTACCTCATCCCCATATTGTTTTTATTAACTTTTTTGCTCTTTTGCACACCAGTATTTCTAGTTGCACATCATCATCTGCACATCTATCACTCCAGTGTTAATTTGCTAAATTGTAATTACTTCGCTGCCATGGCCTATTTATTGCCTTACCTCCTCACGCCATTTGCACACACTGTATATAGACTTTCTCTATTGTGTTACTGACTGTACGTTTGTTTATTCCATGTGTAACTCTGTGTTGTTGTTTGTGTCGCACTGCTTTGCTTTATCTTGGCCAGGTCACAGATGTAAATGAGAACTTGTTCTCAACTGGCCTACCTGGTTAAATAAAGGTGAAAAAAACAATATATATCCATTTTTTGTCTCCTGGAAAAACCACAGCACACCAAATGGGGTTGCCATTTTGTTGAAATACTAATTCAGGTTTTGTGGATCACTGTGTACATTCAGTTCAGTCTGATTTCATTAGTTTGTATAACTTCTATAACCGATACAAATTCAGACCTTGAGAGACATTTTCATGGTCCCATACAGCCTGGAAAGAACTCACAGGGACTGGAAAAGTACAGAACGTGCAAAACAATCTCAGAACAGGAGTGAGAGATAAAGGGAGCACAGGAGAGAGAACAAGGACAAGCCATACGCGGAGGAAGAAATGCCCTAAATAAATAAGAACATTTTAGAAAGAAGATAGGAGACACCATTTGAAAGATGTAATAGTGCGCAAGTGATACGGGGGAGGAATATGGAGGATGGAGGGATGAGTTGGAGGGGAGTACTGAGACAATGCATTGGGTTGGAGGATGGAGGGATGAGGTGGAGGGGAGTAGTGAGACAATGCATTGGGTTGGAGGATGGAGGGATGAGGTGGAGGGGAGTACTGAGACAATGTATTGGGTTGGAGGATGGAGGGATGAGGTGGAGGGGAGTAGTGAGACAATGTATTGGGTTGGAGGATGGGGGATGAGGAGGAGGGGAGTACTGAGACAATGTATTGGGTTGGAGGATGGGGATGTGGTGGAGGGGAGTACTGAGACAATGTATTGGGTTGGAGGATGAGGATGAGGAGGAGGGGAGTACTGAGACAATGTATTGGGTTGGAGGATGAGGATGAGGAGGAGGGGAGTACTGAGACAATGTATTGTGTTGGAGGATGGGGATGTGGTGGAGGGGAGTACTGAGACAATGTATTTTGTTGGAGGATGGGGGATGAGGTGGAGGGGAATACTGAGACAATGTATTGGGTTGGAGGATGGGGATGAGGAGGAGGGGAGTACTGAGACAATTTATTTTGTTGGAGGATGGGGATGAGGTGGAGGGGAATACTGAGACAATTTATTGGGTTGGAGGATGGGGATGAGTTGGAGGGGAGTACTGAGACAATGTATTGTGTTGGAGGATGGGGGATGAGGTGGAGGGGAATACTGAGACAATTTATTGGGTTGGAGGATGGGGATGAGTTGGAGGGGAGTACTGAGACAATGTATTGTGTTGGAGGATGGGGATGAGGTGGAGGGGAGTACTGAGACAATTTATTGTGTTGGAGGATGGGGATGAGGTGGAGGGGAGTACTGAGACAATGTATTTTGATGGAGGATGGGGATGAGGTGGAGGGGAGTACTGAGACAATGTATTGTGTTGGAGGATGGGGATGAGGTGGAGGGGAGTACTGAGACAATGTATTGGGTTGGAGGATGGGGGATGAGGTGGAGGGGAGTACTGAGACAATGTATTGGGTTGGAGGATGAGGATGAGGAGGAGGGGAGTACTGAGACAATGTATTGGGTTGGAGGATGGGGGCTAAGGTGGAGGGGAGTATTGAGACAATGTATTGGGTTGGAGGATGGGGGATGAGGTGGAGGGGAGTATTGAGACAATGTATTGGGTTGGAGGATGGGGGATGAGGTGGAGGGGAGTACTGAGACAATGTATTTTGTTGGAGGATGGGGATGTGGTGGAGGGGAGTACTGAGAAAATGTATTTTGTTGGAGGATGGGGATGTGGTGGAGGAGAGTACTGAGAAAATGTATTTTGTTGGAGGATGGGGGATGAGGTGGAGGGGAGTACTGAGACAATTTATTGTGTTGGAGGATGAGGTGGAGGGGAGTACTGAGACAATGTATTGTGTTGGAGGATGGGGGATGAGGTGGAGGGGAGTACTGAGACAATGTATTTTGTTGGAGGATGGGGGATGAGGTGGAGGCGAGTACTGAGACAATGTATTGGGTTGGAGGATGGGGGATGGAGCAGGGATTGAACCCGCTAGGCCTAGGAACACTTACACACACACACATCTCTCATGACGTCAGTGGAAGCTTATCTGTGGGGATGGTGGTGATATGCTGGAGAAGGCAGGGCAATCAATTTTGGCCTCTATTGTTACTCTATTACTCCTCTACTGTCATTATTCTATTCCTCTATTACTCCTATATTGTCATTATATTGTTCCTCTATTATTCCTCTATTGTCATTATATTGTTCCCTTATTATCATTCTATTATTCCTCTATTGTCATTATATTGCTCCCTTATTATCATTCTATTATTCCTATATTGTCATTATACTATTCCTCTATTACTCCTATATTGTCATTATATTGTTCCTCTATTACTCCTCTATTGTCATTATATTATTCCTCTATTGTCATTATATTGTTCCCCTTTTGTCATTATATTGTTCCCTTATTATCATTCTATTGTTCCTCTATTGTCATTATTTTGTTCCCTTATTATCATTCTATTGTTCCTCTATTGTCATTATATTGTTCCTCTATTGTCATTACATTGTTCCTCTATTGTTATTATATTGTTCCCTTATTATCATTCTATTGTTCCTCTATTGTCATTATATTGTTCCCTTATTATCATTCTATTGTTCCTCTATTGTCATTATAGTGTTCCTCTATTGTCATTACATTGTTCCTCTATTGTTATTATATTGTTCCCTTATTATCATTCTATTGTTCCTCTATTGTCATTATATTGTTCCCTTATTATCATTCTATTGTTCCTCTATTGTCATTCTATTGTTCCTCTATTGTCATTATATTATCATTCTACTGTTCCTCTATTGTCATTATATTGTTCCTCTCTTGTCATTATATTATTCCCCTATTGTCATTATATTGTCATTATATTGTTCCCCTATTGTCCTTACATTGTTCCTCTATTGTCATTATATTGTTCCTCTCGTCATTATATTGTTCCTCTATTGTCATTATATTGTTCCTCTATTGTCATTATATTGTCATTATATTGTTCCTCTATTGTCATTATATTGTTCCTCTCGTCATTATATTGGTCCTCTATTGTCATTATATTGTTCCTCTCGTCATTATATTGTTCCTCTATTGACATTATATTGTTCCTCTATTGTCATTATATTGTCATTATATTGTTCCTCTATTGTCATTATATTGTTCCTCTCGTCATTATATTGTTCCTCTATTGTCATTATATTGTTCCTCTCATCATTATATTGTTCCAATATTGTCATTATATTGTTCCTCTCGTCATTACATTGTTCCTCTCATCATTATTTTGTTCCACTCGTCATTATATTGTTCCTCTATTGTCATTATATTGTTCCTCTCGTCATTATATTGTTCCTCTCTTGTCATTATATTGTTCCTCTATTGACATTATATTGTTCCTCTATTGTCATTATATTGTCATTATATTGTTCCTCTATTGTCATTATATTGTTCCTCTCGTCATTATATTGTTCCTCTATTGTCATTATATTGTTCCTCTCGTCATTATATTGTTCCTCTATTGTCATTATATTGTTCCTCTCGTCATTATATTGTTCCTCTCGTCATTATATTGTTCCTCTCGTCATTATATTGTTCTTCTCGTCATTATATTGTTCCTCTCGTCATTATATTGTTCCTCTCGTCATTGTATTGTTCCTCTCGTCATTATATTGTTCCTCTATTGTCATTATATTGTTCCTCTCGTCATTATATTGTTCCTCTCGTCATTATATTGTTCCTCTATTGTCATTATATTGTTCCTCTCATCATTATATTGTTCTTCTCGTCATTATATTGTTCCTCTATTGTGCCTCTATTGTTTCCCGCAAGGGGGGAGGCTGATGACATCAGACCTCCAGACCAACTCCTTGAATGGCCTACTCTTTGACTATTTTTCTCAATATGTATTTGTTTAACTCTTACGTGTGTGTATATTACTGTATTTATACTTTGGGATATTGTTTTTCAACCGGAAAAGTAAATAAATTGCCAGATTGCATCTTTTAAACAAAAAAACGGGTAAAAAGGGTTATTTCCTGGAAAACCTCTACTGATAATGAATATGAGTACCGTTGATGGCAGAATGCAGGTCCATAATCAGAATCATTTATTATTAATATTAGCATTATTATTGTTATTCTATTTTGAATGCATAATAAAATAATATAATGTGCATTACAATATCAAATGATTGATTCTGTGTTTAACTGAATGCCTAATATAAATATAGCGATATATTTTAGCAGTGTTACTCATTTGGACTACTGCGTTCTATCATGGTATGGCTGTGTAAGTCTGAGTCAAAATGGACACGCCGTTCTGTTTCTGCAACGCAGCGCACCACACTCTCATCTCCAGCCTCCAGCCTCCTGCCTCCCTGCACCCCTCTCTGCATCCCATGACACCATCATCACCATCATCATCGGGCACAGTGTAAAGTGACCACGGTGACTGGCTGTACTATGTGATGATGGACGGAAGAAGGCTAGCGGAGACCATAGCGTATTCCTTCTCCTCTCTTCTCCCTCCCTCGTTCATTCATACCCTCACTCACGTAACAGGGTGATCTTGCTGCCCGCTGGCCGACAGGGCATCTGAATGAATCTGCAGCCATTCTTAATGTTGTCTCTCTCTGCCTCACCTCACTCCCTCCCCCATGTTTGTTCTCTCTTTACTTCCCCCTCCCTTATTTTCTCCCATCAGCTCAGTATGGAGCGGTTGAGGGGGCTGTTGCCGTGCAGATTATGGGCTGTAATCCCTTGGTAGTGTGTGTGCGTGTGTGTGTGTGAGACAGGGCGATCCGGATGTTTCTGGCTAGTTCATGACATGACAACGGTAATGACCAAACCCCCCTCACCCCACCTCTCTCTCCTCTGTCATCCTCCCATCTTCCCCCTCCATAACATCATCATCCCTCTATCAGGGGAGTGAGGGATACAGCTGTGGCACCACCGGGGAAGGATTCACACGATGTCAGCATTCATTCAGCAAAACATCAGCCGGGTGGGAGGAAGGATGACCGAAGAGAGCGAGAGGGAAAGAAAGAGGGAGAGAAAGAGGGAGAGAAATATAGAGTATATAGACAGAGAAAGAGAGGAAGATAATTTTGTGTAAACAAGTTGCAAATGTACATGCACAGAGATGTGCAGAGGATAAATATTCTGTGAAATGCATTTGAAGGTGTTCATATCAGCTGAGAAAGAGGTGAGAAAAGGAGGAGCGAAGGAGGAGAGAGGAGAGGGAGGAAAGGGATGTAGAAGAGGGAAGAAATAGGTTGTCAGTCTCTTCTATGATATTCAAATGAAATGCCATTCTCTTCTATGCTATTCAAATGAATGGACTCACGTGTTCATTGACGAAAAACCAGACGGGAAAGAGTAAGAGCGACACCAGGACTCAGGATAAACAGAGAAATGCTTTGTTTGAGTTAATGTGCTCATACGCTCATTAAGAAATCAGTCATCATAGCGATTGATGGATAGAGAGAGAAAGAGGCTTGCACATTTATGGCAATATGCTTGAATAAGTGGATGCAATGCATTTTTCCTTTGCAGTTGCTTGTTATGAAAAGACTATGCGGGGTGCAAGATGGAAATGAGAAGAGAAAATCTGTAGAACTAGAGGGAAATAGACTTTCATCCTTATCATCCCTTCATGTGCAATATGGTCTAGAAATACACGACAGCTATACAGTACAATAAATGGCTCTGAGGAGTGTGAAACTGGGAGAACACAGACCAAATTATTGAACCAAAATGTGGAATATTTGTGGATATAAATATAATATACACTTCGTATAGCACACAGCACTGAAATAATGATCTCTACCAGTAAAGTATTAGAGGAAGGATTCCCCTATAATATAATGGTACCTTCCAGTGGCCTGTTTTCTTACAGATGTAAGAGCTACATTTGATCACTCTTTTGTTCTTGCAGTGCGGTAGGCAAATAAAAAAAATAACAAAAGGTCCTCAGAAATTCTGGTGGAATAAATGGGGTCCCTGCGGACAAAGTTTGAATACTACCGCGCAACTACAGGATGCATAGGATTTAGTTTTTGTTGTTTTCTTTGTCACATACCCACGGAAGTAGTAGGTCGCTGAAAGTGGGTAAGTGAGCTGTGAGAGTGAGCTGAGAGAGTGAGCTGAGAGAGTGAGAGTGAGAGTGAGAGTGAGAGTGAGAGTGAGAGTGAGAGAGAGAGAGAGAGAGAGAGAGAGAGAGAGAGAGAGAGAGAGAGCTCATCCCTTGGCAGTAGTACTGTAGATGACTTTATCACTGACCTCGACCCAGAGTCTCTCGGAGCATATTAACACCCCTATCAGATCACAGCAAGGTCACAGTCTACCTGAACAGTGAAATACTCAATCATGAGGCATCAAAGCCAAAGAAACTGCACAGTATTAAAAAAATACACTAGCTGGAAGAAAAGTAGTGTAGAAACCTACCAAAAAACTATTTGGCAACAACAAATTCAATCCCTTTTAGACAACTTCCTGGACAAAACATTTCACTGTAATAGTGAATTTGAAACCTTGGCGGTAGAAAGCCTAACCAGTATTTTTGACCTTTCAGCTTCCCTATCAAATCTAAAAATTCCAAGCAGAGCACCTAAGAAAACTAACAACAATGACAAATGGTTTGATGAAGAATGCAAAAACCTAAGAAAGAAATTGAGAAACCTATACAACCAAAAACATAAGAGACCCAGAAAACCTGGGTCTACGCCTTCACTATGGTGAATCACTAAAACAATATAGAAATACACTACGGATAAAGAAAGAAGAGGACAAAAGAAATCAGCTCAATGTAATTTAAGAGAATCTAACCACTTCTGAGAAAATTGGAACACACTTAACAAACAACCACATGAAGAGTTATCTATCCAAAACAGAGATGTGTGGATAAACCCCTTCTCCAATCTTTTTGTCTCTCTAACAAATAACAACAGCAAAAACATATACATGATCAATTAGAAATCTTAGAATCAGCTATTAAAGACTACCAGAACCCACTGGATTCTCCAATCACATTGAATGAACTACAGGACAAAATACAAACCCTCCAACCCTAAAAGGCCTGTGGTGTTGATGGTATCCTACATGAAATGATAAAATATACAGCCCACAAATTTCAATTGGCTTAAAGTTTTTAATATCATCCTCAGCTCTGGCATCTTCCCCAATATATGGAACCAAGGACTGATAACCCCAATCCACAAAAGTGGATACAAATTTGACCCCAATAACTACTGTGGGATATGCGTCAACAGTAACCTTGGGAAAATCCTCTGCATTATCATTAACAGCAGACTTGTACATTTGCTCAGCGAAAACAATGTATTGAGCAAATGTCAAATTGGCTTTTTACCAAATTGCTGTATGACAGATCACGTATTCACCCTGCACACCCTAGTTGACAAACAAACAAACCAACACCTACCTGATTAAATAAAGGTGAAAATAAAAACGAATTAAAAAAAACAAAGGCAAAGTCTTCTCATGCTTTGCTGACTTCAAAAAAAGCTATTGACTCTATTTGGCAATAGGGTCTGCTATACAAATTGATGGAAAAGGGTGTTGGGGGAAAATCATACAACATCATGAAATCCATGTACACCAACAACAAGTGTGCGGTTAAAAGTAGCAAAAAACACACACATTTCTTTCCACAGGACCGTGGGGTGAGACTGGGATGCAGCTTAAGGCCCACTCTCTTCAACATACAGTACCAGTCAAAAGTTTGGACACACCTACTCATTAAAGGGTTTTTCTTTATTTCTTACTATTTTCTACATTGTAAAATAATAGTGAAGACATCACAACTATGAAATAACATATATGGAATCATGTAGCAACCATTTTTTTAACAAATCAAAATATATTTGAGATTCTTCAAAGTTGCCAACCTTTGCCTTGATGACAGCTTTACTCACCCTTGGCATTCTTTCAACCAGCATCACCTGGAATGCTTTTCCAACATTCTTGAAGGAGTTCCCACATATGCTGAGCACCTGTTGGCATCTTTTTCTTCACTCTACGGTCCAACTCATCCCTAACCATCTCAATTGGGTTAAGGTCGGGTGATTGTGAAGGCCAGGTCATCTGATGCAGCACTCCATCACTCTCCTTATTGGTCAAATAGCACTTACACAGGCTGGAGGTGTGTTGGGTCATTGTCCTGTTGAAAAACAAATGATAGTCCCACTAAGCGCAAACCAGGTGGGATGGCATATCGCTGCAGAATAATGTGGTATCCATGCTGGTTAAGTGTGCCTTGAATTCGAAATAAATCACTGACAGTATCACTAGCAAAGCACCCCCACATCTCCTCCTCCATGCTTCATGGTTGGAACGTACTCTGCATCTCACAAAGACATAGCTGTTGGAACCAAAAATCTCTAATTTGGACTCATCAGACCAACGGACAGATTTCCACTGGTCTAATGTCCATTGCTCATGTTTCTAAGCAAGTCTCTTCTTCTTATTGGTATAATTTAGTAGTGGTTTCTTTGCAGTAATTTGACCATGAAGGCCTCATTCATGCAATATCCTCTGAACAGTTGATTTTGAGATGTGTCTGTTACTTGAACTCAATGAAGAATTTATTTGGGCTCAAATTTGAGGCTGGTAACTCTAATGAGCTAATCTTCTGCAGCAGAGGTACACTGGGTCTTCCTTTCCTGTGGCGGTCCTCGTGAGAGCCAGTTTCATCATAGCGCTTGATTTTTTTTGCGACTGCACTTGAAGAAACTTTCAAAGTTCTTGAAATGTTCTGTATTGATTGACCTTCATTTCTTAAAGTAATGATGGATTGTCGTTTCTCTTTGCTTATTTGAGCTGTTCTTGCCATAATATGGACTTGGTCGTTTACAAAATAGGGCTATGTTCTGTATACCACCCCTACCTTGTCAGAACACAACTGATTGGCTTAAACGCATTAAGGAAAGAAATTCGACAAATTCACTTTTACGGTACACCTGTTAATTGAAATGCATTCCAGGTGACTACCTCATGGAGCTGGTTGAGAGAATGCCAAGAGTGTGCAAAGCTGTTGTCAAGGCAAAGGGTAGCTACTTTGAAGATTCTAAAATATAAAATACATTGTGATTTGTTTATGTCAGAGTCTAGGTGATGTGGGTAAGGCGGAGTCAGGGGCAGGACACAGAGATGAGTAATAATAGTAACTTTACTCAAAAATAATCTTCCAACAAGGAGAACGAAAATCCAGAATCACATAAACGAGACAACTGACAACAATAAACACGCACAAAACCATGATGGCTAAAGAGGGTTAAATAGGGAAATAATTAAAACGTAATGGGAACCAGGTGTATAAAATCAAGACAAAACAAATGGAAAAAGAAATGTCAATCGGTGGAGGCTAGAAAGCAGGTGACGTCGACTGCCGAACGCCGCCCGAACAAGGAGAGGCACCAACTTCGGCGGAAGTCGTGACAGTACCCCCCCCCCTTGATGCGCGGCTCCAGCAGTGCGCAGACACCGGCCTCGGGGACGACCCGGATGACGAGGCGCAGGACGATCCGGGTGGAGACGGTGAAATTCCTGCAGTAAAGAAGGATCCAGGATGTCCTCCACCGGCACGCAGCATCTCTCCTCCGGACCGTACCCCTCCCACTCCACGAGGTACTGAAGGCCCCTCGCCCAACGCCTTGAGTCCATGATGGCTCACACAGTATACGCCGGGTTCCCCTCGATGTCCAGAGGGGGTGGACATCGAGGGGACGGCCTGAGGAGAGACACATGGAACGAGGGGTAATACGGTAATCAGGAGGGAGCTGTAACCTATAACAAACCTTGTTCAGTCTCCTCAGGATTTGAAATGGCCCCACAAACCACGGACCCAGCTTCCGGCAGGGCAGGCGAAGGGGTAGGTTTCGGGTGCATACGGGCCATCAGGCGCTCACCTTCTGCCGCCTGATGGCCCATTGCAGGCGCACATGGGCAGCGTCCCATGTTTCTTCCGAGCGCCGAAACCATTATTTCGCCGCAGGTGCTTCAATCTGGCTCTGATGCCACGGTGCCAGGACCGGCTGATAACCTAGTACACATTGAAAAGGAGATAGGTTAGTGGAGGAGTGGCGGAGGGAGTTTTGGGCCATCTCTGCCCAGGGGATGAAAGCCGCCCACTCCCCCGTCCGGTCCTGGCAATAGGACCGCAGTAACCTACCCACATCCTGGTTAACTCTCTCCACCTGCCCGTTACTCTCAGGGTGAAAACCTGAGGTGAGACTGACCGAGACCCCCAGGCGTTCCATAAATGCCATCCAGACTCTAGACGTGAACTGGAGACCCCGATCAGAAACTATATCCTCAGGCACCCCGTAGTGCCAGAAGACGTGGGTGAACAGGGCCTCCGCAGTCTGTAGAGCCGTAGGGAGACCGGGCAAAGAAAGGAGACGGCAGGACTTAGAAAACCGATCCACAACAACCAGGATCGTGGTGTTACCCTGTGATGGAGGAAGATCCGTTACGAAATCCACCGATAGGTTTGACCACACCCGCTGTGGAACGGGTAGGGGTTGTAATTTCCTTCTGGGCAGGTGTCTAGGTGCCTTGCACTGGGCGCACACCGAGCAGGAGGAAACATAAACCCTCACGTCCTTAGCTAAAGTGGGCCACCAGTACTTCCCACAAAGACAGCGCACTGTCCGACCGATGCCAGGATGACCAGAGGAGGGTGACGTGTGAGCCCAACAGATCAAATGATCGCGGACATCATACGGAGCGTACAGACGCCCTCTCACTGGTTGGGAGTGGGCTCTGTACGTAATGCACGCTCGATGTCCGCATCCACCTCCCATACCACCGGTGCCAGCAGGCAAGAAGCCGGAAGTAGAAGTATGGGAGTGGGATCCGTGGACCGCTCCTCTGTGTCATACATCCGGGACAGTGTGCCTGCCTTAGCGTTCTGGGAACCTGGTCTGTAGGAAAAGGTGAAAACAAAATGGGTGAAAAACATGGCCCACCTTGCCTGACGAGGGTTCAGTCTCCTCGCCGCCCGGATGTACTCCAGATTGCGGTGGTCAGTCCAAATGAGGAAAGGGTGTTTAGCCCCCTCAAGCCAATGCCTCCACGCCTTCAGAGCCTTGACAACAGCCAACAGCTCCCGATCACCCACATCGTAGTTTTGCTCCGCCGTACTGAGCTTCTTCAAAAAAAAAGCACAGGGGCGGAGCTTTGGTGGTGTACCCGAGCGCTGAGACAGCACAGCTCCTATCCCAGCCTCGGACGCGTCCACCTCTACTATAAATGCCAAAGAGGGATCAGGATGAGCCAGCAGGGGAGCCGAGGTGAACAGAGCCTTCAGGTGACCAAAAGCCCTGTCCGCCCTAGCTGACCACTGCAGTCGCACCGGTCCCCCTTTAGCAATGAGGTAATGGGAGCCGCCACCTGACCAAAGCCCCGGATAAACCTCCTGTAGTAGTTGGCAAACCCTAAGAACCGCTGCACCTCCTTTACCGTGGTTGGAGTCGGCCAGTTACGCACGGCTGAAATGCGGTCCTTCTCCATCTCCACCCCTGTCGCGGACAGGCGGTACCCTAGGAAGGAGACGAACTGTTTGAAGAACATACATTTCTCAGCCTTGACGTACAGGACATGCTCCAAAAGTCGACCCAAGCACCTTGCGCACCAGGGACACATGCTCGACACGTGTAGCGGCGTATATTAGAATATCATCTATATACACCACTACACCCTGCCCGTGCAGGTCCCTGAAAATCTCATCTACAAAGGAATGAAAGAAAAGAAAGACCCGTACGGCATGACAAGGTACTTATAGTGCCCAGAGGTGGTACTAAATGCAGTCTTCCACTCATCCCCCTCCCGGATATGCACCAGGTTGTAAGCGCTCCTGAGATCCAATTTTGTGAAGAAGCGCACCCCGTGCAATGACTCTGTCACACTGGCTATGAGAGGCAGCGGGTAACTGTACTTCACTGTGATCGGATTTATACCTCGATAGTCAATACACGGGTGTAAACCTCCATCCTTCTTCACAAAAAAGAAACTCGAGGAGGCAGGTGAAGTGGAGGTCCGAATGTATCCCTGTCCCAGAGATTCGGAGCCATATGTTTCCATAGCCACCGTCTCCTCCTGTGACAAAGGATACACGTGACTCCTGGGAAGTGCTGCATCTACCAGGAGATTTATCGCACAATCCCCCCGTCAATAGGGTGGTAATTGAGTCGCCTTCTTTTTACAGAAGCACCAGATGATCTGATGCTTCTTTTTACAGAAGGCGAGAGCCAAATCGACATATTCAGGGGGGATGTGCATGGTGGAGACCTGGTTTGGACTCTCCACCATAGTTGCACCTATGGAAACACCTACACACCTCCCTGAGCACTGACGTGACCATCCTTTGAGAGCCCCCCGTTTCCACGAAATAGTGGGGTCATGATCGGCCAACCAGGGATGCCCCAACACCACAGGAAACGCAGGCGAATCGATCAGAAAGAGACTAATTCTCTCCTTATGATCCCCCTGTGTTATCAGACATAGTGGAGGTGTGACCTCCCTGATCAGTCCCGACCCTAAAGGACGACTAACTAAGGCATTTAAAGGGAAGGGCACATCAACAGAAACAATAGGGATTCCTAATCTAATTGCAAATGAACGATCAATAAAGTTCCCAGCTGCACCTGAATCTACTAGCGCCTTATGCTGGGAATGCGGGGAAAACTCAGGAAATGTTATATATCTTCTTATGGCTGCAGGGGGCGTTACTGAGTAGCCAGCTAAATCGTGCCCATTTCAAACGGCCTCGTACTCAATTCTTGCTCGTACAATATGCATATTATTATTATTATTGGATAGAAAACACTCTCTAGTTTCTATAGCCGTTGGAATTTTGTCTCTGAGTGAAACAGAACTCCTTCTACAGCACTTTTCCTGACAGGGAGTCAGATTTCAGAAATCTTGGCCCCTGATCTGGGGTCAGTTTAAAAGTCCCTGTAAATGCTATGAGGATACAAACACTGCTTACGTCTTCCCCTGGATGTCAGTACGTGGTGACGCTTTGATTGGAGTCGATTGCGCAATCAGGGCCTGTATAAAACAGCACAAGGTGGAAGTAGCGTCCTTTTCCTGCTGCGCCTGACGCACGGTGGACATCGGACCTGCTCTCTTTCCAAGCTTTAGTTTAGCCAGTAATATTTCTCCGGTCATGTTTTTACTCGTTATAGGTGTTAAAAACATCATAAGGTAGTTAATTTAAACCGTTTTATAGCAATTTATATCCGTTTAGTGCGATTTTGAGGCATTTCTTTCTGAGACACTTTGAACCGCTGGGCACGTTTCCAGTTCATGTCGAACGTTAGTGGGCATTTCCACATGGCAAGAGGACAGCTTTCGACCAAAAGACGATTAGACCCAAGAAAGGATTCATTGCCCAAGATTCTGATGGAAGAACAGCTCATAGTAAGAACAATTTATGATGATAAATCGTGTTTCTGTCGAAAAATGTTAAACGCTTATGCCGCCATTTTGTTTGGTATAGCTTCGCTTGGCGCAACCTGTATTGAAAAGTAAGGATAATTTAAAAAATGTAATTCAGCGATTGTATTAAGAATTAAATTGTCTATCAATCGCTGTCCACCCTGTATTTTTTAGTCAAGTTTATGAGTATTTATGTATAAGACTAGATCACTGTCTAATATGGCGCACAACATTTTCTGACCAGCTGGGCTACTTTTCTCATTGTCTAACCATGATTTTTGTGGCTAAATATGCACATTTTCGAACAAACTCTATATGTATGTTGTAATATGATGTTACAGGAGTGTCATCGGAAGAATTCTGAGAAGGTTAGTGAAAAAATTAATATATTTTGGCGATGATTACGTCATCGCTCTCTTTGGCTTGAATCAAAGCTCTGGTAACGTTTGCACATGTGGTATGCTAATATAACAATTTATTGTGTTTTCGCTGTAAAACACTTAGAACATCTGAAATATTGTCTGAATTCACAAGATCTGTGTCTTTCCATTGCTGTGAGCTGTGTATTTTTAAGAAATGTTTTATGATTAGTAATTAGGTAATACACGTTGCTCTGTGTAGTAATTCTAGTCGCTTTGGTGAGATTTGTGATGGTGGCTGCAATGGCAAACTATGATTTATACCTGAAATATGCACATTTTTCTAAAAGAACCTATGCTATACAATAAATATGTTATCAGACTGTCATCTGATGATGTTTTTTCTTGGTTAGTGGCTATCAATATCTTTATTTGGTCGAATTGGTGATAGCTACTGGTGTTGAGAAAAAATGGTGGACTAAGAAAAATGGTGTCTTTTGCTAATGTGGTTAGCTAATAGATTTACATATTTTGTCTTCCCTGTAAAACATTTAAAAAATCGGACATGTTGGCTTGATTCACAAGATGTGTACCTTTCATATGCTGTATTGGACTTGTTAATGTGAAAAAGTTAAATATTTAAAAAAAAATAGATTTTGAATTTTGCGCCCTGCACTTTGAGCTGGATGTTGTCATAAGTGTACCGACGTCGGGACAGCCTGCCTAAAAGGATATACACACATGTGCGAAACAGGAAGCTCTGGGTGAGTTGGGTGCCTACTCACCTGGGATCATGCTTACTACATGATTCCATATGTGTTATTTAACAGTTTTGATGTCTTCACTAATGAACAATGTAGATGTGTTCTACAATGAGAAAATTGTAAAATAAAGAAAAACCCCTGAATGAGTAGGTGTGTCCAAACATTTAGCTGGTAATGTATATATCAACGAATTGGCAAGGGCACTAGAACAGTCTGCAGCACCCGGCTTCACCCTACTAGAATCTGAAATCAAATGTCTACTGTTTGCTGATGATCTGGTGCTTCTCTCCCCAACCAAGGAGGCCCTACAGCAGCACCTAGATCTTCTGCATTGATTTAGTCAGACCTGGGACCTGACAGTAAATCTCAGTAAGACAAAAATTGTCAGGACCACAATTATAAATTCCATCTAGATACGGTTGCCCTAGAGCACACAAAAAAGATACATACCTTGGCCTAAACATCAGCACCACAGGTAACGTCCATAAAGGTGTAAACGGTCTGACAGACAAGGCAAGAAGGGCGTTCTATGCCATCTAAGGAACATAAAACTGGACATACCAATTAGGATCTAGCTAAAAATACTTGTCACACCCTGATCTGTTTCACCTGTCTTTGTGATTGTCTCCACACTCCTCAATGTTTTTGCTCATCTTGCAAATCAAATCAAATCAAATGTTATTTGTCACATACACATGGTTAGCAGATGTTAATGCGAGTGTAGCGAAAGGCTTGTGCTTCCAGTTCCGACAATGCAGTAATAGTCCCCATCATCCCATGCGTATTTATACCTGTGTCTCTGTTTGTCTGTTGCCAGTTCGTCTTGTTTGTTAAGCCAACCAGTGTTTTTGTCTCAGCTCCTGCTTTTCACCAGTCTCTCATTTCTCGTCCTCCTGGTTTTTGACCCTTGCCTGTCCTGACCCTGTACCCACTCGCCTGACCACTCTGCCTGCCCCTGAGCCTGCCTGCCGTCCTGTACCTTTGCCCAACCTGAAGGATACCGACCTCTGCCTGACCTGACCCTGAGCCTGCCTGCCGTCCTGTACCTTTGCCCAACCTCTGGATACCGACCTCTGCCTGACCTGACCCTGAGCCTACCTGCCGTCCTGTACCTTTGCCCCTGTTGCTGTAATAAACATTGTTACTTCGACACGGTCTGCATCTGGGTCTTACCTTGATTCCTGATAACTTGAATCAGTTATGGAACCCATTGCCCTTTATGGTTGTGAGGTCTGGGGTCCGCTCACCAACCAAGAATTCACAAAATGGGAAAAACACAAAATTGAGACTCTGCATGCAGAATTCTGCAAAAATATCCTCTGGGTACAACGTAAAACACCAAATAATGTGAACAGAGCCCAAGGACCAGCTTGCTTAGAGGACTCTTCACCAGGTTCATCTCTCTGTAGGTGATGGCTTTGTTATGGAAGGTTTGGGAATCTCTTCCTTTAAGATGGTTGTAAAATTTAACGTCTCTTTTTTAGATTTTGATCATTAGCGGGTATCGGCCTAATTCTGCTCTGCATGCAAACAAAAACGGACCCCACAGAGCCCTAGGACAGCAACACAATTAGACCCAACCAAATCACGAGAAAACAACAAGATAATTACTTGACACATTAGAAATAATTAACAACAAAAAAATTAGGAAACTAGAATGCTATTTGGCCCTAAAACAGAGAGTACACAGTGGCAAAATACCTGACCACTGTGACTGACCCAAAATGAAGGAAAGCTTTGACTGAGCATAGCCTTACTATTGAGAAATGTTGCTGTAAGCAGACCTGGCTCTCAAGAGAAGACAGACTATGTGCACACTGCCCACAAAATGAGGTGGAAACTGAGCTGCACTTCCTAACCTCCTGCCAAATGTATGACCATATTAGAGACACACATTTCCCTCAGATTACACAGACCCACAAATAATTCGAAAACAAATTCAATTTTGATAAACTCCAATATCTATTGGGTGAAATACCACAGTGTGCAATCACAACAGCAGGATTTGTGACAAGAAAAGGGCAACCAGTGAAGAACAAACACCATTGTAAATACAAGCCATATTTATTTGCTTTCCCTTTTATTTGCACATTGCATGCACTGTATATAGACATTACATGACATTTGAAATGTCTTTATTATTTTGGAACTTGTGTGAGTGTAATATTTTTTTTCTCACTTTTGTTTATCCATTTCACTTGCTTTGGCAATGTAAACACATGTTTCCCATGCCTATAAAGCCCATTGAATAAAATTGAATTGAGAGAGATAGAGAGATAGAGAGTGTCAGAACACAGTGGACGTTGATTGTGTGTCTGTGTCAGCATGTGTGTATGTGTCTGTCTGTCTGTCTGTCTTTGTGTGTCTATTGACTGGGCTCTACAGGAAGCAGGAAGCTGATCGACCTGGTTTGTTAGAGTGAACGTGTCAGCACTGGTCTACAAAGTCTTCAAAGTATGTCTACACAGTAGGTCTACATAATGCCTGGCTTTCTACACTATTTTCTGAAAATTAGGCTGTCAAAATTACGAAATTACAAACCAAAACAGTCACGCACCATGATGCCTGTGAGACTGCATGTCCACAGGGGATCTGACATTCAATCACCTCTTTACTTCCTGTGCTTGTGGAGCCTGAGAAAAGCTCAAATAACACACACACACACACACACACACTTTATATGGGTGTTTTACACAGGCAGCCCTATTCTGATCTTATTTTCACTAATTGGTCTATTGACCAATCAAATCAGCTCTGAAAAAGATCTGTGGAAAAAAGATTAGAATTGGTCTGCCGGTGTAAACACAGCCTTAGTAAGCTACATCTGTTTGATATTTACTGGACGTATATTTGGCCTGTTTACTTTTTGTATCATGCTGAGTGTCTGTCTCGGTTCTATGTAGTACTATGCTACATAGAACCCGTTTCAAATGGGTAGCAGGTGCATGTGGAGGTAGAATGATTTAAAGGTTTGATATTTGCAGTGTCTTTATGGTACAGATCTGCTATCTTAATTTGATCACTCTCTTGTTGCAGACAATTTTTGCAGCAGGAAATGCAAATTGTAGTGTGTTTCCGACTTGATTTGCCATAGAGAAATATGTATCATCCACAGCAAAAATGTCCATTAATTATAGTCCACATAATAATTCATTTTTCCTATTGCTGCAGGATTGTTGTCCTCTTCATAAATCAAAGGTTTACATGTCTCTTTGTTATATGTTCTGTTTCATTGGTATGCAGGTGTACCTTTGAGAGCTAGTCCTGTAAATAGACCTTCTCAAGTTTTTCATTGGATTAGGGTTAGGGTTAGGATTAGGGCTGAGGCTTGGGTTAAGGTTTAACCGGGGTGTGGACATGAAGCAAAGGTAAGGGTTAGGGTTTCATTTCATCTCCTGTAATTGACTGAATTGGGACAGGCATCAATCCCATCAAAAAATTGTTAAATCCCAAGATGGTAAAACCTGGTCTATCCGTGATTTACCATAGAACCCTTTCTGCCTTTCTATATCCTCTCACAGTCCTACCAGATAATCCTTCAGGAACAATCTTAGGGAACCTCTCCTCTGCTATTTCCATTATCAGCCCACCTTACTCCCATCTTCCTTCTCACCCCTCCTTCTGCTGCCTCCTCCGTCTTCCTCTCCTCATATTTCTTTTAGAATGCATCACTACGCATCTTTGCCTAGTGACACTTGTAGAAAAAAGGGTTCCAAAAGGGTTGTCTGGCTCCATGTGAGAACCCTTTTTAGGGTTCCAGGTAGATCCCTCTGTGGAAAGGGTTCTACATGGAACCCAAAAGGGTTCTACCTGGAGCCCAAAATAGTTATTCAAAGGGTTATCCTACGGGGACAGCCGAAGAACCCTTTTAGGTTCTAGATAGCAAAACAAATTCTAAGAGTGTACCCATGTAGAGGAATCATGTACAAGGGCCGCTGTGAAAGTGGTACCCTACTTTTCTCAATGACATAACATAATTATCTGGGGCCCATGTACAGTAAATCTGATAGACTAGGGGTGGATTACATTGAGTTAGGTCTAAGTACTCCAATAGCATGTAACATACAGAGACATTTGTTGAAAGAGTTCTACTTTACATTCTTACTCTTATGTATTAGGGTTTTTAGTTAATCCAATAAGGTCTTTAACAACATGTCTGTAAATTCCAGCAGTGAGAAATGTGATGTTAAAGATTAATTCAATTACATCACGTCATTTCACATCATGGGCCAAGACAAGCATGAGTCTATAAGGTTCCTTGTTAACAATATCCATCTAAGACAGGATTTCAAAGATCCTAAATATTGGAAAATCACATTTCTAGTGATGGTAATTGTAGCTAAGTGTCTTGCGAAATTAGTAACTCTTGCCAGTTTGTGTGGGTGTTTTCTGAGTGCATAGGTTACAGCTGAGGATATTCTGTTCTCAGAATCTTGTGTGTGTGTGTGTGTGTGTGTGTGTGTGTGTGTGTGTGTGTGTGTGTGTGTGTGTGTGTGTGTGTGTGTGTGTGTGTGTGTGTGTGTGTGTGTGTGTGTGTGTGTGTGTGTGTGTGTGTGTGTGTGTGTGTGTGTGTGTGTGTGTGTACTGCACGCATGTTTCTTTGTCTTTTCAACAACATTCGTGACACAAATCATTGACTGTGGACAGTTTGTGTGTTTTCACCCATACCCATAGCGCTCCTCTTTGTTCAATAACATCCATCTTTCTGATGAGTGCTATGGCTGTTAATAACCTTCTCCACTAGGAGACCAGACAGGAGACAGAGCTCAGCTGCTCAAGCAGACAGGGACCAGCCCTGAACTGAGTTTCTATACCACCCACTTTCCAACAGAGGGCCAGGCTAGGACACTGTGTTCATCTCTGCTGATGAAAGGTGTAGAAAGGCTCCATTCCAAATGGCACCCTAAATCCTATGGGCCTTGGTCAAAAGTAGTGCTCCAAATAGGGAACAGGGTGCCATTTGGTAACCAGACAGAATGGAAGCGTCAATCTGAAACTTGTCCTTATCTGTTCCTTTAGTCTGGCATAATTGGTCTGTCACAACCTTATTGGCCTTCCTCTGATGTCAAAGACATGGAGAATTAACAGGTCAGAGTGTATTCTCTCTATAAAGTGCGTGTCTTGAATATAACATTTAAATACAGTCATCTTCTTCTTCTTAAAAATATATTTGTTCTGAAACCTTCACTAACAGGAATCAAGTAGTCTAATGAGCAAACAATGACATAACTGAAAGTCAATTTTGTACATGTTTTGTGTGATTTCACCCACAGAAACAGCATTTGTTATAAATGGCCATCCTCGATATGAGCTGGTTTCTCATCACTGGTGTGAAAAATACAAGACTGAGTCCACATTTCACTTCAGGATTTAGACTATGCTTCCATCTAGAGGAATGGAGATATGGTAGCACCTTATTGTATTATTTTATGGTGATACTAGTGGCCCTAAGAGGTTCTGTAGAAACTAGTGGCTTTTTCAGCAGTAAGCGAGCATGTGCGTTTAAAACGTAAGTATAGTCCCTTTGTGATTTTGACCTGATGAAGATCGTTGTCTTTTTTGTGCATTAAATCACCATGGGAGCATGCCAGAGTTGCGGACATTCCTTTTTTCTTTGATACACTGAATATTCAAGAGTATGTGGACACCCCTTCAAATTAGTGGATTCGGCTACTTCAGCCACACCCGTTGCTGACAGGTGTACAAAATTGAGCACTAAGCCATGCAATCTCCATAGACAAACATTGGCAGTAGAATGGCCTTACTGAGGAGCCAATGCCAAGCGTCGGTTGGAGTGGTGTAAAGCTCCCCGCCATTGGACTCTGGAGTAGTGCAAACATGTTCTCTGGAGTGATGAATTACGCTTCACCATCTGGCAGTCCGACGGACTAATCTGGCTTTGTCGGATGCCAGAAGAATGCTTTCTGCCTCAATGCATAGTGCCAACTGTAAAGTTTAGTGGAAGAGGATTAATGGTCTGGGGCTGCTTTTCCTTATTCGGGATAGGTCCCTTAGTTTCATTGAAGGGAAATCTTAACACTACAGCATACAATGACATTCTAGATGATTCTGTGCTTCCAACTTTGTGGCAACAGTTTGGGGGAAGGCCTTTTCTGTTTCAGCATGACAATGCCCCGGTGCTCAAAGCAAGGTCCATACAGAAATTATTTGTCGAGATCGGTGTGGAAGAACTTGACTGGCCTGCACAGAACCCTGACCTCAACCCCATCGAACACCTTTGGGATGAATTGGAATGTCAACAGTGAGCTAGGCCTAATCAGGCCAACATGAGTGCCCGACCTCGCTAATGCTCTTGTAGCTGAATGGAAGCAAGTCCCCGCAGCAATATTCCAACATCTAGTGGGAAGCCTTCCCAGAAGAGTGGAGGATGTTATAGCAGCAATGGGGGACCAACTCCATATTAATGCCCATGATTTTGGAATGAGATGTTCAATGAGCAGGTGTTCACATACTTTGGCCATTTTTTGTATACAGTATATGTCAATGGACTGTCCTTGGCCTGATTAAATTATTAAACAGCTCACTACTTTTTAAGCATTTTGCGTGTTTATTTTCCTTGAAGATGGGGTTTATATAGACCAAGGGTCTCCAACAGGTCGATCGCCAGCTACCAGTAGCTCACAGCCCACCCATGAGTAGCTCGCCAATCAATTCTGAAAGTACATGCAATTTTCATGTGTTCCACCACAAACTGCCATAAACAAATCTCACAGGCATCAGATTATGCAAGCTCACAGCTACTATCTAATCAACGCAACGTTCACATTATCCCAACCCTGGTTAGCCACAATTGGTTTAAAAAGCCAAACATAACACAAAATCTAGCAATTCATTTCCATCAGTATTGCCCCTGTCTGGATGTGGCACGTGCGTTTGTCTATCACTCTGTGTGTAGCCAGTTGATGTTATAACCGACTTGTGGGTTGACAGAAATACTTTCCCTTAAACCTTCTTAATTCAATGTTAACCGCAGAGTAAGTTTACCTGACAGAAGTATGTAATGAGCAGTGCTTGACTTGGGATGGAAGAAGAGCAGGAGCTGTCTTTTTCCAAGTCGGTCCATTAGACAAAATTATGTTAACCAAAATTCACAAATGACATTATGCGATAGAGACCTCTGATTATTCACTGTTTATGATTTATACACATTTTCCATGACTTCTTCATGACTTTAAATAAAATTTTCATGACTATTATTATAGCTTACATGACAAGTAACCATTAGTGACACTGGAAAACTGCTACCACCTCCTGCCGTTGTGCCCTTGATCAAGGCACTTAGCCCCCCACATAGAACTAAAGTGTTAGTCACATGTTGTCAACATACAATTAATCCCTCCTTCAATAAATCAGGGATCAAATGGATAAGGTGGGCTATATCAAAGCAAGGTATCTAACTAGACATGTTTATTTAGAAGGCTCAACTATTCATGTTTTGGGGGAGATCTATACACAGCAAGTTATTTGTCAATTAGGCTATTTTTAGAATATTTTTAACGCTGTCGCAATTACATGGCTACTGTTTCTTAAGGATTCACCCCTTTAAAAAAAAAATGGTTCGCCTAAAATGACATTCCCAAATCTAACTGCCTGTAGCGCAGGACCTGTAACAAGGATATGCATATTCTTGATACCATTTGAAAGGAAACACTTTGAAGTTTGTGGTAATGTGAAAGGAATGTAGGAGAATATAACACATTAGATATGGTAAAAGATAATACAAAGAAAAAAACTACAGTTTTTTTGTATATTTTTGTATCATCATCTTTGAAATGCAAGAGAAAGGCCGTAATGCTCTTCAGAGTCTGACCACACTGACTCTGACTAGCCTCAGGTATGGAGCTGCTCTGGGGTCTGGTGGTGATGCAAGGGCTGGGGTCTGTTTGCACCTGATCTGCCTGTTTGTGCTTCTTTAAAAATAAGTATATCTCTCCCTTTCTTTCCATGTTTAATTGACCCTATGCAAAAATAAGACAGTCTATGGTTACATCTAAGCATCCAATTACCCACATTTTAGTCCAATCTCAATCTTAATTACAAATCACATTATCATAACTGTACCTTAAAATCAACTACCAGCCTAAGTTACTAGTTAGATCATGGCTAGCCCTACTCTGCAGTAAGTAACTTAGCTAGCTATAAGTTCTTACACCATCACCATAGCAAACAGGCTATCTGCAAATTGTGGTAGTCTTTTGAGTAACGTTAACAGATCGATATTAACAATTGTTCGTTTTGAGTTCAAGTACAAAAATCTAACTGAGTTAATGGATTTCAGATGGCTGAATGTTCACTTGCAGAACACTGACAGCTGTAGCCTACTAGTTACCCCACATTAGCTAAACATTTGTATCCTGTAACTTACGACACTGCACTGTATATGTGTGTATTACTAGCACAGATGGAAACATAATGTTAGGCTAAATTGGGAACCAATCTCTCTTTTCTGATGAACTGTCTGTTAATGGAGCCAAAGGTCTAACGTTAATTTACACAGTGACTCAACTTTCGTAAAAGTTGTTCAGGAAATCTAAACCCGATGCTAAACCTTAAAACTTCAAATGTGATGCTTTCGCCAATCACGAAAAGAGCTCGTGGAGCTGTGGAAATATTCTCTCTTCTTCTGTATGTTCTTCTTATTCTTCTGTATCTCACAACCAACGTAATATTCTCTCTTCCTCGTCCTCGATTTGAAAACGTCTAAATGAATGCTTCTTTCAACAAGAGGTGAAATGAGATGTCAATCAGCATCAAACTGCCAGTAGCGAATTACATTTTGGGGTGGCCAATCAGATGTCAGGGGTGTGCAGTGCCACCCCGGACACCCCTCTGGCTCCGCCCCTGGTTAGTCGTGTCTGTCATTATTTTAAACATGCTGCATAAATGTTGCTCTCTCTCCTTGAGCAACGGCCCACTTGCACTGGCACACACACAGCACCACAGACATACACTGAAGGGTCATTCCGATAGCTGACGTAGTTTTTTAATTGATTGATCATCTTTAAAAGTGTGCTTTCATGAGTTGCATTAACAACAAGTATGAAACTAATTTCCATGACTTTTCATGAACTTACAAACACTTTTTGACAACTTGGAACAGTGCATCATGCCATTCAGGCTGTCACAGTTTCCTACTGTCATTTACAGATTCACAGACTAGCGGCAAATACCTTTGAACAAAGCGGAATCAGAAAAGTAATGCCCACTTTCCTTGTGATTCAATGAAGAGTCTGCCTTTATTACGCTTTGATCAACCTTTTTTGCCTCGGTATGTGAATCTGGGCCAGCGATAGGCTACTTTCTTTTTATAGAGGTGCTGGTACACAATTCCCCAAGTGCTGGTACAGTGTTCTGGACAGCTTCTGCCCAAGTCAAGCACTGTGAGTAAGTATATAATTTGCATCTGTTATTTGCTAATTTCACCATGAAATGAGCAGCAGCAGGACAGAACAATTGCTAGACCGGCACGTCAGACGGCACATTCATCACTTACATTCCTCACTTGCTAGACGCATAATTAAAGGTACAGATGCGCAATTAAAGGGGAATTACACCATTTTAAAAATGTATTACATTTGTTCCAGACCTAAAACAAATGGTCTTCTGATGTGATTTAATGTTTGACATGGGCTTATAACATCCAATTGTGTTTTTTCTCTATGAACAATTGTCATTTTGAGAGTGAAAAACAACAGCATCTAAAACCAGGAAAAACATAATAATTTAGGAAAATATAAAACATAATTTGGGAGAAAAAAAAATCACAGATTTTATAGGGCCCCCTTAGAGTTGTTTATTAACCATTTTTTTACCAGGTATATTCACAGAAAACCGTCACGACTTCTACCAAAGGTAGCTCCTCTCCCTGTTCGGGCGGCGCTCGGCGGTCAGCGTCGCCGGTCTACTAGCCATCACTGATCCCTTTTTCCTTTTCTGTTTGTTTTGTCTGTGGTTATTTTTCACACCTGGTTTCATTTGCGTTAATTTCTGTGTGTATAATGGTAACCTGTTGCCTACCTAAGTTTGTGCGGGATTAGTCTTTTATTGTGAGGTGCTCGGTTCGGTATTACCGTTATTTGTTATCACGGGTTCTGAAGTATATGAGTGTCGGAAATATGTTTGTTCCTCCGTGCGTTTGCACGGGTTCTCTGTGGTCGAGGGCGTTGTACCTTTTGATTGTGCCATTCCTGTGTTGGTGGACGTTCTTATTAAAAATACACGCTTCTCAGACATCCCTGCTCTCCTGCGCCTGACTCCTACACCTATACGCACTTTGTCACAGAAAACATAGTGTACTACTTTTTCCTGTACACTAAAGACCTTGCAGAGAGCAAATATAAGCAAATATAAGCTATTGAAACCAATATTTAAAAAGAACTGATGTTGGCACAAGATGGAGGGAAAGTTGGAGCATAACTAACAAAATTACAGTTACAGCAAAAGCAATCCAAGCTTTGTGAGTGTATCAATCAATGCTAGAACAGTTAGCCTTATATTAGCTTGGTTAGCTTGGTCACGAAAGTCAGAAAAGCAATAAAATGAATCGATTACCTTTGATAATCTTCGGATGTTTGCACTCACAAGACTCCTAGTTACACAATAAATGTTATTTTTGTTCGATAAATATTACTTTTATAACAAAAAAATGCCATTTGGGTTGCGCGTTATGTTCAGAAAACTACAGCCTCGTTCCGGACCTGAATTGCAGAAGAAAATTCCCAAATGTATCAGATTCAAAAATATTACTAAAAATATGTATAATCATGCAATCACAAGTGAAATATACAAAAACACAGCTTAGCTTGTTATTAATCCACCTATCGTGTCAGATTTTGAAAATATGCTTTGCAGCAAAAGCAATCCAAGCTTTTGTGAGTGTATCAATCAATGCTAGAACAGTTAGCTTAATGTTAGCTTGGTTAGCTTGGTCACGAAAGTCAGAAAAGCAATAAAATTAATCGCTTACCTTTGATAATCTTCGGATGTTTGCACTCACGAGACTCCCAGTTACACAAAAATTTTCTTTTTGTTCGATAAATATTATTTTTATAACAAAAAAACGCCATTTGGGTTGCGCGTTATGTTCAGAAAACCAAATCCTCGTTCCGTTCAACGAAAATTCCAAAAAGTGTCCGTAATGGTCGTATAAACATGTCAAATGTTTTTTATAATCAATCCTCAGGTTGCTTTTAACAAACATAATCGATAATATTTCAACCGGACCGTAACCTATTCAATAAGAGAGAAAAAGAAAATGGAGAGCTACCCCTCTTGCGCGCAGGAACTAATCAGAGGACACCTGACTAGTTTTAAAAAATCGCTAATTTTTCAAAATAAAATCCTGAAGCAATTTCTAAAGCCTGGTTACAGCCTGAGGAAGCCAATGGAAAAGGAAACACAGATAAAAAAATAAAAAAATAACTTCCGGGTTAGATTTTCTCAGGTTTTCGCCTGCAGAATCAGTTTTGTTATACTCACAGACAATATTTTGACAGTTTTGGAAACTTTGGAGTGTTTTCTATCCTAATTTGTAAATTATATGCATATTCTACAATCTGGACCTGAGAAATAGTCCGTTTACCTTGGGAACGTTATTTAAAAAAAAGAAAACAAATCTGACCCCTAGCGTCAAGAGGTTAATGTATTATTACCTCATCAGTCATGTTCTGAACATTGCAAACACTTGAATATCTGCACGAACCCTAGCATAAAGGATGAATCAGCGATATACCAATTAGCTTAACTATTTATTTACTAACTAACTAAATAATCACACAGAAGTACATAAACACACACAGGATAGGTTATACATTTGTTACTAACATGATACAATGAAAATTCCCTAGGTGACTAAACCGATATGACAACTTGGTAGACAATGGAAAGGGGTGGGGACAGATCATAGTGGGAAAGACAGAGTGGAAGAGACAGAGAGTGGACTTATTGTACATACATGTGGAAAATACGCCCATCGTAAATATGGTTATTTAGCACCCTAACAACCGCTCATTCGGATTTAGAAATGCAACACATATTTATGCTTGTATGTCTTTGTTGTCACTCTGAAATTGCCAGTCCGTCTGGGGAGAGTAGTTCATCAGAAGTCTCTGGTACTGTCTGTTAAATTGGATACGCCAGATGTACCAATGGTCGTTTGACAGGGAAATGTTCTCCAGAATGAATCTTTCAGAGTACCATTCAGTCGTTCGATCGGTCGCTTTACTAGACTAAAGTACTTGAACAGCTGAATGTTCCTGTGTAGTCTTCAGTTTTGTAGATTACTTAATCATTCGTAACGTCCGGTTCACATCGTTCGTATATTGGTCTATAGAGTGATAGATTTATTTTTTTAAATGTTTTATTTTTTTTATTTTTTTTACATTTTATCCCCTTTTCTCCCCAATTTTCGTGGTATCCAATCGCTAGTAATTACTATCTTGTATCATCGCTACAACTCCCGTACGGGCTCGGGAGAGACGAAGGTCGAAAGCCACGCGTCCTCCGAAGCACAACCCAACCAAGCCGCACTGCTTCATAACACAGCGCGCCTCCAACCCGGAAGCCAGCCGCACCAATGTGTCGGAGGAAACACCGTGCACGTGGCCCCCTTGGTTAGCGCGCACTGCGCCCGGCCCGCCACAGGAGTTGCTGGAGCGCGATGAGACAAGGATATCCCTACCGGCCAAACCCTCCCTAACCCGGACGATGCTAGGCCAATTGTGCGTCGCCCCACGGACCTCCCGGTCGCGGCCGGCTGCGACAGAGCCTGGGCGCGAACCCAGAGACTCTGGTGGCGCAGCTAGCACTGCGTTGCAGTGCCCTAGACCACTGCGACACCCGGGAGGCCGAGTGATAGATTTCTTAACCATATGTAACGTATTCAGCTGGCGCTGCACGTAACTGGTCTGTATTTAAATTGCCAACCATTTCAACATGTAGCCACAGCTCCATGCTTTCTGGTCTAATGTAAATTTTGTCGGAAGTGGGTTTTATGCACTTCTGGGAAAAGGGGCATTCCATGACGCCAATGCAATGTCCATGCTCACGTGTGCGTGGCCACTGACTTGGTTAAGAATTCATATGAAAAACTATTCTCTCATTTAGAAGGCTAACATCACATTACATCTTCTCATAAATAGTTTCATATTTAATCATATACGTTCTCCCACATTTGGATGTGTGTCACGCCCTGACCTTAGAGCCTTTTTATGTCTCTATTTGGTTTGGTCAGGGTGTGATTTGGGGTGCGCATTCTATGTTTTTGTTTTCTATGATTTTGTATTTCTATGTTTTGGCCGGGTATGGTTCTCAATCAGGGACAGCTGTCTATCGTTGTCGCTGATTGGGAACCATACTTAGGTAGCCCTTTTCCCTCCTTTCAGTGTTAACTTTGTTTGTGGCACAATATGGCCCTTAAGCTTCACGGTTGTTTAGTTTGTTTATTGTTTTGTTGCCGTCATTTTTCTATTAAAAAGGCTATACCGTGGTTTTCCTTCAATGACGGCCGTGACAATGTGTTATGTTGTCCTAACGTCTTTAGTTACATCACAAATTCTGAACAAATTCGACAGGATTGTTATCCACGGACCACTCCAACTGATTGGAATACAGAAATACTGTTTCATTATTCAACCTCTTTATTTTAAAGTTTTGATGGGAGGAATGGCTTTGTTCTACAGAGTAAATCCTCTCTCAATACTGCATGTCCAGTGAAGAAAGTTTCTGTTAGGAATTTACGACCTGTCATGAAGTCATAAAACTGTGGTGAGAGAGACATGCAGAATTCTGCAAAAAATATATTCCGTGTACAACATAGAACACCAAATAATGCATGCAGAGCAGAATTAGGCCGATACCTGCTAATTATAAAAATCCAGAAAAGAGCCGTTCAATTCTACAACCACCTAAAAGGAAGCGATTCCCAAACCTTCCATAACAAAGCCATCACCTACAGAGAGATGAACCTGGAGAAGAGTCCCCTAAGCCCCTAAGTAAGCTGGTCCTTGGGCTCTGTTCAAAAACACAAACACACGTCACAGAGCCCCAGGACAGCAACACAATTAGACCCAACCAAATCACAAGAAAACAAAAAGATAATTACTTAACACATTGTAAAGAATTAACAAAAAAAAACAGAGCAAACATAAATTGCTATTTGGCCCTAAACAGAGAGTACACAGTGGCAGAATACCTGACCACTGTGACTGACCCAGACTTAAGGATAGCTTCGACTATGTACAGACTCAGTGAGCATGGCCTTGCTATTGAGAAAGGCCACCGTAGGCAGACCTGGCTCTCAAGAGAAGACAGGCTATGTGCACACTGCCCACAAAATGAGGTGGAAACTGAGCTGCACTTCCTAACCTCCTGCCCAATGTATGACCATATTAGAGACACATATTTCCCTCAGATTACACAGATTCACAAAGAATTCAAAAACATACCGGATTTTGATCAACTCCCATATCTCCTGGGTGAAATACAACAGTGTGCCATCACAGCAGCTGGATTTGTGACCTGTTGCCACAAGAAACGGTCAACCAGTGAAGAGCAAACACCATTGTAAATACAACCCGTATTTATGCTTATGTATTTTCCCTTTTGTACTTTACCATTTGAACATCATTACAACACTGTATATATACATAACATGACATTTATAATGTTTTTATTATTTTGGAACTTCTGTGAGTGTAATTGCTTTGGCAATGTTAACATATGTTTCCCATGCCAATAAAGCCCCTTGAATTGAGTTTAATTGAATTGGGACAGAGAGAGAGGGTGGGCCGCCTATGATCCTCCCCCCAAGGGCACGTCATGACACTTGTTAAAAGTTAATTTGTGGAATTTCTTCCCTTCTTAATGCGTTTGAGCCAATCAGTTGTGTGTTTACAAGGTAGGGGTAGTATACAGAAGTGTCACGATCGTGTGGAGGATTGACGGACCAAAACGCAGCATTTGGAAAATACGCCATCTCGTTTATTGATGACGAAGGCAAAACGAAACAAAAACACTTACACACTAAACAAAACAACAAACGATCGTGAAAAAACTTCAAACGTAAGTGCACACACAAACTCACTTACGTCGACATATACATATACACAAACAATGACCAACAAACAGCTAAAGCCTATGGCAGCCTTAAATATGGCTCCCAATTAGAGACAACCGAAATCAGCTGTCTCTAATTGAGAACCCATTCCGGCCACCATAGACTTTCCTAGAACTACACCCAACATAGACACAGCTAGACACATACACTCAACACAAAACCATAAACTACAACAAACACCCCATCTACCATATAATACCCCAAAATACACACATACCCCATGTCACACCCTGACCTAACTAAAATAATAAATAAAACAAATAATACTAAGGCCAGGGCGTGACATAACCCCCCCCTTAAGGTGCGAACTCCGGACGCACCAGCACATAGTCTAGGGGAGGGTCTGGGTGGGCTTCCTTCCACGGCGGCGGCTCCGGCACTGGTCGTGGTCCCCACCCCACCATAGTCATAAGGGGCAGCACCGGGATAAGGGGCAGCACCGGGATAAGGGGCAGCACCGGGATAAGGGGCAGCACCGGGATAAGGGGCAGCACCGGGATAAGGGGCAGCACCAGGATAAGGGGCAGCACCAGGATAAGGGGCAACACCAGGATAATGGGCAGATCCTGGCTGGATGACGGCTCCGGCGGATCCTGGTTGGACGGCTCATGGCTGGCTGACAGATCTGGCTGCTCATGGCTAGCTGACGGATCCGGACGCTCATGGCTGGCAGACGGATCTGGACGCTCATGGCTGGCTGACGGCTCTGGCAGATCCTGTCTGGTTGGCGGCTCTGGCAGATCCTGTCTGGTTGGCGGCTCTGGCAGATCCTGTCTGGTTGGCGGCTCTGGCAGATCCTGTCTGGTCGGCGGCTCTGGCAGATCCTGTCTGGTCGGCGGCTCTGGCAGATCCTGTCTGGTCGGCGGCTCTGGCAGATCCTGTCTGGTCGGCGGCTCTGGCAGATCCTGACTGACGAATGGCTCTAGCGGCTCCTGACTGACTAATGGCTCTGACGGCTCGGGACAGACGGGCGGCTCTAATGGCTCTGGACAGACGGATGGCTCAGACGGCGCTGGGCAGACGGATGGCTCAGACGGCGCTGGGGAGACGGATGGCTCAGACGGCGCTGGGGAGACGGATGGCTCAGACGGCGCTGGGGAGACGGATGGCTCAGACGGCGCTGGGGAGACGGATGGCTCAGACGGCGCTGGGGAGACGGATGGCTCTGGCCGGATGAGGCGCACTGTAGGCCTGGTGCGTGGTGCCGGAACTGGAGGCACCGGGCTAAAGGCACGCACTTTCAGGCTAGTGCGGGGAGAAGGAACAGGGCATACTGGACCCTGGGGACGCACATTAGGCCTAGTGCGTGGGGCCGGAACTGGTGGTACCGGACTGGGGACACGCATCTCAGGGCTAGTGCGGGGAGCAGCAACAGGATGCACAGGACTCTGGAGACGCACAGGAGGCTTAGTGCGTGGTGCCGGAATTGGTGGTACCGGGCTGGAGACACGCACCATAGGACGAGTGCGTGGAGGAGGAACAGGGCTCTGGAGACACACTGGAAGCCTGTTACGTGGTGTAGGCACTGGTGGAACTGAACTGGGGCGGGAAGGTGGCGCCGGAAATACCGGACCATGCAGGCGTACTGGTTCCCTTGAACACCGAGCCTGCCCAACCTTACCTGGTTGAATGCTCCCCGTCGCCCGACCAGTGCGGGAAGGTGGAATAACCCGCACCGGGCTATGTAGGCGAACCGGGGACACCATGCGTAAGGCTGGTGCCATGTATACCGGCCCGAGGAGACGCACTGGAGACCAGACGCGTTGAGCCGGTATCATGGCACCTGGCTCAATGCCCAATCTAGCCCTACCAGTGCGGGAAGGTGGAATAACCCGCACTGGGCTATGAACACGTACAGGAGACACCGTGCGCTCTACTGCGTAACACGGTGTCCGCCCGTACTCCCGCTCTCCACGGTTAGCCTGGGAAGTGGGCGCGTTCCCCACCCCACCATAGTCATAAGGGGCAGCACCGGGATAAGGGGCAGCACCGGGATAAGGGGCAGCACCGGGATAAGGGGCAGCACCGGGATAAGGGGCAGCACCGGGATAAGGGGCAGCACCAGGATAAGGGGCAGCACCAGGATAAGGGGCAACACCAGGATAATGGGCAGATCCTGGCTGGATGACGGCTCCGGCGGATCCTGGTTGGACGGCTCATGGCTGGCTGACAGATCTGGCTGCTCATGGCTAGCTGACGGATCCGGACGCTCATGGCTGGCAGACGGATCTGGACGCTCATGGCTGGCTGACGGCTCTGGCAGATCCTGTCTGGTTGGCGGCTCTGGCAGATCCTGTCTGGTTGGCGGCTCTGGCAGATCCTGTCTGGTTGGCGGCTCTGGCAGATCCTGTCTGGTCGGTGGCTCTGGCAGATCCTGTCTGGTCGGCGGCTCTGGCAGATCCTGTCTGGTCGGCGGCTCTGGCAGATCCTGTCTGGTCGGCGGCTCTGGCAGATCCTGACTGACGAATGGCTCTAGCGGCTCCTGACTGACTAATGGCTCTGACGGCTCGGGACAGACGGGCGGCTCTAATGTCTCTGGACAGACGGATGGCTCAGACGGCGCTGGGCAGACGGATGGCTCAGACGGCGCTGGGGAGACGGATGGCTCAGACGGCGCTGGGGAGACGGATGGCTCAGACGGCGCTGGGGAGACGGATGGCTCAGACGGCGCTGGGGAGACGGATGGCTCAGACGGCGCTGGGGAGACGGATGGCTCTGGCCGGATGAGGCGCACTGTAGGCCTGGTGCGTGGTGCCGGAACTGGAGGCACCGGGCTAAAGGCACGCACTTTCAGGCTAGTGCGGGGAGAAGGAACAGGGCATACTGGACCCTGGGGACGCACATTAGGCCTAGTGCGTGGGGCCGGAACTGGTGGTACCGGACTGGGGACACGCATCTCAGGGCTAGTGCGGGGAGCAGCAACAGGATGCACAGGACTCTGGAGACGCACAGGAGGCTTAGTGCGTGGTGCCGGAATTGGTGGTACCGGGCTGGAGACACGCACCATAGGACGAGTGCGTGGAGGAGGAACAGGGCTCTGGAGACACACTGGAAGCCTGTTACGTGGTGTAGGCACTGGTGGAACTGAACTGGGGCGGGAAGGTGGCGCCGGAAATACCGGACCATGCAGGCGTACTGGTTCCCTTGAACACCGAGCCTGCCCAACCTTACCTGGTTGAATGCTCCCCGTCGCCCGACCAGTGCGGGAAGGTGGAATAACCCGCACCGGGCTATGTAGGCGAACCGGGGACACCATGCGTAAGGCTGGTGCCATGTATACCGGCCCGAGGAGACGCACTGGAGACCAGACGCGTTGAGCCGGTATCATGGCACCTGGCTCAATGCCCAATCTAGCCCTACCAGTGCGGGAAGGTGGAATAACCCGCACTGGGCTATGAACACGTACAGGAGACACCGTGCGCTCTACTGCGTAACACGGTGTCCGCCCGTACTCCCGCTCTCCACGGTTAGCCTGGGAAGTGGGCGCGAGAATCCCAGGCTGGCTCCGGCACTCGCCCTGGGTCGATAGCCCACCTGTCGATCTCCTCCCACGTAGTGTAGTCCAGATTACGCTCACATTTCCATTCCTCTTTGTGCTGCTCCTGTTGCCGCTGGTCATGTTGCTTGATCCGGTATTGGTGGGTCATTCTGTCACGATCGTGTGGAGGATTGACGGACCAAAACGCAGCATTTGGAAAATACGCCATCTCGTTTATTGATGACGAAGGCAAAACGAAACAAAAACACTTACACACTAAACAAAACAACAAACGATCGTGAAAAAACTTCAAACGTAAGTGCACACACAAACTCACTTACGTCGACATATACATATACACAAACAATGACCAACAAACAGCTAAAGCCTATGGCAGCCTTAAATATGGCTCCCAATTAGAGACAACCGAAATCAGCTGTCTCTAATTGAGAACCCATTCCGGCCACCATAGACTTTCCTAGAACTACACCCAACATAGACACAGCTAGACACATACACTCAACACAAAACCATAAACTACAACAAACACCCCCTCTACCATATAATACCCCAAAATACACACATACCCCATGTCACACCCTGACCTAACTAAAATAATAAATAAAACAAATAATACTAAGGCCAGGGCGTGACAAGAAGATTGCCCTATTAAGTAAAAGACCAAGTGCATATTATGGCAAGAACAGCTAAAATAAGCAAAGATAAACGACAGTCCTTCATTACTTTATTAAGACATGAAGGTCAGTCAATCTGGAAAATTTCAAGAACTTTGAAAGTTTTGTCAAGCGCAGCCGCAAAAACCATCAAGCGCTATTATGAAACTGGCTCTCATGAGGACCGCCACAGGAAGGAAGACACAGAGTTACCTCTGCTGCAGAGGATACGTTTATTAGAGTTAGCTACACCTCAGATTGCAGCCCAAATAAATGCTTCAGTGAGTTCACGTAACAGACACATCTCAACATCAACTGTTCAGAGGAGACTGTGTGAATCAGGCCTTCATGGTCGAATTGCTGCAAAGAAACCACTACTAAAGGATGCCAATAAGAAGAAGAGACTTGCTTGGGCCAATAAACACGAGCAATGGATATTAAACAGGTGGAAATAACTTTGGACTGGTACTGTATATATTTACAAAATACAACATTTGGGATTGATGGAATATTAAAGCTGATATACCCTCTAAAAAAAATTCTCAGATAACTCAGAAGCTTGAATGACGTAGTGAAGTCAGCACGTTCCTAATTTGGAGGCAAGTCATTTATGAACAAATTCTTATTTACAATGATGGCCTACAGGGGAACAGTGGGTTAACTACCTTGTTCTGGGGCAGAACGACAGATTTTTACCTTGTCAGCTCGGGGATTCGGTTACTGGCCCAACACTCTAACCTCTAGGTTCCGTGCCGCCAAAATAGTGAATAGTTTAGCCTACAAACAGAGAGCGACCCTATGTTAGCTAACTGGCTATGGTTAGCCAACACTGGAACTCTTCCAAACCAAAGTAAGCTTTTTGTTTTATTAATTTATTGTCACTGGGGCCCAACTGTGTATCTGCTAAACTGCTTGATGACTGTACACTCACTCTACTGCATGATTGTAGAGGGTTTACTATGACGTTAGCTCTATTAGCTATGTTGACTATGACGTTATCTAATATGGTGACGACAATATAGGCTGTGTGTAGCGGTTAGCGCTTATGATACGAAAGTTTGGCTTGGAAAGGTTTTTTCGACTGGTCACAGACAGCTGATGTGTTGCACACTGAAGTCAACAAGCAAAGGGTAAAGGTGAGAGGAAGAGAGCGCGTAGATGCGAGAAAGAATCATACAATGAACAAAGTGATCGTGCTGTTTGTATGTGGCTGCTATGAAAGTGAACTGTGTTTGCTTGTGATCAGGGTTATATTCATTCTGACGATTCTGTTGAAAAACGTTTCTTAAACGTAAGCAAATGGAACGAAACAGGGATCAACATATCTGAATTTGTCCAATAGAAACTCTCGTTTGCAACTGTTAGAGTAATGATTACACCCTAGATTAGCTAGATGTAGACAAGAGTGTTCAAGGCGTTATTGAATGTATATCTGTATAAATGAACACTCTTTATGGATGAATTTTGGTTTCAACTGTACCGGCAGATGGCAGACAGCGTGTATGGCGTTTTATGGGCGAGCAGTTTGTTGATGTCAACTTTGTGAACTGAGTTCCCCATGGTGGCGGTGGGGCTATGTTATGGGCAGGCATAAACTATTGACAACGAACACTATTTAATTTTATCAATGGCAACTTGAATGCACAGAGATACTATGATGAGATCCTGAGGCCCATTATAGTGCCATTCATCCACTGCCAACACCTCATGTTTCAGCATGATAATGTGCGGCCCCATAACACAATGATCTGTACAATGATCTGGAAGCTGAAAATGTCCCTGTTCTTCCATGACCTGCATACTCACCAGACATGTCACCCATGGGGCCTGCTTGGGATACTCTGGATCGACATGTACGACAGCGCGTTCCAGTTCCTGCCAATATCCAGCATCTTCTCACAGCCGTTGAAGAGGACTGGGACAACATTCCACAGGCCACAAGTAACAGCCTGATTAACTCTACGGGAAAGAGCTGTATGAGACAAATTTCATTTGATGTATTAGGATACCAATTAGCCGACACCAATGGCAACAGCTAGTCTTACTTGAGTCCGACACATAGCGAAAAAGACATTACATACAAAGGACTTTACAATTTACACACATTTAAAAACATGAACATGTAGTGTGTGTGCATCAGTTCCACGTACATGTCAGTACATAAACACAACAACTAGGTCACGTGGGGGAGAAGCGTTGTGCCGTGAGGTGTTGCTTGATTTGTTTTTTGTTTGGTCACATCAGATACTGACTGGTTTTCTGATCCACAGCCCTACATTTTTTAAAAGATGTGTATCTGTTTTCCCAGTCATGTGAAATCCATAGATTAGGACCTAATGAATTTATTTAAATTGACTGATTTCCTTATATGTACTATAACTCAGTAAAATCTTTGAAATTGTTGCATGTTGCGTTTATGTTTTTATCTTTATTATTCTGGTGGTCATTTACCTTATGCCATGGAAATGTGATAAGCATGATGAGTTTTTCGTTTGTGAAGAGAATGAAGACTTTTATTCTATCAAGACACGAGGAGCGAGCATGACAAGGACAGCTGGAGCGAACCTGATTGGTCAGGCTATGCATGAAGTCATTAAAAATGGTGAAAAAGATCTCCTACCACATTCCCATTAAAGTGAGATGAGAAAATGATGGTTAATGCAGCTATTATGTGCTCCAATTTAGTCCGATTAATATTGAAAGGGAAAATATTGTTGTTGCGCAACATTGTGACGTTGACACATGGTTCATTTTCATAAATTACGAACCTATAGCATTAATTATTCAAATTCTAGACTACTTAAACACCAGGCTCAAACAGAGAGGGATACTATGTTAGCTATGGCTATCCAACACTGGAACTCTTCCAAGCCAAAGTAAGCTTTTGGTTTTATTAATTTATTGTCACTGGGGACTGACGGTGTATCTGCTAAACTGCTTGCTGACTGTACACACACTCTCAAATTCTACATGTGACCATTGGAAAATAAAAAACTGTTCCCAAATGCTCTGTGTGACCACCCACTAACATGGCTGGTGAAATAGGAGTTCTTACCACCAATTTAAAAAACAATCCTCATTTGGCTGATGGCGGGTGTTCATTTCCAACTCTGCTAATGTTGCATGCGCCATGCTCTACCAACTGAGCCATACGAGACAACATACACATGCTTGAATGATTATGTTGTAATGTTTTAAACAACTATTCCAGACTTCTGAAAGGTACCTATTCACATCTGTGTGGCTCTCCAAAACATGTGAGAGTTTCATATGATTCACTAGATCTAATCTCAATTTTCCGACACAGCTCAGAACAATGACCACCAATCTATATCTTAACATGGCAGTGAAGGGATTTTGCATCCACTTTTCAAGTAAGTGCGTACAACTTTGGTATGTGGAACATACTAGATCTAGGCTACATCCCAAATTACACCCATTTCCCTACACAGTGCACTACTTTTGACCAAAGCCCTATGGGGCCTGGTCAAAAGTAGTGCACTATTGCATATAGTGAATAGGGTTCCATTTGGAACACATGCATAGTGTTTCTCAGTCCTTTGTCTAATATCCATGTCTCTCTAAAGCGTGTCTGATACTTGAGCATCCGTGACTAGAGAAACACGAGGGAGGAACGTGTGTTTTTGGGTCATAGAGGTTTGGAGGAGAGCAAAGAGGAGAGGATGTACTTACTGGGAAAGCCAGCCTATTTAGAGAACTGGTGATTGTAGTATATTTTATGTTTAGTATCTTAAGGCCAAACCCTGAAACTGGCTTGATGTCCAGGATCAATTAACGCCAAAGTCTCAAGCTGTTTGCGCAGATCTTAAGTCAGAATAATACCCAGAAGTAAAAACTGATATGATAGATCATCATTGATCGTTAACATTTCAAAGTAAAAATTATGCCAAGTGTTTATTCCAAATGTCATTAGACAACAGAACAGAGAGGACAACTTCTGGAAACCAAGGCAAAGCGCTAGGGCTAAGTTGACATTGCCTAGGCTCTATTTTAAGTCAATATATTTTGTGTGAGCTCAAATTATGTTGTTACCCATTTGATGAACATCCGACTGATATACTTCAACTGGGTTGGGGTCAATTCAAAGTCAATTCTGTAATCTTGGGAGATCAGTTGAAATAACAATTTAACAACAATATGTAGTGTCATTTTATTGGATCCATTTTTCATAGGTGTGACATGCATTGTAAAATAGAAAACCTTAATTGACCTGGAATTAGTACTAAATTCAAGTAAAACTAAGTATATGTTGTTCTCTAGAGCGCAAAAAAACAAGTCGGATGATTTAAGCATATGTACTTTGGTTGGTGTCCATATTGATCGTGTCCGTGCTTACAAATATCTGGGCATCTGGATAGATAAAAAGCTGTCTTTTATAAAGCATATTGATGAGTTAGTTGAGAATAAAAATGGGCTTCTTCTATAGAAATTGGTCTCGCCTCTCGATAAATAGTAGGAAGCAGATTATTCAGTTGTTAAATGTGATGTTGTGGTGCATCTAGGGAAATTCTGTCATGTTTGCTCCCGCTCTTCCCTTCCCCTGGCGCTTGAGGGCGCCAGATTACCCGGCATCATACGCTCCTGCCATCCATCACCCACACCTGCCTTCCCTCGTCACTCGCATCAGCGTTAATGGACTCACCTGGACTCACTTATTACATGTTAATTTCCTCCCCTATATTTGTCTGTTCCCTTGCTCTGTTCCCTGCTGCTGCATTGATTGTTTCTTGTCTAAGTTTCTGTTTGCTGACGCTGTGCTTGTCTCGTTATATGTCCGTCATTTATTAAATGTTACTCCCCGTACCTGCTTCGTCTCTCCAGCGTCATTCAGCGTGACAGAATGCAGCAGCCATATACGAAGCATCGGGGAGTACTGGCGTTCTGGTTGGAATAGTGGCATCGGCTCTGGGTCACCACCGATGGAACCGGGGGTGCCTAGCCTGCTCGTCGGGCTTCCACGCCCTAGCAGGCTCGAGAGGTTTCCTTGCCCCGGTTGACTCGGATGACGCCCATCCCACGTCGGGTCTCAGCTGGATCGTCAGTTTTTGCTTCCCCAGCCGGTCCAGGAGTTTTTTTGTTTGTCTTGTGTTTTGTTGGTGACGTTGGTGGATTCCGCTGCCGATGGAACCGGGGTGCCTAAGCTAGCCCTTCAGGCTTTCACGCCCTGGCTGGCTCGAGAGGTTTTCCTGGCTCGGCGGTTTCCCATCCCACGTCACACTCCACTGGATCATCGGGCTCCCCTTCAGCGGGATCGACAGGCGCTTTGCCTCAGCCGGATCGTCAGGCTCCTATGCCTGAGCCGGCTCGCCAGGCTCCCACGCTCCTGCCGGTTCGTCGGGCTTTCACGCCCCAACTGGCTTGCCCTGCGCCCATGTCTCGGCCGGTTTGCCCAGGTGGGACGCCGGGTGGCGTCCCAAGAGGGAGGGGTACTGTCATGTTTGCTCCCGCTCTTCCCTTCCCCTGGCGCTTGAGGGCGCCAGATTACCCGGCATCACACGCTCCTGCCATCCATCACCCACACCTGCCTTCCCTCGTCACTCGCATCAGCGTTAATGGACTCACCTGGACTCACTTATTACATGTTAATTTCCTCCCCTATATTTGTCTGTTCCCTTGCTCTGTTCCCTGCTGCTGCATTGATTGTTTCTTGTCTAAGTTTCTGTTTGCTGACGCTGTGCTTGTCTCGTTATATGTCCGTCATTTATTAAATGTTACTCCCCGTACCTGCTTCGTCTCTCCAGCGTCATTCAGCGTGACAAATTCAGAGAGCTGATTGAGGACATTATTACTGATGAAGGTGTTTATTTTTATTACTGGTGAAGGTGTTTGTTTTTATTACTGATGAAGGTGTTTGTTTTTATTACTGATGAAGGTGTTTGTTTTTATTACTGATGAAGGTGTTTGTTTTTATTACTGATGAAGGTGTTTGTTTTTATTACTGATGAAGGTGTTTGTTTTTATTACTGATGAAGGTGTTTGTTTTTATTACTGATGAAGGTGTTTCTTTTTATTACTGATGAAGGTGTTTCTTTTTATTACTGGTGAAGGTGTTTGTTTTTATTACTGATGAAGGTGTTTGTTTTTATTACTGATGAAGGTGTTTGTTTTTATTACTGGTGAAGGTGTTTGTTTTTATTACTGGTGAAGGTGTTTGTTTTTATTACTGATGAAGGTGTTTGTTTTTATTACTGATGAAGGTGTTTGTTTTTATTACTGATGAAGGTGTTTGTTTTTATTACTGATGAAGGTGTTTGTTTTTATTACTGATGAAGGTGTTTGTTTTTATTACTGATGAAGGTGTTTGTTTTTATTACTGGTGAAGGTGTTTGTTTTTATTACTGATGAAGGTGTTTGTTTTTATTACTGATGAAGGTGTTTGTTTTTATTACTGATGAAGGTGTTTGTTTTTATTACTGATGAAGGTGTTTGTTTTTATTACTGATGAAGGTGTTTGTTTTTATTACTGATGAAGGTGTTTCTTTTTATTACTGATGAAGGTGTTTCTTTTTATTACTGATGAAGGTGTTTGTTTTTATTACTGGTGAAGGTGTTTGTTTTTATTACTGGTGAAGGTGTTTGTTTTTATTACTGGTGAAGGTGTTTGTTTTTATTACTGGTGAAGGTGTTTGTTTTTATTACTGGTGAAGGTGTTTGTTTTTATTACTGATGAAGGTGTTTGTTTTTATTACTGATGAAGGTGTTTGTTTTTATTACTGATGAAGGTGTTTGTTTTTATTACTGATGAAGGTGTTTGTTTTTATTACTGGTGAAGGTGTTTGTTTTTATTACTGGTGAAGGTGTTTGTTTTTATTACTGGATCTTTCTTTCTGCTTGAATACTGTATTTATATTTTGATATGTGTATTTTCTGTAATTTATGTAATTCAGGACTCATCTGTAAAAGAGACCTTGATCTCAGTGACTTTGTATTCCCTACTTAATGCTCTTTGTCTCTTGCTTGACATGCATGCATGTATAAACATATGCCTGTAACATGTATGCCTATGTCAGTAACATGTATGCCTACAGAAAGTCTACATCCCCTTGAACTGTTTTCACATTTTGTTGTGTTACAAAGTGGGATTCAAATAGATTTATTGTAATGTTTTGTCATTGATCTACACAAAATATCCCGTAATGTCAAAGTGAATATTACAGATGAATAAAAATTGTTTATCTAAAATATAGTCGTTGCATAAGTGTTGACCTTCTTTGTTTAGGCATATCTTAAAGTGTTCACCTTCTTTGTTTTGGCATATCTTAAAGTATTCACCTTCTTTGTTTTGGCATATCTTAAAGTGTTCACCTTCTTTGTTTAGGCATATCTTAAAGTGTTCACCTTCTTTGTTTAGGCATATCTTAAAGTGTTCACCTTCTTTGTTTAGGCATATCTTAAAGTGTTCACCTTCTTTGTTTAGGCATATCTTAAAGTGTTCACCTTCTTTGTTTAGGCATATCTTAAAGTGTTCACCTTCTTTGTTTAGGCATATCTTAAAGTATTCACCTTCTTTGTTTAGGCAAGCCTAAATGAGTTCAGAAGTCACATTTGGCTTAACAAATCACATAGTAAGTTCTCTCTGTGTGAAATAATAGGGGTTGACATGATTTTTAAATTGCTACCCCTTCCTTCCTCTGTCCCACAGACATACAACATATGTAAGGTCCCTCAGTCAAGTATTGAATTTCAAGGACAGATTCAACTACAAAGACAGGGGAGATTTTCGAAAGCCTTATAAAGAAGGGCAGTGATTGGTAGATGGGTAACAATAACAAATCATATATTGAATATATATTTAAGCATGGCCAAGTTAATAATTATGCTGGGGATGATGTATTAAACCACCCAGACACATAAAAAATGCAAGACAGGAAGCTGCTTAGGGATGTCACCATGAGGCCATTGGTGATTTTAAAATAGCTACAAAGTTCAATGGCTGTGATCGGAGAAAACTGAGGATGGATCAACAACATTGTAGTAACTCCACAATAATGACCTAAATTACAGATTGAAAAGAACAAAAATATACAGACTGAAAATATTGCAAAACATGCTTGTTTAATGCAACAAGGCACTAAAGTAATACTGTAAAGGAATAACCTTTTTGGCCTAAATGCATTTTTTGCATTTTTGATGTGTCTGGGTGGTTTAATACATCATCCCCAGCATAATTATTAACTTGGCCATGCTTAAATATATATTCAAAGCCTTGCTGTATGTTTGGGGCAAATCCAACACAACACATCACTGAGTAACTGCCTCCTTATTTTCACGGATGGTGGTGGCTGCATCATGGTATGGTTATGCTTGACATCAGCAAAGACTGGGGAGTTTTTCAGGATGAAAAGAAAAGGGATGAAGCTAAGCACAAGCAAAATCCTTGAGGAAAACCTGCTTCAGTCTGCTTTAGACCAGACACAGTGAATGAACCTTTCAGCAGGACAATAACCTACAACCCAAAACCAAATCCAAACTGGAGTTGCTTACCAAAAAGACAGTGAATATTCCTTGACTTAAATCTGCTTGAAAATCTATGGCAAAATTGCTCTCTAGCCATGATCCCCAACACCTTGACAGAGCTTGAAGAACGTTGAAAAGAATAATGGGTAAATATTGCACAATACAGGTGTGCAAAGCTCTTATGAGACTTACCCAAAAAGACTCACAGATGTAATCGCTGCCAAATGTGTTTCTAACATGTATTGACTCAGGGGGGGTGAATACTTATCTAATTAAAGTATATTTGTGTTTTATTTTTCTTTCATCTTTAAAAATGTGAGAATTTGTCTTCCACTTTAACATTAAAGTATTTTTGTGTAGATCATTGACAAAAAAATGACTGTTAATCCATTTTAATCTCACTTTGTAACACAATGAAATGCGAAGAAATCCAAGGAGGTGTAGACTTTCTATAGGTATTTTTTCCCTGTATGTCCAAAGAAGAACACCAGTGGAAAAGAGCATGTGGGACATGTTGAGTCTTCAATATGTATGAAATCTTGACAGAATATAATGTATGTAAAAAACAAAAGGGGATGGCATCTCCCCCAAAATATAGTCTCTGCATCTGTGCCAATCTGGTAATGAGAGTTTTTGTGACATAACTATCGGTGGAGTTGAAAAAGCGAATGAAACACATTGAACTTTTATTCGGTACATGAAAACGTAAGCGAAAAATAAAATCTTGTTTTTTATCTGCAACATGTCTGTGTACGATTCTCGTTGGTGGAAGGAGAAGAGGACCAAAATGCAGCGTGGTTAGTGTTCGTCATATTTAATTAAAACTGAACACTACACAAAACAACAACAAAGAAAAAATGAAAATGAAACAGTTCTGCCAGGTGAACATACACTAAACAGAAAACAACCACCCACAAAACACAATGGAAAACAGGCTACCTAAATATGGCTCCCAATCAGAGACAACGATAAACAGCTGCCTCTGATTGGGAACCACACCAGGCCAAACACATAGAAAACAACCTAGAAAAAAGAACATAGACTGCCCACCCCAACTCACGCCCTGACCAACCTAACACAAAGACATATAAAAGAAACTAAGGTCAGAACGTGACAGTCTGTTTGGTGGAAACACACCACTGGTGGGAACATTTACGTATGTTGTTTCTGGGGATTTTAGAAAATTCGCATGAAAACCTTTCGCCAATTGGATGGAAACCTAGCTACTAAAACAGTAAATGGACATTGCATGTGATAAATGATCATACAAAGAACGTTACTCAATTTCTACACTAGAGAACTGTATACTGTCAAGGTTTTTTTCTCTCGGAGATACAGACCAAGTCCTTTGCTGTTTATTGGAAATGTTTTGGTGATAACTTAATGCAGGAATAAGGAATGAGATTCACCAACCATTACTGTCATTTTAGCCATATGCATCATTTTATTAGGAAATCAAAGTTTGTTCGTCACATGCACAGGATACAAAAATGTAATAAAATGTATGCACTCTACTGTAAGTCGCTCTGGATAAGAGCGTCTGCTAAATGACTAAAATGTAAAAAATGTAAATGTAAACAGTACAGTGAAATGCTTACTTGCAAGCTCTCCTAAACAGTGTAATAAACTTTTTAAAACTGTAATAGAAAGTAGGAACAAATATGTATGTTGGAAATGTATACACAATACGAATATACAGTAAATACTACAAAAATGCTAAAGTGGATAGTAATAAAAAAACATGTGTTACATTTGTAAAGCGCTTTTTATTATACCGAATAATCTCAAAGTGCATAAAATAAAAAATAAAAACCCAATTGAAAATAAATGGACGCAACTAGACACGGCAACTGACGCACACGGCAACTGACGCAAAGAGCCCAGCTGACGCTACAAGGGACGAGGACACCAAGGAGCACAGATATCAACAGAAAGCCTTCCTAAATTGAAAAGTCGTTAGGCCCGTTGAAAAGGAGCCCAGAGTCTGTGGTGCCTTCAGGTGGTCTGGGAGGGCATTCCAGAGGCTGGTGGCGGTCGTGGCTTGGTTAGTGACACTATCAAGTTGGTGACTTGATAGTATTTGTATTTGTATTTATTATGGATCCCCATTAGCTGCCAAAGCAGCACCTACTCTTCCTGGGGTCCAGCAAAACTAAGGCAGTTTATACAATGTTAAAACATTACAATACATCACAGATTTCACAACACACTGTGTTCCCTCAGGCCCCTACTCCACCACTACCATTTATCTACAGTACTAAATCCATGTGTATGTATAGTGCGTATGTTATCGTGTGTGTGTGTGTGTGACTTGGTTGAACAGCTTAAAATACATAGTAAGAGCAATGATGATTGTGTGGTGTGTGTGTGAGTGGTGTGTGTGTGTGATGTGTGGTTTGTGTGTGTGGTGTGTGTCTGTGTCTGTGTCTGTGTCTGTGTCTGTGTCTGTGTCTGTGTGTGTGTGTGTGTGTGTGTGTGTGTGTGTGTGTGTGTGTGTGTGTGTGTGTGTGTGTGTGTGTGTGTGTGTGTGTGGAGAGAGTCCATGCAAATAGTTCAATGTTATTTCAATGTGTGTACAGTATAGTGTGTGTGATTGTGTGTAACTATAGAATAATAAACAATCACAAATGTGACCAACTGGGGACAAGATCAAATACTATTTCTAGTGGGTTTAGGGTTAGAATTAGTGTTAGGGTTAGAATTGGTGTTAGGGTTAGAATTAGGGTTGGGTTAGAATTAGGGTTAGGGTTAGAATTAGGGTTGAGTTAGAATTAGTGTTAGGGTTAGAATTAGTGTTCGGGATAGAATTGGCGTTAGGGTTAGAATTAGTGTTAGGGTTAGAATTAGTGTTAGGGTTAGAATTGGTGTTAGGGTTAGAATTAGGGTTGGGTTAGAATTAGGGTTAGGAGCTAGGGTTAGTTTTAGGGTTAGGTTAAGGAGCTAGGGTTAGGTTTAGGGTTAGGGTTAATGTTTTCCGGTTAGAGTTAAGTTTAGGGTACGGTTTAGGTTCAGGGTACGGGTTAAGGGTTAGGAAAAATAGGTTTTTATATGGGACTGAATTGTGTGTCCCCACAAAGATAGTTGTACAAGACTGTGTGTGTGCTCCTGCTTGTGTTGTGTGCATGTGTGTGTGTGCTCGCCGGCATGTGTTAGCATGTGCCTGTGTATAGTGTATCGTCATCTCACATCAATGAATTAAAGGAAGGGGTTTGGTCTGCAGATATATCACACAGCCCAGCCCCCGAAGTGGCTCTTATCAACTGTGTGCAAGGATTCCTCAGTGTTGATCTCACCAGCCCCCATTGTAACACCTCTGGGTAGCAGAGGTTATGTTTTCTTTACAGGTCTGTATGTCTCATATCTGATTGGAGGTTAACTTTACAGTAATGCTATTGGTCAACAACTCCGATGTTATAAAGGGGTCTCAGATTCATTGTATCTTTCTCTTTTTTTGTTCCTGAACTGCTGTGGTGAGATAGTCTTTTTTTCTTTCTTTCTCCCTCTCCCTTGAGCTATGGGCCATGGCTCAAGCCATGGTTTCTTTGTCTCTCTCCCACTGGTCATGCTTAGAATAATGCTTAGTAATGCTTGTTAATGCTTTGTAACTTAAGCTTTATTCCTTGTAAATGTAATCATTCAATTTACAAATTAATTTAATAAACTTGTATTTAGAATTCCATTCTCAGACATTTCTTGATGGCTTATTACTGTAACTGAACTACAGTCTCTTGCATAATGCTAGATCATCTGATGGAGTCAGACTTTTTAACATATTCATTGAATAGTCTTATTACGAGGCACGTGAGGTGTATATAATGTGCATATATATCAAATATTACCCATTACAACATCACAATAGACACATGACAAAAGGTCAGGGGCTAAAACAACAAATAGTTTGGAGGGATTATACAACAACGTTTTGCTAGTGATTCAACTGTGGTTCCCTTGACAACATGACGGGACTCTTCATGCTTTCCTAAGGTCCAGTGTTTCTCAGAGTTTTCCCAGTGAGTGTGTAGCGTGTGGAGAAGTTTGAGGGGTCCCTGTGAGCCTCAGCGTCCAGCCACCACTGTCTCTGTGCCTACGCACCAGCATGCATCTTACCCAGGACCCGAAAGTTGAGATAGGATTGAGCGATCAGGGGTCGGTCAACCCTGCCTTTGGGGTAAGTGCTGCGTCACTCTGTCAAAACAACCGAAGCACTGCCAAATCACACTGCCTTAAGTATCACAGACTCTCAAATGTATGTGAATTCAGTGTTCATTGGTTCCTTGAAATCTTTGGTTTCTTAAGCTAGATTTCATGATGTTGGGTCTCAATTGAACACAATTTTAGTGGGATGTGGGAACTTTTCCCCACTGCATTCATGCTGGTTTACTTCTGTGCAGGAGGAAAACAAAGGGCTGAGTTATTCATCTTAGAAACTAGAGCTGACTTTAAGCTACTGTGGAATGTCATTTCCCCAGAGCATACTGAACAGACTGGGTAGCTCAATGGAAGACATTGTTTGATACCACAGCATGTAGCATAGATATGTTGTTATCAAATACAGTCATGCAATCCAAAACCAATATATATATAGAAATGACAAGAAATTACATAAAAATGGTAATAACACAGTTCTAACCTATGAACTATGTGTTTGACTCCTAAGGAATTATTTCAATATTCTCTCCATACAATTGGCATTTTTATTTATTTATATGCGTAAGTTCTCTCTCCCACTGCAAAGCCTTAATGGTAATCAATGTCTAGAAAACTGACTCAGAAAAGCAGTTAGCCAGGATGAATTAAGATGACAACAAGGATGATTAGAAGGTACACAAAAGGCCATCAGATAGCGATATTGAGTCGTTTCATCTTACCGTACAAAGCTAATGCATGCAGCCGGCTATACACTGGTATCCTCCGTGAACCGTTTCGTACACAAAACCTTCTCCATTCAGGCTGCAAAGGAGTTAATTGCCTTTACTCAATGTAATGGCGAGAAGAAGGGAAAAACTGGGAAAATATGCATACTTTCTTTATGAAACACCATTTTCCACCACCATGCTAGTAGCTGTCAGCCAATCAGCATTCAGGGCTCGAACCACCCAGTTTATAATCATCCTTATAATTAACCCTAAGGCCGACAGCTTGCGATATTGAATTGTTTCATCTTACCGTCCAAAGGCAATACAGCCGGCTATACACTGGTATGCCCTGTGGACCGGTTCGTACATAAAAGCTTCTCCATTCAGGCTACAAAGGCGTCGATGACAAAACATTTATTTTTACTGCTCTAATTATGTTGGTAACCATTTTTTAATAGCAATAAGGCTATTGTGGTATATGTGGTATATGGCCAATATTCCACGGCTAAGGGCTGTGTCCAGGCACTCCACGTTGCATTGTGCGTAAGAACAGCCCTTAGTCATGGTATATTGGCCATATACCACATCCCTCGGGCCCTTTTGCTTAATTATAAGATGATAATAGGACATAATAAATGGGTTGTACTGTGCGTACTTATGACAAACAAGTCTCAAAATGTTTTGTAATCGCTTAATAATGCATTATAGTTATGGAGCCAAAGTAAATGTTGCTGAATTACAATTTCTATTTATTTCAGACTGAATGGAGCGCTTAGTGTACACAGCTGGATTGAGACTTTATTTATTTTCACCCCCCCCCCCAAGCATATTTCTCCTCAACCTAACAACTAAAACAACAGCTGCCTGCACAAAATCTAAATAGCAACAATTGGCTGAGCCAAAGCAAACGTTCATGATAAATGTATGCGTTTATTTAATTGCTAATTCAATATAATGCATTCAACTGTGGTGGACTAAACTGCAGTGTTATACATCTTTCTTCGTGTCGTGGCATTTTCCCAGCACATTGAGTTGGGAAAATGCCAAGAACAGGCAAATCCCACAGTCAATAACCCTAAGACCAGGTAACACACATTAAAATGGTCAAATCAAATCAGCTCAATCAATCAAATGAATAGCACATTATTATACAATCATCTAAGTAAACAACATAAAGAAATGTATTTGTTGAAGAATGTTTTCTAATTCCTACACTGTGTCTCCACTGCAGTATTTTCAACAATGACTTTTGTTATTGCTGTATTTTGACCAGATAAAGACTTTGCAGTGAATGAATAACGTTTGGTCAAATATTTTTTACCAGGATCAAAATCTCACAGAGTAAAAATGTCTCACAAGTGTAGAAGATAAACATTGAGACCATGACTAGAGTCCATGACTGTCTGGAGATAATGTTTAAATTAAGGTTTGGAATGTTTTTCCGACTTCATGACAACAAGTGGAAGGTGTATCTGAACCAACAGCTTGTGTGTCCGAGATCGATCCCAGCATTTAGAGCCAAATGGTCCGGGGGACAGACTCCGAGTCCCCAAGTTTTGAAATAACAAATATGGTGTATTCAGCATCAATTCAGCAACAGCATGATACATTAAACATTCATGTAACTGTTGCATTCCACATCTGTTCTGCACTAAATACTATGCTCAGAAATGAGAGTGATGTTGTCTACTTAAAAAAGAGAAATATCCATAATACACTACAGTGGGGCAAAAAAGTATTTAGTCAGCCACCAATTGTGCAAGTTCTCCCACTTAAAAAGATGAGAGAGGCCTGTAATTTTCATGATTTTGTGATCATTTTGACCCCACGGGGTGAGATCTTGCGTGGAGCCCCAGATCGAGGGAGATTATCAGTGGTCTTGTATGTCTTCCATTTCCTAATAATTGCTCCCACAGTTAATTTCTTCAAACCAAGCAGCTTACCTATTGCAGATTCAGTCTTCCCAGCCTGGTGCAGGTCTACAATTTTGTTTCTGGTGTCCTTTGACAGCTCTTTGGTCTTGGCCATAGTGGAGTTTGGAGTGTGACTGTTTGAGGTTGTGGACAGGTGTCTTTTATACTGATAACAAGTTCAAACAGGTGCCATTAATACAGGTAACGAGTGGAGGACAGAGGAGCCTCTTAAATAAGAAGTTACAGGTCTGTGAGAGCCAGAAATATTGCTTGTTTGTAGGTGACCAAATACTTATTTTCCACCATAATTTGCAAATAAATTCATAAAAAATCCTACAATGTGATTTTCTGGATTTGTTCTTCTCATTTTGTCTGTCATAGTTGAAGTGTACCTATGATGAAAATTACAGGCCTCTCTCATCTTTTTAAGTGGGAGAACTTGCACAATTGGTGGCTGACTAAATACTTTTTTGCCCCACTGTATATATACAAAAGTATTTGGACACCCCTTCAAATGAGTGGATTCGGCTATTTCCGCCACACCCATTGCTGACAGGTGTATAACATTGAGCACACAGCCATGCAATCTCTAAACACATATATCGGCAGTAGAATGGCCTTACTGAAGAGCTCAGTGACTTTCAACGTGGCACCGTCATAGGATGCCACCTTTCCAACAAGGAGGTTCGTCAAATTTCTTCCCTGCTAGAGCTGCCACGGTCAACTGTAAGTGCAGTTATTGTGAACTGGAAGAGTCTAGGAGCAACAACGGCTCAGCCCCGAAGTGGTAGGCCACACAAGCTCACAGAATGGAACCACTGAGTGCTGAAGCGCATAGCGCGTAAAAATCATCTGTCCTCAGTTGCAACACTCATTACTGAGTTTCAAACTGCCTCTGGAAGCAATGTCAGGTAAAGAACTGTTTATCGGGAGCTTCATGAAATGGGTGTCCATGGCCGAGCATCTGCACACAAGCCTAAGATCACCATGCGCAATGGCAAGCGTTGGCTGGAGTGGTGTAAAGCTCACCGCCATTGGACTCTGGAGCAGTGGAAACGTGTTCTCTGGAGTGATGAATCGCACTTCACCATCTGGAAGTCCGACAGACAAATCTGGGTTTGGAGGATGCTAGGAAACGCTACCTGCCCCAATGCATAGTGCCAACTGTAAAGTTTGATGGAGGAGGAATAATGGTCTGGGGCTGTTTTTCATGGTTCAGGCTAGGCCCCTTAGTTCCAGTGAAGGGAAATCTTAACGCTACAGCATACAATGACATTCTAGACGATTCTGTGTTTCCAACTTTGTGGTAACAGTTTGTGGTAGGCCCTTTCCTTTTTCAGCATGACAATGCCCCGGTGCATAAAGTGAGGTCCATACAGAAATGATTTGTTGAGATCGGTTTGGAAGAACTTGATTGGCCTGCACAGAGCTCTGACCACAACCCCATCGAACACCTGTGAGCCTGGCCTAATGGGCCAACACCATTGCCCGACCACGCTAATGTTCTTGTGGCTGAATGGAATCAAGTCCCCGCAGTAATGTTCCAACATCTAGTGGAAAGCCTTCCCAGAAGAGTAAAGGCTGTTATAGCAGCAAAGGAGGGACCAACTTCATATTAATGCCCGTGGTTTTGGAATGAGATGTGCAACGAGCAGGTGTCCACATACTTTTAGTCATGTAGTGTAATTTGCCCATATATGGTTGTTGAGGTTGTTGAAAAGCCACAGTTGGTTGTGTTAGTAAGGTGGCAAATTAGTAACTGATTGCCAAGACTCTGGAGTCTTATACTTCTAAAATGGAATGAGGGAAGTGAAGGAAGTTCTAGTGGGAAGGCATATGGTTATGATTCAAGATTAGAGGGTCATTATGCTCGTGTCATGCTGTGCAGTAGGTTACACACCCACATGCAGTGAAAAGCTTCCAACTAAGCTATTAGAACATTTATATCAATGTCCCTGGAGATCCACATTTACAGGAAGGTGGAGGGGAAATCCATTAGGTGGCAGCAAAGGATTAGCAGATCGTAGCCTAAGCACTTCCCGCTGAAACCAGCTGTTGGATAAGTCTACCTTTTGTGGCTCAAACAAGCAAAGACACATGGATTAGTTCTGAGAAATCCTGTTGAATTCTTTGACTGTGTTCATGTGATGAGGCATCGGAGGTACTGTTCTCAGATTAAAGGCTTACAGAGTGATTTTAAGGCTTTTTTTGTGACAGTTGTAAGATTTCTGTACCGGTTGAACACATTGCTATCCATTTCTGCTTTAACCTTTTTCCTCAATACAGCAGCTGCTTCCTCTCCACCTCTTGCCAGTGAAAATGTATTCATACCACACATTTCATACATATCATTCACCTTACCTCAATGAGAGATTAAGCATCATGATGAAGGTTAGCAATAGTTACAAAAGAAGATGTAACAGGTGTTTGTAGATACAGGTGTTTGTAGACGCAAATAAGGTGTATGACTGAACATAAGCGTTATCATGTGTGTGTCTCTAGAATGCAAGGAATATCTATACCTGCTACTGTATAATTGGTCAAATCAACTTCTTGCCCGATAAAACATTGCTAACGTTACTTGAGCTCGGTCAACAAAGCAATCACCCTTTATAAACAAGATTTCATCCATAGTGAATTAGTTAAAACATTGCGGAAGACCACACAGAGCATAGGGAAGGTAATACATCTTGTGGGATACGTGTTAACATGTACCTGGCCTCTTTATCTTTAGGACACTGACTGGTTTTAAGTAGCGTCAGTGGGCTATATGGCCTTGTTTACCGTCAGAATGGATTACTAGCTGCCCACACCGGTGCCATTTTGTACCATATCGCCAATCACATGCTCCCATCAGACTCAGTATAGATTTCCCTTTCACGGTCGCATGGTGCATGGGACAGAAGATGGACTCCATAGCTCAGGCCATAATGGAACATGGATATGGATTCCTATGGGTCATTTCAATGATTGAACAAGCACTGTGGCCGTTACACAGTAGCACTAGCACATATTAGACATACCCTTTTTCCTTGTGGTAAAATATAAATCTCCTGGAATGGTAGGAATACCACTTAGACTTCCTTCACAGGCAGATGTTTCTTGTTTTCTCTTTTAGTCATTGGCATACTGTTCTTTTAGAATAAATTTGACATCAGAGAAGAATGTTAAAGGGAGGTAACACAATCCTGTGTGGTTGTAGTAGGACTGTTTCTGTTCTGTTTTTCTCAGAAACCACTAAAAACTGTATCTTGAGATATAATATGTTTTACTTTAAAAATTATTCTTAGTCTTTGAAGAGTACTATACTTTTCTCGTTAACTTTTTTTCTCCAGGAAATGGTATATGTAAGATTATAAACTGGGTGGTTCGAGCCCTGAATGCTGATTGGCTGACAGCCGTGGTACAGTATATCAGGTATACCACGGGTATGACAAAACATTTATTTCTACTCCTCTAATTACATTGGTAACCAGTTTATAATAGCAATAAGGCACCGAGGGGGTTTGTGATATATGGCCAATATACCACAGTTAAGGGCTGTGTCCAGGCACTCCGCGTTGCATTGTGCGTAAGAACAACCCTTAGCTGTGGTATATAGGCCATATAGGCAAATTTCAACTTCCCCTCTAAAGACAGTTTTCCTCCACAGGGCCCAGACAGTGATCAGTCAGAGAGGATTGACATGGATGGGGCTCACATGGAGGGCCTGGAAGAAGGTCTGGAGGACCAGAACAAAGGCCTGGACCTGGTCTACTCCATCAATGATAGGCCACCATGGTATCTCTGCATCCTGCTGGGCTTCCAGGTAAGGGAACAACACAGTGCAGGTTGTACCCAGTGTTAACCACCAGGGTTGGGCTCAATTTCATTTTAATTTAGTTAATTCACAAAGTGAACTGAAATCCCCCTTCCAATTGAAAATTAAGAAGATTCAAGGAAAATGGGAATTGGAATGTCAATTTACTTCCCGAATTGACTGAATTTAAATGGGATGGACCAGAAACCTGCTGTGAACCAGACATCTTCTTTATTGAGGAAACATGTACTTACTACAACTGTAATATGTGATTGTCTCACCAAGCTACTTTAAGATGAATACACTAACTGTAAGTTGCTCTGGATAAGATCGTCTACTAAATGACTCAAATGTAAATGTACATCCTTTACCTACTCCCTCTTCCCCTGTATAAATATATCTTAGTCTACAGTTAAGTCTCCCACCTATAACCATTTCCCATCCAGCATTTCTTGGAAATAGTTCTGCATGCTGGTTCCTAGCAGTCATATACTGTAAGTCCCCATCTCATGCCACTCCTGCTCGGTCTTTCCTTACTCACTTCAAAGTCACCCCATATTTGATGTCACCATTCCTCAAAGGTACAAAACATAATGGACAGGAAACAGCCCATATCTTAATTAATGTACCATTGGATTAGTCTATTTCTTCTATTTCTTCTGCATCCGGTGTTTGTAAAGACAAGGGTGGACCCCGAAGAAGCCCGGGGCCGGTTATCTTTTACAAAAACGTCTGTAGTCAGAATGGTTTGAGCTGCAAACATGTCGTCCAAAAAGTTCTACTTTCGACTCACCTGTCCATAGAACATTCTTCCAAGAGTCTTGATGATCATCCAGGTGCTTCCAGGCATTATTTTGCAATCTTGAGTCAACTTTTTGGACGAGATGGGTCCCATTATGTCTGGCGAAAACCAAACACTGCATTCCAAAGTAAGAACCTCATACCAACGGTCAAGCATGGTGGTGGTACTGTGATGGTTTGGGGATGCTTTGCTGCCTCAGGACCTGGACAACTTGCCTTAATAGAAGAACCACGAATTCTGCTCTGTATCATTGAATTCTAGAGGAGGATTTCAGGCCATCTGTCTGTGAGCTGAAGCTAAAGCGCAGCTGGGTCATGCAGCAAGACAATGATCCAAAACACACAATCAAGTCTACATGAAAATGTTTAAAAAGCAACACATTTGAAGTTTTGGAATGGCCTAGTCAAAGTTCAGACCTAATCCCAATTGAGATGTTGTGGCAGGACTTGAAACGAGCAGTTCATGCTTGAAACCCCACAAATGTCGCTGAGTTAAAGCAGTGCTGCATGCAAGAGTGGGCCAAAATTCCTACACAGTGATGTGAGAGACTGATCAACAACTACAGGAAGCATTTGGTTGGAGTCATTGCAGCTAAAGGTGGTACAACCGGTTATTGAGTGTATGGGGGAAATTCATTTTTCACCCAGGGGAATTGAGTGTTCCATAACTTTGTTACTTAAATAAAAAAACATATACATTTCTTGTTGTTGTTATTTGTAAACTCAGGTTCCTTTGATCTAATATTAGGTTTTGGTTGAAGATCTGACAACATTTATTATCATAAAAATATGCAAAAACAGAGAAAATTAGAATGGGGCAAATACTTTTTCCCAGCACTGTATCCATGAAAAGCCAAGACTCTCACGAACAAGCACGTGTACCATGTTTTTCTCTATGACGCTCACAAGTTACACAATAGTCGTTGGAAGAGGTTCTTCAACACAGAAGAACAAAGGAAATCCCAGGACAGAGTGTCTATAATACTGTATAAAGCTCACATAGTTGCTGTCAAAAACTCAAAACTTCACACAGTTGTCACTGGATATGATTTTCCCACAGAGCAAACTATTTCTGTACTTACAGCCGGGAGGGGAAACTTTTTATGGGGTGGGGCCACTATTTCCTTCAATTCTTCACATTTTGCCATAGGGTGGAGGCAAATGTTTACAGTTTTTAATATGACAACTGATGATCAATGGGCCCCACCCCAGTCGGTAATTTGGTTATGCTTACTACAATTTCAGATAGCTGGCCTCTATCTAAAATAATTTAGCTGACATGGGCCTATTGAGTGACTGCTGATGCACAAACAAATTTCGAAATTGCACCTTGGGTATTCTATTATTTTAACTCTGAACAATAGGTTTAGGCCAACTGAGTTCCCCCCCCCCAAAAAAATATTGGTTTGCAGGCCTACAAAAGAGGTGCCGCCAGTCGCCCATCCCAGACTTACAGCATTCATATAAAATCATTGTTTTATCAGGTTTTTGTTTTTGACGACCCTATTAGTTAAATTGAAGTTGTCAATAACATTCATTAATGCAACTGTTTGTATCAAATGGGTCTGTGTTCTACCTGTAGCCCTGGTTGTCCTGAAAATATGGTAAATGGTAAAATATGGTAAATGGTAAAATACTTAGTTGTGAGGCTAAATATAAATATTAGTCGATAAATGAAAAGCAGATATTTACTTGGGTCTTGGGACAGATAGGGTTACATTTCCCATAATGAGGAGGTTGGACAGACCCTTTAACATGAAGTTCTGGTGTATAGCATCGAACAGCTCTTTCTGGAAGACCTGAGCAGACATCAAGGATGCATAAGCTCAAAGGCTCACCATAAGGTCAGGATATGTAGTACATAGTGCCCTCGGAAAGTAATCAGACCCCTTGACTTTATCACATTTTGTTACCTTACATTAAATCCTCAGTAATATACACACAATATCCCATTACGACAAAGTGACAAATTTAAAAAAAATAAAAAACAGATACCTTACTTACATAAGTATTCAGACCCTTTGCTACGAGACTCAAAATTGAGCTCAGGTGCATCCTGTTTCCATTGATCATCCTTGAGATGTTTCTACAACTTAATTGGAGTCCACCTGTGGTAAATTCAACTGATTGGACATGATTTAGAAAGGCACACACCTGTCTAGGTAACCTAGTGTAGTGGTTAGAGCGTTGGGCCAGTAACCAAAAGATCGAATCCCCAAGCTAACAAGGTATATAAGGTCCCACAGTTGACAGGGCATGTCAGAGCAAAAACCAAGTCATGAGGTTGAAGGAATTGTCCGTAGAGCTCCGAGACAGGATTGTGTTGAAGCACAGTTCTGGGGAAGGGTACCAAAACATTTCTGCAGCATTGAAAGTCCCCAAGAACACAGTGGCATCCATCATTCTTAAATGAAAGAAGTTTGGAACCACCAAGATTCTTCCTAGAGCTGGCCGCCCGGCCAAACTGTGCAATCGGGGGAGAAGGGCCTTGGTCAGGGAGGTGACCAAGAACCCGATGGTCACTCTGACAAAACTCTAGAGTTCCTCTGTGGAGATGGGAGAAGGAAGGACAACCATCTCTGCAATACTCCCCCAATCAGGCCTTTATGGTAGAATAGCCAAACGGATGCCATCGGCAGGGACTGGGAGACTAGTCAGGATCAAGGCAAAGATGAACGGAGCAAAGTAAAGAAAGATCCTTGATGAAAACCTGCTCCAGAGCACTCAGGACCTCAGACTGGGGCGAAGGTTCACCTTCCAACAGGACAACGACCCTAAGCACACTGCCAAGACAATGCAGGAGTGGCTTCGGGACAAGTCTCTGAATGTCCTTGAGTGGCCCAGCCAGAGGCCGGACTTGAACACGATCTAACATCTCTGGAGAGACATGAAAATATCTGTGCAGCAACGCTCCCCATCCAAGCTTATAGAGCTTGAGAGGATCTGCAGAGAATAATGGGAGAAACTCCCCAAATACAGGTGTGCCAAGCTTGTAGCGTCATACCCAAGAAGACTCAATGCTGTAATCGCTGCCGAAAGTGCTTCAACAAAGTACTGAGTTAAGGGTCTGAATGCTTATTTAAATGTGATATTTCAAAAATGTAAAAAAAAAAAACGTTTTTGCTTTGTCAATATGGGGTATTGTGTGTAGGTTGATGAGTAAAAAAAACGATTTAATTAATTTTAGAATAAAGCTGTAATGTAATAACATGGAAAAAGTCAAGGGGTCTGAATACTTTCTGAAGGCACTGTGCACAAGGCCTTCAGAGATTATTCAAAAGATAGACACAAACATAAAGGAGGAAGTGGATCTAGCAAACCATGAGGGTCCTGGTCTGTGTCTAAAATGGCACCCTATTCACTATGTAGTGCACTACATTTGACCAGGACCCATTGGGCCTGAAATGGCACCCTATTTCCTATGTAGTGTACTCATTTTAACCAGGACCCATAAAGCCCAAGTGGCACCCTATTCCTTTTTTAGTACACTACTTGTGACGAGTGCCTATAAGGGCTCTGGTCAAAAGCTGTGCACTATGTAAGGAATAGGGTTCCATTTCCCACGTATACTTTCTCATTTCGACCCCAAACTCAAAACTGGTGTGCGTGGCCAAAGAGCTCTATTTTCATGTCATCTGACCAAAGCACCGGTTCCAATCCAAGTACCAATGCCGTTTAGCGAAGTCCAGGTGTTTACATTTGTTGGACAGCATGAAAATAGATGTCACGTTCCTGACCTGTTTTCTGTTAGTTTTATGTGTTAGTTGGTCAGGACGTGAGTTGGGTGGGCATTTCTATGTTTTCTGTTTCTATGTTGGTTTATTGGTTTGCCTGGTATGGCTCTTAATTAGAGGCAGGTGTTTGGTGTTCCTCTAATTAAGAGTCATATTTAGGTAGGTGGTTTCACAGTGTTCGTTGTGGGTGGTTGTCTCCTGTGTCTGTGTATATGTTTGCACCATACGGGACTGTTTGCGGTTTGTTAGTTTTTTGTAGTCGGTTCCTGTTCATTGCGTTCTTCACGTTATATGTAAGTTCGTCGTTCAGGTCTGTCTGCATCGTTTATTTGTTTTGTTTGTTTATGCAAGTTTAGTTTGTTTTTCCGTCGTGTTCAATAAATCATGTCATTTCACTACGCTGCGCCTTGGTTCGATCACTACTCCTCCTCTTCTGATGAAGAGGAGGAGGATTATCGTGACAATAGAGCTCTTTGGCTATGCACACCAGCGGCGGGTTTGGCATCGAAATGAGAATGCATGGGCAAAAAATGACCCCGTACCTACTGTAAAATATGGTGGTGGATATTTGATGTTATGGGGCTATTTTGCTTCCACTGGTCCTTGGGCCCTTATTAAGGTCAACCGCATCAATGAACTTTATCCAGTACCAGGAAATTTTAACCAAAGACCTGGTTGCCTCTGCCAGGAGGCTGAAACTTGACAGTAGGTGAACAGTATCATCCAGCAAGACAATAACACCAAACACAAATCAAAATCCACAAAGAAATTAATAATTGACAACAAAATTATAATTTTGCAATGGCCATCTCAGTTTTCGGGCTTAAAACCCATTGAATTGAAGAGGGCAGTCCATAAGCACAGCCAAACGATATCAAGGATCTGGAAGGTTTATGTATGGAGAAATGGTCTAAGATCCCTCCCAATGTGTTCTCCAACTCATCAAACATTTTAGAAAAAGTATCAGTGTCGTTATCCCCGCAAGGTGAGACATTGATAGGTATTGAAAACAGGGGTGTCAATCATTTTGAACCCTACCTTTTTGATAAAAGAAATATGACTCTATGAGCTATTATATTAGTATAAATTAATATATATTTTTAGCATACAATATAGCTCAGTATTTGAATGACTTATTTTATATATCATTTTGATAATCTTTATCAAGTGTGTCAATAAGTTTGGACCCCACTGTATGTCTGTAGTACCTTATATTATTAATGGTAGCGGTAGTTATATTAATTGTAGGCCTATTAGTAATTTAACAACTTATTTTGTGCTTAAATTTTTGTTGTTGCTGTTAATGTAGCTTCATTGCCAATATCCTGGCCTATCCCTTTAAACCAAATGTCATTATCGACTAATAGGGTATTTTCCCACTGCACTGTGTCAACACTGGACTATCCAGTTCCAGGCATAAGCGACATAATCTGTCGCTTAGGGCCCCAGTTGGGGTCTCTGGGCAGTAAGAATAGGTGCAATTTCAACATGTGGTTGTGCATCAGCAGTTTTGCCTTGTTATGTCAGTCACTGACAGACTCAATTAGCCATGTCAGCTAACAATTTTTAGATTGGTAGTTAGTCTAGCCAGCTATCTAAACTTGTATTAACCATGGCCAAATACCAACTGGGCACGCAGGGCCCTAACCTCCAGGGGGCCCCCATTGATTTGTTAGTCATTCTTACTCATATGTGAGCGATAACAGTATAACACAAGCATTTGAACACCTGCATGCTGAAAGCCCAGGGCTAACATGTCAAAGAAAGTAACAGAGGAGCTGAGGGGACAGTTAAATGCATATCCTATAGAAGTCATTCAGCAAATATGTTTTCACGTGCTGATTTCAACAATGTGTTTGTAAGGTCAGGCGGGTGTTTAGGGTGAATAAGTCTAGCACTGAAAAGAGGAGGGCCAGCTAAGACCTGGGCCAATGTTGGCGTTATCCAACTTCAATTAATGCATTATGCGAAAGTTATGTGTGAAATGTGGTTTTGGCCTGGGCCAAGGGAGATCTAGGCTAAACCAAAACCTGTGAAGAACTTTAAAGGGATAGTGATAGATTTAGGCAATGAAGCCCTTTTTCTACTTACCCAGAGTCAGATGAACTTATGGATACCATTTTTATGTCTCTGATTGAGTGCAGTTTGAAGGAAGTTGGAGGTAGTGTTGTGAGCCATCGCTAACTAGTTTGAGCGCAACAGCTGGAAGTCTACACGTACCACAAACATATAAATGTTATCCATGAGTTACTCTGACTTTGGTTAGGTAGGAAAAGGGCTTAATTCACTATCCCTTTAAAAGTTTGGACTGAAAAAGAATGGGGAAAATAGTAAAGGGGAATGTAGCCTAATCATAATAGTATTAGAACAGTTTGTTCTGACATTTGTATTTGTGTGTGATATCAAGTCATGACAGGTATGTCAATGTGTCTTTCAGGGGTTGTTCTTTTGTTACGATTATCTGTTTACAATATACCGTGATTCGAACCATGACATTTCGAGGTCATGCCTTTCGGTCTTTCTTCTACTTCTGTCAACAGCATTATATCCTGGCATTCGGTGGCATAATTGCAGTGCCTCTGATCCTGGCCGAGCCTCTCTGTATTGGAAACAACAACGCCGCCAAGAGCCTACTCATCTCCACCATATTCTTTGTGTCGGGTGTGTGCACATTGCTTCAGACCACTATCGGAACCAGGTAGTTAGTCCTCTTGGCATTTCCTTAATAGCTTATCTTTCACATAAGGGCACACACATACAGTTGAAGTCAGAAGTATACATACACTTAGGTTGGAGTCATTAAAACTCGTTTTACAACCACTCCACAAATGTCTTGTTAACAAACTATAGTTTTGGCAAGTCGGTTAAGACATCTACTTTGTGCATGACAATAGTAATTTTTCCAACAAATGTTTACAGATGGATTATTTCACTTATAATTCACTGAATCACAATTCCAGTGGGTCAGAAGTTTACATACACTAAGTTGACTGTGCTTTTAAACAGCTTGGAAAATTCCAGAAAATGATGTCATTGCTTTAGAAGCTTCTGATAGGCTAATTGACATAATTTGAGTCAATTGGAGGTGTACCTATGGATGTATTTCAAGACCTACCTTCAAACTCAGTGCCTCTGCTTGACATCATGGGAAAATCAAAATAAATCAGCCAAGACCTCAGAAATAAAATTGTAGACCTCCACAAGTCTGGTTCATCCTTGGGAGCAATTTCCAAACGCCTGAAGGTACCACATTCATCTGTACAAACAATAGAATGCAAGTATAAACACCATGGGACCATGCAGCCGTCATACCGCTCAGGAAGGAGACGCATTCTGTCTCCTAGAGATGAACGTACTTTAGTGCGAAAAGTGTAAATCAATCTCAGAACAACAGCAAAGGACCTTGTGAAGATGGTGGAGGAAACAGGTACAAAAGTATCTATATCCACATTAAAACCAGTCCTATATCGACATAACCAGAAAGGCCGCTCATCAAGGAAGAAGCCACTGCTCCAAAACCGTCATAAAAAGCCAGACTACGGTTTGCAACTGCACATGGGGACAAAGATTGTACTTTTTGGAGAAATGTCCTCTGGTCTGATGAAACAAAAATAGACTGTTTGGCCATAATGACCATTGTTATGTTTGGAGGAAAAAGGGGGAGGCTTGCAAGCCGAAGAACTTCATCCCAACCGTGAAGCACGGGGGTGGCAGCATCATGTTGTGAGCGTGCTTTGCTGCAGGAGGGACTGGTGCACTTCACAAAATAGCTGGCATCATGAGGCAGGAAATGATGTGGATATATTGAAGCAACATCTCAAGACATCAGTTAGGAAGTTAAAGCTTGGTCGCAAATGGGTCTTCCAAATGAACAATGACCCCAAGCATACTTCCAAAGTTGTGGCAAAATGGCTTAAGGACAACAAAGTCAAGGTATTGGACTGGCCATCACAAAGCCCTGAACTCAATCCTATAGAAAACTTGTGGGCAGAACTGAAATAGCGTGTGCGAGCAAGGAGGGCTACAACCCTGACTCAGTTACACCAGCTCTGTCAGGAGGAATGGGCCAAAATTCACCCAACTTAATGTGGGAAGCTTGTGGAAGGCTACCTGAAACGTTTGACCCAAGTTAAACAATTTAAAGGCAATGCTACCAAATACTATTGAGTGCATGTAAACTTCTGACCCACTGGGAATGTGATGAAAGAAATAAAAGATGAAATAAATCATTTTCTCAACTTATTCTATTCTGACATTTCACATTCTTAAAATAAAGTGGTGATCCTAACTGACCTAAAACAGGGAATTTGGCAAAGGTGTATGTACACTTCCGACTTATGTATACACTGATTGTACAAAACCGCTGCACCACTCGGGCTCCCGAGTGTGTATAGGCCTCAGTGTATAGGCCTCAGTGTATAGGCACAAGGATGTATAAATGCAAACACATGTAGGAGCCTACTTTAAACCCACAGAAGCTTAGAAGAACACACAGACAAGGCTGTGTGCATGCATGCTTGAGTAGACACGCAATCGTGCACACATCTGAAACCAAACAGACATCTGAAACCAAACACACATCTGAATCCAAACAGAGATCTGAACCCAAACAGCGATCTGAATCCAAACAGCTGGTCAGTCTTTACAAAAATCCTTCTCTAAACTCAGCAAAAAAAGAAATGTCCTCTCACTGTCAACTGCATTCATTTTCAGCAAACTTAACATGTGTAAATATTTGTAAGAACACAACAAGATTCAACAACTGAGACATAAACTGAACAAGTTCCACAGACATGTGACTAACAGAAATGGAACAACGTGTCCCCTGAACAAAGGGGTTGTCAAAATCAAAAGTAACAGTCAGTATCTGGTGTGGCCACCAGCTGCATTAAGTACTGCAGTGCATCCCCTCCTCATGGACTGCACCAGATTGACTAGTTCTTGCTGTGAGATGTTACCCCACTATTCCACCAAGGCACCAGCAAGTTCCCGGACATTTCTTAGGGGAATGGCCCTAGCACTCACCCTCTGATCCAACAGGTCCCAGACATGCTCAATGGGATTGAGATCCGGGCTCTTCGCTGGCCTTGGCAGAACATTGATATTCCTGTCTTGCAGGAAATCACACACAGAACGAGCAGTATGGCTGGTGGCATTGTCATTAGGGAGGAGGATGTCTTCCCTGTAACGGACAGCATTGAGATTGTCTGTAATGACAACAATCTCAGTCCGATGATGCTGTGACACAGTGCCCCAGACCATGACGGACCCTGAACCTCCAAATCGATCCCGCTCCAGAGTACTGTACAGGCCTCGGTGTAACGCTCATTCCTTCAATGATCTATGCGACTTCGACCATCACCCCAGGTGAGACAAAACTGTGACTTGTCATTGAAGAGCACTTTTTGCCAGTCCTGTCTGGTCCAGCGACGGTGGGTTTGTGCCCTTAGGCGATGTTGTTGCCGGTGATGTCTGGTGAGGACCTGCCTTAAATCAGGCCTACAAGCCTTCAGTCCAGCCTTTCTCAGCCTTTTGCAGAAAGTCTGAGTACTGATAGAGGGATCGTGCATACCTGGTGTAACTCGGGCAGTTGTTGTTGCCATCCTGTACCTGTCCTGCAGGTGTGATGTTTGGATGTACCGATCCTGTGCAGGTGTTGTTGCACATGGTTTGCCCATGCGAGGACGATCAGCTGTCCGTCCTGTCTCCCTGTAGCTCTGTCTTAGGCATCTCACAGTATGGACATTGCAATTTATTGCCCTTTCACGCAGATGAGCAGGGAACCTGGGCATCTTTCTTTTGGTGTTTTTCAGAGTCAGTGGAAAGGCCTCTTTTGTGTCCTAAGTTTTCATAATTGTGACCTTAAATGCCTACCGTCTGTAAGCTGTCAGTGTCTTCATGACCGTTCCACAGGTGCATGTTCATTAATTGTTTATTGTTCATTGAACAAGCGTGGGAAACAGTATTTAAACCCTTTTCAATGAAGATCTGTGAAGTTATCTTTGAAAGACAGGGTCCTGAAAAAGGGACGTTTCTTTTTTTGCTGAGTTTATTTCCATCTAGGTAATCCTTTTGGAAATATCTGTCTCCAGTTCTAAGTAAAGTTCCAGACAGCTTAATGCCCTAATGTACAGTATAGTGAGGACAGGGTTAAGGCCTGGGCCTACCACAGTTTTAGAATGATTCCTGTCCAAAGCCTTATGTTGAGTTTCCATGAGTTAGAGCTGAAGAGCCCAGGTGCAGGTACAGGATTGGTCAGTATGGAATTACATAATATATATTATATATATTATATTATAAGACTAGACAATCACCCAGATGAGTCTATCACAGCCCAGCAGTTATGTATCATAAACATAACATAATAGCAACCTTATTTATTTAAGCTGGTTTGAACTAATACGTGTACCCTCTAGTAGTATACGGTAATGACACTGAATATGCACTGAGTATACTAAACATTAGGAACACCTTCTTAGTATGGCATTGCAGTTCTTGATACAAACCAGTGCGCCTGGAACTTACTAAAAGCACTTCAATACTTGTCTTGCCCATTCACCCTTTGAATGACACACATACACAATCCATGTCTCAATTGTGTCAAGGCTTAAAAATCCTTCTTTAACCTGTCTCCTCCCCTTCATCTACACTGATTGAAGTGGATTTAACAAGTTACATCAATAAGGGATCATTGCTTTCACCTTTGATTCACCTGGTCAGTCTTTCATGGAAAGAGCAGGTGTTCTTAATGTTTTGTACACTCAGTGTATCTCAACTGTTGTAAGACCAAAATGGGTTGGTTGTATAAGGCTAAAACTACTAGACCATTGATGCATCCAGTGGAATAAATCAGGCAAATAGGCACCTACAGTAGCTACCCAACCAGCTATCCAACCAGCTACCTTACTAGCTACCCAACCACCTACCCATTTCAAGGAAGCTTATCGTTACTATACGTCCTTTCTTGGCTCCAGATATCAGGAATCATTCCGTGGCCATTGAGACGACATTGGGATAATATTGGGTATGTCGTGATCGAGTTAACTTGAGCTTCTTTGACAATCTGCATCTATACACCTTTAGGTCAAAGGTTAAATTCATCTAAAAGAGTCCAGGGTAGTTGTACTCTTCTAATCTTAAATCTTATTTGCTACCAGGCAGACCACTGGTAGATCAACCAGACCATTCCACCCTTAACCCATGCATGCTACTGGTTGCCTCTTTCTTTCCACAGGTTGCCAATCCTCCAGGGGGGTACCTTTAGCTTCATCACCCCCACCCTGGCCATACTTGCTCTGCCTAAGTGGCAGTGCCCTGACCCTAGTGCCATGTCCCAGCAGCTTCAAAATGCCACTGGCTCCCTGCTAACAGACTCTGATGAGGTGTGGAAGTCACGCATGAGAGAGGTATGTTTGCGGTCTAGATCCAACAAGTGACATACAAAAAACCTCCTGAACTAATATCACATAGCAGTATAACTCAAGACTAAAATAAAATAAAAAAATGTCGGGAATAAGTGATATATTGCTAACACACTGTCTGAACTCATGTCCACACCAATCAGGACACTAAATCAATTGTACTAAGTGTCGATAGCACTTTACATTCAGCATCCAGGTACAATGGTTTGACTTATGACTTGTTAGAATATGTTATGTCTCTCCATGCATGAAATTGTCAACTGTCTCATACTGAGGCTCCTGAGTGGTGCAGCGGTCTAAGGCACGTCATCTCAGTGCTAGAGGCATCACTACATACCCTGGTTTGATTCCAGGCTGTTTCACAACTGGGTGTGATTGTGTGTCCCATAGGGCAGCGCACAATTGGCCCAGCGTGGGTTTGGCTCAGCGCGGCCCAGCGTGGGTTTTGCTGGCGTGGCCCAGCGTGGGTTTGGCTGGGCCCAATTGGTTTGGCTAGGGTAGGTCATCATTGTAAATAAGAATTTGTTCTTAACTGACTTGCCTAGTAAAATAAAATAGTTGGGTGCACTTTCCTTAAATTGTGCACCTAGCAAAATATTGTTTGGCTAGCGATGTTTCTGAACTGTACAATGTCAGGAAAGGAGGTACATAGTCATTTGCATAACTGAATGCAGCCAACGGAAATGTGTGTTCCGCATTAATTAATACAACCCCTCTGAATCAGAGCGGTGGAGGGCTTCTTTAATCAACATAATCGGCGCCCGGGGACCAGCTGTTGTTGGGGTTAACTGCCTTTGCTCAGGGCCAGAAAGGCAGCCACCTTGGCTACATGGGATGGCAGAATTTGCTAAACAAATGCCCTCCCAAATGATACAAATCATCATGATATCATTCTGCCAGGTAGGCTTACTTTGCAGCCGACATTTAATGCAGAATTGGCTAAACAAATGCCCTCCCGATTGATACAAATCATCATGATATCATACTTTGCAGCCAATAATTAATTGGGACGATTTTTGGGTAAAGCCTTCAGAAATGTTCACTCAAACAGCGCCCAATGTAAAAAAACAATGTAGTTGTTTCAACTAATTATTATTAAGTAACTGGTTCCACAGGCTTTTTTTTGTATACTCAACTTTTTGGTCCAAGTGTTACCTAAAAAAATATGTCCTAAACTTAGCTCCAACTTGAGAAAATCGACTTAAAATTATGTTTGCTCAAATTGTCTCATATGTTCATTTAACTCAAAATGATTATCTGAGCATCTTACCTAAAAATGGCGGCAGAAGTAGTTACACACACAGTGCTATTAATATGATACAATACTTTCAACTTACATGATTACATTGTGCATGTTCATTTACACAGTAATTAATGTTCAACATGTCCTCACCTGGGATTTGAACTCACAACCTCTTGGTTCACAACAGTCTGATCTTCCTGCTACACCACCATGCCTGTGTCAATGACTGATTTCACCTGTATTACTACACTTTGCACTTCAAAGTAAATCTCAGCTCTGTTACAAATACACTCAAGAAAAACTATTTTATTCATCATTGTGATTAAGGAGTACAATTTAAACAGAGTAATATGCCCCACCAACATTAGACAACTATAACAAAAAAACTACAATTGCTGAAATAGGTTGTGTAAATCAAATCAATGATGAGAGAATAGTCCGATGAACTGATAATTGACACAGACATGGTGGTGTAGCTGGAGGATCGAAGTTCAAATCCCAGGTGACGACATAATGAGTAATAGTTAGTGTGTAAATTAACATGCACAATGTAATCATGTACGTCAACGTGTGTCAAATATGTACGTTGAAAACATTATATGTTAAAAGCATTGTGTGTGTTTGTAACTAATTCCACAGCCTTTTGTAGGTAAGATTCACAAATTATAATTTCTAGTTGAATGAGCATATGAGACAAGTTGAGCAAACACATCATTTTAAGTTGACTGAATTTTTGCCTACGTTTTCTCAAGTTTAAGCTAAGTTTGTGCCAACAATGGTAATACTTGGAGCGAAAAGTTAAGTAATCAAAACAAGGCTGTGGAACAAGTTACTTAATAATAATTAGTTGAAACTATATTTTTTTACAGTGCATGATGACTGAATTGCGCATGGCAAAGATTTAACGAATACTTCAGACCAAACTTTTTTAATACCTGGTTTGCATACCCATTGTTGCCTTAGTTAGCATTTACTGGTAGATATCATAAGTTGAAACGTCTTTCCTACCCTACCTAGCTGTTCAATTCTGTGAGCTGCCTCATGCCACAACCAGTTGAGAGCTGCAGGCTCTTGCTGCCTGATATTCCGGTGAAACTAGCTATGTGTGCCTGGTGCATGTGAATATGAATATAGTTCACATGCTTTGCTATTGTGTAGGCTACTTTGTACATTATTTCTCTATTGAATTACATCATTGATACGGCGTATACCTCCGCTATACTACTTTTATACACATCAGTGGAGATTAAGAACATGAGTATGAGTATATGCAATGCCCAATTACATTTTTTGGGTTATACTGTACATCTTAATATACCTGCGTATATCCCCCACTACAACTCTGTATGTACTGTGTATATATCCAATAGTGAGTGCTTAAAAGCTAACCAACGGTCTGAAATGACTCATATCCAAGAAACCCAGGACTCTAAATCAAACTGTCTTTTCTTTCACCGAGTTTCTTTAGTTTACCTGCTTACACTTCTGACTGTAAGACTTTAAAAATTCTATATGTATCCTCAGCTGCACTTGTCACAGAGCATTTCAGATATTTTAGCCCTCATCAGGTATGAGTCACTGCCTCTTATATAAGCCTTAAAAGTCATTAGAAACTACACCTAGTCCTCAAGGGAGGCCCTTGCAAATATACTTGACACGGACAATGTTAAGGCTTAGGTAAGATTAATTACCTTAAATAGTTTGCAATTCAGTGCCTGCGTGCTGTGTGTTTACTGCTTCACCCAAAATATTTGATTGAAAACCTTGGTAGTTTAGCGAAGACAAGTCTGGACAGTAATTCCACCCAATACATCTTTTACACATTGACAAGACAGGTTTTATGTGTTTTTTTGTTTTACAATTCACAACACACCCTAAAACATTCAACCTAAAACGTTCACCCTAAAACGTGTTGATAGATGTTTATAGTGAATGTTGATGGATGTTCATAGGGAATATTGATTGATTTTAATAGGTGTAACAGATGTTATCGTACTTCGTAACCCTTGCGTTGTGTTTTTAAAGAAAGGAATGCCCAGACAGCAGCCCCAGTTGCTTGGTATTTATTCTGACAATAGACGCACATTACAGTGCATTCGGAATGTACTCGGACCCCTTGACTATTTCAACATTTTGTTACGTTACAGCGTTATACTGAAATGTATTAAATCGTTGTTTTTCTTCATCAATCTGCTCACAATTCCCCATAATGACAAAGGGAAATGTTTCAAATACATATAAAAAAAAGTAATATCACAAGTATTCAGACCCTTTATTCAGTACTTTGTTGAAGCACCTTTTGGTAGCGATTACAGTCTTGTGTCTTGGGTATGAAGCTACAAGCTTGGCACACCTGTATTTGGGAAGTTTCTCCCATTCTTCTCTGCAGATCCTCTCAAGCTCTATCAGGTTGGATGGGGAGCAAGGGTGCACAGCTATTATCATGTCTCTCCAGAGATGTTTGACCGTGTTCAAGTCTGGGCTCTGGCTGGGCCACTCAAGGACATTCAGAAACTTGTCCTGAAGCCACTCCTGCATTGTCTTGGCAGTGTGCTTAGGGTCGTTGTCCTGTTGGATGGTGAAACTTCGCCCCAGTCTGATGTCCTGAGTGCTCTGGAGCAGGTTTTCATCAAGGATCTCTCTGTTTTCATCAAGGATCTCTCTCCTCCGTTCATCTTTCCCTCGATTCTGACTAGTCTCCCAGACCCTGCCACTGAAAAACATTCCAGCAGCATGATGCTTCCACCATCATGCTTCACCGTAGGGATGGTGCCAGGTTTCCTCCAGACGGGACGCTTGGCATTCAGGCCAAAGAGTTCAATCTTGGTTTCATCACACCAAGTTTCTCATGGTCTGAGAGTCCTTTAGGTGGCCAGGTTAGGAGAGGGTTTGGACGGGGAGCTTTACTTGGCTCATCGCGCTGTAGCGACTCCTTGTGGCGGGCCAGGCGCCTGCAGGCTGACCACGGTCGTCAGTTGAAAGGTGTTTCCTCCGACACATTGGTGCGGCTGGCATCTGGGTTAAGCGAGCGGGTGTTAAGAAGCGTGGCTTGGCGGGTCATGTTTCGGAGGACTCATGACAAGACCTTTGCCTCCCGAGCCTGTTGGGGATTTGCAGCGATGAGACAAGATTAAAATTGGGGAGAATGTGTACTTACGGACATTTTTTGGTACCCTTCCCCAGATCTGTGCCTCGACACAATTCTTTCTCAGAGCTCTACAGACAATTCCTTTGACCTCGGAGCTTGGTTTTTTCTCTGACATGCACTGTCAATCATGGGACCTTATATAGACAGGTGTGTGCCTTTACAAATCATGTCCAATCAATTTAATTTACCGCAGGTGGACTCCAATCAAGTTGTAGAAACATCTCAAGGATAATCAATGGAAACAGGATGCACCTGAGGTCAATTTCGAGGCTCATAGCAAAGGGTCTGAATACTTATCTAGTATCTATTTTTTTTAATACATTTGCAAACATTTCTAAAAACCTGTTTTCGCTTTGTCATTATGGGATATTGTGTGTAGATTGAGTTAAAAAAAATAAACATTTAGAATAAGGTTGTGACTTAATAAAATGTGGAAAAAGTCAAGGGGTCTGAATACTTTCTGAATGCACTGTAGATGTGCAGGACAACAGGATGTTGATGGCTGTAGATTCGTGATTCGTCGCATGCATGTCAATATCAGACTGGGTATTTTGTAATCAAATGTCATAACAATGACAAAATACAATGAATGTAAACACCTGACGATAGACACAAGGAGGCACATTATATAACAGTATGTTGTAGATTCATGATTAGTCTGTTAGCATGGAAATAACTGTGCATTAGCAGGGAGATTTGGTATTTGGTATTTTGGTATTTTATTAGGATCCCCATTAGCTGTTGCAATAGCAGCAGCTACTCTTCCTGGGGTCCACACAGAACATGAAATATAATACAGAATGACATAATACAGAACATCAATTGTCAAGAAGAGCTCAAGGACAGAACTACTTACATTTTTTTTTAAAGGCACACATATCCTACATATCTATGCATACACAAACTATCTAGGTCAAATAAGAGAGAAGCTTTGTTCCGCGAGGTGTTGCTTTATCTGTTTTTTGAAACCAGGTTTTCTTTTATTTGAGCAATATAAGATGGAAGGAAGTTCCATGCAAAAGGGGCTCTATATAATACTGTACGCTTTCTTGAATGTGTTCTGGATGTGGGGACTGTGAAAATACCCCTGGTGGTATGTCTGGTGGGAGAATTGTGTGGGTCATAGCTGTGTGTAAGTTGACTATGCAAACAATTTGGGATTTTCAACACATTACTGTTTCTTATAAAAAGAAGAAGTGATGCAGTCAGTCTCTCCTCAACTCTTAGCCAAGAGAAACTGGCATGCATAGTATTTATATCAGCTCTCTGATTACAATTAAGAGCAAAATGTGCCGCTCTGTTCTGGGCCAGCTGCAGCTTAACTTGGTCTTTCCTTGCAGCACTGGACCACACGACTGGACAATAATCAAGATTAGACAAAACTAGAGCCTGCAATGCATCTCTTTATTACGGCCAGACCTCTCGCCATCTTTACAACCATTTCATCTATTTGTTTTGACCATGACAGTTTACAATCTAAGGTAACGCCAAGTAATTTAGTCTCCTCAACCTGGTCAACCGCCACACCATTCATTAGCAGATTCAGCTGAGATCTAGAACTTAAGGAATGATTTGTACCAAATACAATGGCCTTAGTTTAAGAGATGTTCAGGACCTGTTTATTACTGGCCACCCATTCTAAAACAGACTGCAACTCTTTGTTAAGGGTTTCAGTGACTTCATTAGCTGTGGTTGCTGATGTGTATATGGTTGACTCATCAGCATACATGGACACACATGCTTTGTTTAATGCCAGTTTCAGGTCATTGGTAAACAAATAAAAGAGTAGAGGCCCTAGAGAGCTGCCCTGCGGTACACCACACTTTACATGTTTGACATTAGAGATGCTTCCATTAAAGAAAACCCTCTGAGTTCTATTAGATAGATTGCTCTGAATCCACGACATGGCAGAGGTTGAAAAGCCATGACACATACGTTTTTTCAACAACAGGTTATGGTCAATAATATCAAAGGCTGCACTGAAATCTAACAGTACAGCTCCCACAATCTTATTATTATCAATTTCTTTCAACCAATCATCAGTTATGTGTGTCAGTGCAGTACATGTTGAGTGCCCTTCTCAATAAGTATGCTGAAAGTCTATTGTTAATTTGTTTACAGAGAATTTGTTTACCATCACCCCTGGTGAGACAAAACCGCAACTCGTCAGTGAAGAGCACTTTTTGCCAGTCCTGTCTGGTCCAGCAACGGTGGTTTTGTACCCATAGGCGACGTTGTTGCCTACAAGCCCTCAGTCCAGCCTCTCTCAGCCTATTGCGGACAGTCTGAGCACTGATGGAGGGCAGTTGTTGTTGCCATCCTGTACCTGTCGCAGGTGTGATGTTTGGATGTACCAATCCTGTGCAGGTGGTGTTACACGTGGTCTGCCACTGCGAGGACGATCAGCTGTCCGTCCTGTCTCCCTGTAGCGCTGTCTCAGGCGTCTCACAGTATGGACATTGCCATTTATTACCCTGGCCACATCTGCAGTCCTCATGCCTCCTTGCAGCATGCCTAAGACACGTTCACACAGATGAGCAGGGACCCTGGGCATCTTTCTTTTGGTGTTTTTCAGAGTCAGTTGAAAGGCCTCTTTAGTGTGCTAAGTTTTCATATCTGTGCCCTTAAATGCCTACCGTCTGTAAGCTGTTAGTGTCTTAACCGCCGTTCCACAGGTGCATGTTCAATAATTGTTTATGGTTCATTGAACAAGCATGGGAAACCGTGTTTAAACTCTTTACACTGAAAATCTCTGAAGTTATTTAGATTTTTAAGAATTATCTTTGAAAGTCAAGGACCTGAAAAAGGGACATTTCTTTTTTTGCTGAGTTTAGATCGATGAGGACAAAAAACTGTTTAATCAATTTTAGAGGGGTAGAAGCTGTTAAGGCGCCTTTGGTCCTAGACTTGGCGCTCCGGTATCAATGTTGTCTTGGTAAGCAACTCCAGTGTTAATTTGGCCTTGTGTTTTCGGTTATTGTCCTTCTGAAAGGTGAATTAGTCTCCCAGTGTCTGTTAGAAAGCAGACTGAACCAGGTTTTCCTCTGGGATTTTGCCTGTACTTATACCTGTATTCCTTTTTCTTTTTATCCTAAAAAAAATCCTTAGTCCTTGCCGATGACAGGCATACCAATAACATAATGCAGCCAGCACTATGCTTGAAAATATGAAGAGTGGTACTCAGTGATTTGTTGTGTTGGATTTGCCCCAAACATAACACTTCATATTCAGGACAAAAAGTTAATTTCTTTGCACAATATTTTGTTCAGTATTGCTTAAGGGGCTTTTTCGCAAACAGAATGTACTGTACAAGCTTCCTTCTTTTCACTCTGTCATTTATGTTAGTATTGTGGAGTAACTACAATGTTGTTGATCCATCCTCAGTTTTCTCATATTACAACCATTAAACTCTGTAACTATTTTAAAATCCACATTGGTCAAATCCCAAAGCAGTTTACTTCCTCTTTGACAACTGAGATAGGAAGGACACCTGTATCTTTGTAGTGACTAGGTGTATTTATTTTATTTTATATTTAACTAGTCAAGTCAGTTAAGAACAAATTCTTATTTACAATGACATCCTAGGAACAGTGGGTTAACTGCCTCGTTCAACAACAAATTTTTAACTTGTCGGCTCAGGGATTTGATCTTGCAACATTTCGGTATCTAGTCCAAAGCTCTAACCACTAGGCTACCTGCCGCCCCGTATTGATACACCATCCAAGGCCTAATTCATAACTTCACCATGCTCAAAGGGACATTCAGCGTCTACTTATTCTTTAAAAAATGTTAACACATCTACCAATCGGTGCCCTTCTTTGCGAGGCATTGAAAAACCTCCCTGGTCTTTGTTGTTGAATCTGTGCTTGAAATTCACTACTTGATTGAGGGACCTTAAAAATGTGCTTAACAAATCACATGATAAGTTGTATGAACTCACTCTGTGTTCAATAATAGTGGTTAAGATGATTTTTGAATAACTACCCCATCTCTGTACCCCACACAAAATCATCTTAATCACTATTATTGAACACGGAGTGAGTTCTTGCAACTTATCATGTGATTTGTTAAGCACATTTTTACTCCTCAACTTATTTAGGCTTACCATGAAAAAGGGATTGAATACTTATTGACTCAAGAATTTTCAGCTTTAAATTTTGTATTAATAAAAAAAATATATACTAACAAAATTCCATGTTGACATTATTGTGTGTAGATCGACGTGTAGATCGACGACACAAAATCTCAATACAATAGATGTTCAGGCTGTAACAACACAACAAAATGTGGAAAAAGTAAAGGGGTGGGAATACTTTCTGAAGGCACTGTATATACATCAGGACATGTACATAGTGAACTCGTATACATTGTAAATACGTAATTAGAATGCACGATTTTAGAACGTGACCTACCACTTGCATGTCAATATCAGACTGGGATACATTTAAGTTTGCAATCGCCCCCTATCTGTAAGCATGACCAATGGCGAAAACGTTCCACAGGGATGCTGGCCCATGTTGACTCCAATGCTTCCCACAGTTGTATCAAGTTGGCTCAATGTCCAGTGGGTGGTGGGCCATACTTGATACAAACAGGAAACTGTTGCGCTGGAAAAACTCAGCAGCTTTTCAGTTCTTCACACATTCGAACCAGTGCGCCTGGCACCTAGTACCATACCCCGTTCAAAGGCACCTAAATATGTTGTCTTGTCCATTCACTCTCTGAATGGCACACATACTGTACACCATCCATTTCGCAATTGTCTCAAGGCTTAAAAATCTTTATTTAACCTGTCTCCTTCGCTTCATCTACATTGATTGAAGTTGATTAATAAGTGACATCAATAAGGGATCATAGCTTTCACCTGGATTCACCTGGCCAGTCTATGTCATGGAAAGAGCAGGTGTTTCCAATGTTTTGTACACTAAGTTTATTTCTGCAGTGGCAAGTAGAAACATAACCAACCCTCTTACATAGGAAATACATTAGCTTCCAGAGAATAAAGCTAATCCAGTCTCATGCTAATTTCTTTTCCTTGTCATTCACAGATCCAGGGGGCCATCTTGGTGTCTTCCCTGCTCCAACTGGTACTGGGCTTGTCAGGTCTAGTGGGTCTGGTGCTGAAGTTTATCGGGCCCCTGGCCATCGCTCCCACCATCAACCTCATTGGCCTCTCACTCTTCATAGAAGCCGGGAAGAAATCTGGGGCCCACTGGGGAATAGCTGCCCTGTGAGTAAAAGGCATTTTGCAATATTCCTGTAAAAACTAACTTTCACTGTTGTTGTATATTCAACGGAGGAGTGCAGAGGTTTTGAACAGGTTGCTCGAGGCTTCACTTGGCGCCACAGCACTCAATGTTCAGATAATTTGACACTTGTTCTGTGACCAATGCAACCTTGAGGCGAGCAAACCATTAATAATAAGAGGGGCCTGACAATGACCAAGCCTTCTTGTAGGTCAATAGACGCTCTGTTTTTGTAGCCTTTTGAATGCAAAACCAAATATGTGACCGATCGGCTCGATTCTGTCTTATGTTGCAATTTTTTTTATTGTGCTTTTTACATTGGATAAAAGTAGAGACTCAGAGCTAGAAAAGTGTATATCATACACTACAGTTGAGGAACAATGAGAAAGTAATTCTGCTTGGAAAGTTGTTAAACTTTGAGAAAATTGCCTGTGAATATTTGAGTACACCTACTGGAGAGCTTTGTCTACACCCATTCAGCATCATTCCCACCATCTTAAGCCTTAACCCAACCCATCTCTTTCACATATAAGTCCATGTGCTAAACAGAGTGAGTACGGTAGTGTACTAAACTATCACGTTTCAAGTAAGACCCAGATGCAGACAGTGTCGAAGTAACAACAGTTTATTACTAGTACAGGGGCAGGCAAAACGACAGGTCAAGGGCAGGCAGAGGTCGGTAATCCAGATAGGGTGCAAAAGATCCAGAACAGCAGACAGTCTCAGGGTCAGAACAGGCAGGGGTCAATAATCTAGTGTGGTGTGGCAAAGTACAGAACCAGCAACACGTGCCAGTATTGTGGAAAAACTCAGTAATTATACCAATTCCTAAAGCATCTAATCCCTCTGTGCTGAATGACTACCGCCCTGTCGCCTTGACATCCTTAGTAATGAAATGCCTTGAGAAAATTGTGAAAAGTCATATTCTCAGTGTCACCCAGAAGCTTCTCGACCCATTTCAATTTGCCTATCAGCCTAGCAGAGGAGTTGATGATGCCATTCTTACCCTCCTTAACATGGTCTATAGACATCTAGAGGGTGCCAAATCCCATGTCAGGGTTCTGTTTGTTGACTTTTCTTCTGCTTTCAACAAAATCCAGCCTAACATTCTGGCACAGAGACTCATTTGGGACTTCTCCATAGATGGGGGGCTGGTTTTGTGGCGGTTGGACTTCCTGAGCCAGAGGTCACAGCGAGTCAAAATAGGTCCCCATGTGTCAGATATACGCAATACCAACACAGGCTCTCCTCAGGGATGTGTTTTGTCCCCACTCCTGTATATATTGTACACTAATAGTTGTACTAGTTCCCATACTGACAGACACCTCGTTAAGTTCGCTGATGACACTGCCTTGATCAGCCTGTTGCATGATGATGAGGAACATCATGGCCCGGTCCTATGACTTTGTAGATGACTTTGTAGAGTGCTGTGTTAACTTTTGTATTGTTTGTTGGTTTGGTAATGCCACTGTCAGCCAGAGAAATATGTTGAGAAGGATTATTACCACAGCAAGCAAGGTAATTGGAGTCAAACAGTCAGGCCTGGATGAGATCTTTAAGGTCAGGGCCCTCCGTAAGGCTCACAAAATAATTTTAGACCCAAGCCACCCCATGTACCTGGACTTTGAACTACTCCCCTCTGGGTGCAGGTATAGGGCACCCCTCAGCAGGAAAAACACAACTAGACAATCATTTGTGCCAGTTGTGATATCCCTCCTAAATAGCTCGGGCTAATGTTCCTATCTACTCCGTAAGGCCAGCAGGCTTTAAAAAAATAGTTTTATTTCTTTCTTTATTATAATTATATATATATTTGTTTTATTGGTATGTAACTGTTATGGAAGTTGTATTGTCAATATTGATTTGTATTTAACTTTAAATGTGTACATGAAACTGCAACAAAATTTCCCCATGGGGACAATAAAGTCAGTAAGTAAGCAGGCAGGCAGAATGATCAAAACCGAGAAAAACAGGAACTAGAACAGACAGGAGCAAGAGGAAAACCGCTGGTACGTTTCATGAAACAAAATGAACTGGCAACAGACAAACAGAGAACACAGGTATAAATGCACTGGGGATAATGGGGAAGATGGGCGACACCTGGAGGGGGGTGGAAACAAACTCTATGTAAACTGGAAACCACATAGCCTGAGGCTGCATTTACTGTAGCTGGGGATTTTAACAAGGCTAATCTGAAAACAAGGCTCCCTAAATTTTATCAGCATATTGAATGCGCGACTCGGGCTGGCAAAACCCTGGATCATTGTTACTCTAACTTCTGCGGCGCATACAAAGCCCTCCCCCGCCGTCCTTTCGGAAAATCTAACCATGACTCCATTTTGCTGCTCCCAGCCTATAGACAGAAACTAAAACAGGAAACGCCCGTGCTCAGGTCTGTTCAACGCTGGTCCGACCAATCGGATTCCATGCTTCAAGATTGCTTCGATCACGTGGACTGGGATATGTCCCGCATAGCGTCGGACAATAACGTTGATGAATATGCTGATTCGGTGAGCGAGTTTATTAGCAAGTGCATTGGTGATGTTGTACCCAAAGCGACTATTAAAACCTTCCCCAAACAGAAATCGTAGATTGATGGCAGCATTCGCGCAAAGAGAAACTAAACAACTTCTTTGCTCGCTTTGAGGACAATACAGTGCCACCGACACGGCCCGCTACCAAAACCTGCGAGCTCTCCTTCACCGCGAGTAAAATATTTAAACGTGTTAACCCTCGCAAGGCTGCCGACCCAGACGGCATCTCTAGCCGCGTCCTCAGAGTATGCGCAGACCAGCTGGCTGGTGTGTTTACGGACATATTCAACATGCTTCAAGAGGGCCACCATTGTTCCTGTTCCCAAGAAAGCTAAGGTAACTGAACTAAATGACTATCGCCCCGTAGCACTCACTTCCGTCATCATGAAGTGCTTTGAGAGACTAGTCAAGGACCATATCACCTCCACCCTACCTGACACCCTAGACCCACTCCAACTTGCTTACCGCCCAAAAAGGTCCACAGACAACACAATCGCAATCACACTGCACACTGCCCTAACCCAGCTGAACAAGAGGAATACCTGAACAAGCTGAACAAGAGGAAATAAGAATGGTGTTCATCGACTACAGCTCAACATTTAACACCATAGGACCCTCCAAACTTGTCATTAAGCTTGAGACCCTGGGTCTCGACCCCGCCCTGTGCAACTGGGTCCTGGACTTCCTGACGGGCCGCCCCCAGGTGGTGAGGGTAGGTAACAACATCTGCACTCCGCTGATCCTCAACACTGGGGCCCACAAGGGTGTGTTCTCAGCCCTCTCCTGTACTCCCTGTTCACCCATGACTGCGTGGCCATGCACGCCTCCAACTCAATCATCAAGTTTGCAGACAACAATACAGTGGTAGGCTTAATTACCAACAATGACGAAACGGCCTACTGGGAGGAGGTGAATGCCCTCGGAGTGTCGTGTCAGGAAAATAACCTCACACTCAATGTCAACAAATCAATGGAGACGATCGTGGACTTCAGGAAACAGCAGAGGGAGCAGCCCCCTATCCACACTGACGGGACAGTAGTGGAGAAGGTGGAAAGTTTTAAGTTCCTCGGCGTACACATCACGGACAAACTGAAATGATCCACTCACACAGACAGCATGGTGAAGGCTGCGCAACAGCGCCTCAGGAGGCTGAAGAAATTTGGCTAGTCACCAAAAACACTCACAAACTTTTACAGATGCACAATCGAGAGCATCCTGTCGGGCTGTATCACCGCCTGGTACGGCAACTGCTCCGCCCACAACCGTAAGGCTCTCCAGAGGGTAGTGAGGTCTGCACAACGCATCACCGGGGGCAAACTACCTGCCCTCCAGGACACCTACACCACCCGATGTCACAGGAAGGCCAAAAAGTGCATCAAGGACAACAACCACCCGAGCCACTGCCTGTTCGAGGCGAGGTCAGTGCAGGTGCATCAAAGCTGGGAACGAGAGACTAAAAAACAGCTTCTATCTCAAAAACAGATTCTATCTCAGTATGTGTGGCTGCTGCCAACATACTGACTCAAATCTCTAGCCACTTTAATAATTAAAAATGTTATGTAATAAGTGTATCACTAGCCACTTAAAACAATGGCACTTAATATAATGTTTACGTAGCCTACATTAATCATCTCATATGTCTATACTGTACTCTATACCATCTACTGCATCTTGCCTATGCTGTGCGGCCATCGCTCATCCATATATTTTTATGTACATATTCTTATTTATTCCTTTACACTTGTGTGTATAAGGTAGTTGTTGTGAAATTGTTAGATTACTTGTTAGATATTACTGCATGGTCGGAACTAGAAGCACAAGCATTTCTCTACACTCGCTAACCATGTGAGTGACAAATACAATTTGATTCGATTTGAAGTGTCAGGGTGTGACACTAAACAACCAAAGCTTTCAAGAATGGTTTATACTTTGTCTATCGACATGTCTGTACTCAGTGACATCATTCATGTTTTTAGGGCTTCCGAGTGGCGCTGCTGTCTAAGGCACGGCATCTCAGTGCTAGAGGTGTCAGTACAGACCCTGGTTTGATCCCGGACTGTATTATAACTGGCTGCGATCGGGAGTAGCATAAGGCGGCGCACAACTGACTCAGCATCTTCCGGGTTAGGGGAGGGTTTGGCTGATGTAGGCCGTCATTGTTAAATAAGAATGCATTCTTAACTGACTTGCCTAGTTAAATAAAGGTAAAATAAAAATGTAATTGACATCAAACTTGTCGTTATGAAAAATTATACACAAAAACAACCAGCTACATTACATCAGCAGCCTGGTTTTCCAAAATTGCATGACTGGTGTATTTTAACACCAATAAACCCATCCGTTTAAAAGTGTATTTAGTATTATGTAAATCTAGCAAACCAGGCAACTGAAAGCAACTTTCTAAACAATGTTTTGGTTTATTTCTAGCTTGTTAGCTAGCTAACCAACATTAAGTTAGCTGGATAGCCAGTTCAAATAATGGCTATATCATATAGCTGACAATGTCTTAACTTTAGCTCATTTGTATTCATTATTACAGGAAAAGAAACTCACAAGATCATTATTTACAAGTTTATGGCGAGCTAATTACAGAAAATAGCTTACGGTTGTGACTGTGACAAAATAAAAGCAGGGCACTCTACCAGAGAATTTTAGAACTTGAATACTGTCTCTTTGTCTAATGTTATATCCTCATTTGATTTTGTTGCAGGTCATGTTGTTCTTCACATTACCGTCTCTGGTATTTGTATTTATTATGGATCTCCATTTGCTGCTGCCAAGGCAGCAGCTACTCTTCCTGGTGTCCAGCAAAATTAGGGCAGTTATACAATTTTAAAAACTGTAATGAACACGAGGGGAGACAGAGAGCTGATTTCAAGCGCAGGGCGCAGCAGGTGTTTATTGCAAAGGACCACAGGAGGAGGCAGGTAGCTGGGTCCAGGGCCAGGCAGAAGGTCATACACAGGGGGTCCAAAAGGGCAACAGTACAGGCAGGGAAAAGGCTAGTAATGTAGTCCGGGAGATCAGGCAATAGGAAGATAACAGGAAATCCAATAAGCTAAAGTACAGGGAATAGGCAAAAACTATCATACACAGGCGATGTAAATCACAGGAAAACCAGCGCTCTGAAAGACGTGTGTCACAAAACAAACACTACCTCAGTGATGGTGTGCAAAGAACTGAACTAAATAGTGTGTGATAATGACATACAGGTGTGTGAACAGGTTATTAGAATTCAGGTGATTGGGATCTGGAAAGTGACCTGCGTTCAGGGGATCTACGTGTTTGAGGGTGTGAGTTGGAAGCAGAAGTTACAAAAACATTCAAATAAATTCACAGGTTTCACAACACACTGTGTTCCCTCAGGCCCCTAATCCACCAATACCACATATCTACAATACAAAATCCATGTGTACATGTGTGTATAGTGCGCATGTTATCGTGTGTGTGTATGCATGTGTCTATGGCTATGTTTGTATTGCTTCACAGTCCCTGCTGTTCCATAACGTGTATTTTTATCTGTTTTTTTAAATCAAAATGTACTGCTTGCATCAGTTACCTGATGTGGAATAGAGTTCCAACTAGTCATAGCTCTATGTAGTACTGTGCGCCTCCCATAGTCTGTTCTGGACTTGGGGACTGTGAAGAGACCTCTTGTAGCATGTCTTGTAGGCTATGCATGGGTGTCCGAGTTGTGCACCAGTAGTTCAAACAGACAGCTCGGTGCACTCAACATGTAAATACCTCTCATAAATACAAGTAGTGATGAAGTCAATCTCTCCACCACTTGGAGCCAGGATAGATTGACATGCATATAATTAATTTTAGCTCTCTGTGTACATCCAAGAGCCAGCCATGCTGCCCTGTTCTGAGCCAATTGCAATTTTCCTAACTCCCTTTTTGTGGCACCTGACCACATGACTGAACAATAGACCAGGTGTGACAAAACTAGTGCCTGTAGGACCTGCCTTGTTGATAGTGCTGTTAAGAAGGCAGAGCATCGCTTTGTTATGGACAGACTTCTCCCCATCTTAGCTACTGTTGTATCAATATTTGACCATGACCGTTTACAATCCAGGGTTACTCCAAGCAGTTTAGTCACCTCAACTTGCTCAATTTCCACATGATTTATTACAAGATTTAGTTAAGGTTTAGGGTTTAGTGAATGATTTTTCCCAAATACAATGCTTTTAGTTTCAGAAACAATTAGAACTAATTTATTAGAACTAACTAACTTACTCTTTGTTAATTATGTGTTGCAGTCATTTCAGTCACTGTAGTAGCTGAAATGTATAATGTTCAGTCATACGCATTCATAGACACATTGGCTTTACTCAAAGATTGAAAAAGGTAAGGGGCCTAAACAGCTGCACTGGGGAATTCCTAATTCTACCTGGATTATGTTGGAGAGGCTTCCATTAAAGAACACCATCTGTTTTTTTTTAGACGGGTAACTATCTATCCACAATATAGCAGGGGGCGTAAAGCCATAACACATATGCTTTTCCATCAGCAGACTATGATCAATTCATGTCAAAAGTCACACTGAAGTCTAAAAAAAACAGCCCCACAATCTTTTTGTCTTCAATTTCTCTAGCCAATCATCAGTCATTTGTGTAAGTGCTGTGCTTGTTGAATGTCCTTCCGTATAAGCATGCTGAAACGGAAGGACATTTGTTTACTGTAAAATAGCATTGTATCTGCTCAAACACAATTTTTTCCAAACGTTTACTAAGGGTTGGTAACAGGCTGATTGGTTGGCTATTTGAGCCAGTAAATGGGGCTTTACTATTCTTAGGTAGCGGAATTACTTTTACCTCCCTCCAGGCCTGAGGGCACACACTCTCTAGTAGGCTTAAATTGAAAATATGGCAAACAGGAGTGGCAATATCGTCCGTAAATTCCCATCCAAGTTGTCAGACCCCGGTGGCTTGTCATTGTTGATAGACAACAATACTTTTTTCACCTCTTCCACACTCACTTTACGGAATTCAAATTTTCAATGCTTGTCTTTCATAATTTGGTCAGATATACTTGGATGTGTAGTGTCAGCGTTCATTGCTGGCATGTCATGCCTAAATTTGCTAATCTTGACAATGAAAAAATCATTAATGTAGTCGGTTTTGTGACGAATGAGCCATTTGATACAATGAATAATGGAGCTGAGTTTGCCTTTTTTCCCCAAATTTCATTTAAGGTGCTCCAACGCGTTTTACTATCATTCTTTATGTAATTTATCTTTGTTTCATAGTGTAGTTTCTTCTTCTTTTTATTTAGTTTAGTCACATGATTTCTCAATTTGCATTCCGTTTGCCAATCCATTGTGCAGCCAGACTTATTTGCCATTCCTTTTGCCTCATCCCTCTCAGCCATACAATTTTTAAATTCCTCATCAATCCATGGAGATTTAACAGTTTTTACAGTCATTTTCTTAATGGGTGCATAACTGGAATAAGCAATTTCATAAATGTGTCAAGTGCAGCGTCTGTTTGCTCCTTATTACACACAACAGACCAACAGATATTCTTGACAAACAACATGAGAATCACTACAAAACGTATTGTATGATCTCTTATACACTATATTAGACCCAGTCTTTGGAATTTTATTTTTCCTAGATATGGCTACTATATTGTGATCACTACATCCGATGGACCTGGACACTGCTTTCAAGCAAATTTCTGCAGCATTAGTAAAGATGTGATCAATACATGTTGATGATTTCATTCCTGTGCTGTTTGTAACTACCCTGGTAGGTTGACTGATAACCTGAACCAGGTTGCATGCACTGGTTACAGTTTGAAGCTTTCTCTTGAGTGGGCAGCTTGATGAAAACCAGTCAATATTTACATTACCCAGCAAATATACCTCTCTGTTGATATCACATACATTATCAAGCATTTCACACATTTTATCCAGATTCTGACTGTTAGCACTTGGTGTTCTATAGCAGCTTCCCACCAGAATGGGTTTAGGTGAGGTAGATAAACTTGGACCCATATTACTTCAACAGTACTTAACATGAAATCCTCTCTAAGCTTTACAGGAATGCGGTTCTGAATATAAATGGCCACACCTCCACCTTTGGCATTTCTGTAGATCTTATAAACATGTATTGCTACCACTGTATCAAAAGGTATTATCTAAGTGAGTTTCAGAGATAGTCAGAATATGAATTTCATCTGTTAATAGGAAATAATTGATTTCATGAACCTTGTTTCTTAAGCTATGTTAATGTGGGCTATTTGCACACTTTTCTTCTGGGATGCTGCTTGTTTTCATTGCTTTACTGGGAAGCTTAGCAGATGTAGATATGTTCATGTTATTTATGTCCGTGCAGGGTGAGCTGCACACAGTGGACTTCCTACTAGGGCACACCACCTCAGTGCTAACAGTATTACTCTGGTTCATAGGCACATGATTACTGCATACAATAGCTGTAGGATCAGCAAAGGGATTCAGGGCAGTTAGAGGGACATAAATTAGGTTACTTACATTGTGTCTACCAACGCCCATGGTATAATGTACATTTGCTGAAAATTCATGACAACTCAGTGTCACAATGATAGGGATTAACTGAGCTGGGCTCGGGTCATTGATCATTCATTGTGTCTATAATGCGGTGAAAGGATCCAGGCACCCAAATGATTTGGGTGTATCCCAAGCTACTTATAAGACGTGTTTTGTTTCCAAAAGGTATCAAAATTGTCAACAAAAGTTACACCCATGGAGCTGCAATAATCACGCAGCCAGTTGGGAAGAGAAGGAATCTCGCTAAAGCGTTCAATGCCACAATTCAGAGAGGGCACAGGGCCAGATATGAATGGTCTTTTATTAGTGTCTACAGTAACAGAGAGTCATATCCAGTTTCAACTGTTCAGAGCTGCCCTTCATAATGTCATTAAAACCCACATGGACTACAATAGAATTGATTTCCAGGTCGTGACGTGGTACATTCAAGAGCAGCTTAGTAATGTAATTTACTCAAGCTCCGGGATAGTACATTGTTTTTGCACCAGGAACGGTCACATTTCTTACCATAGAGCTGCACAAAATCACAGCTGGCGAGAAGGACAAGGAAATCCGCCCACTCCCACGCTTCACAGGATTCGGAGAACCCTTTATGGACGGGCGAGAGGCAGGATAACCTGAGCCCATTGCTCCAGGCACCTGGTGCAGGCCTCTGACAGATGGAGAAGCCCGCTCGATCCAGAGCAGGGATGGAAGATTGCTGACGCCGACATCGAAATCATAGGAGTAGGCACTGCGGCCACAGATACAGGTACCCCCAGTGACGAAGGTGCAGGAAGATCAGGCTCCAGGACGGCAAAAATAGTTGTGTATATCCGCTCCGGGCCTCTCGTTTGGAGTGTAGGCCTCTGTTTTCGTCTTCCATGGCTCGTGACATGCGACCATCATTGATTGTCATGCTCCTCTTGCTGTGCACCTTCGACTCTGCTATCAGATGGGGGAGCTCCGTGCAAAACCGGCCATTTGGGTAACGACAAACAACAAGACGGAGATGCATCCAACAAGCGTGAACACCATCCAGCCACCATCGTAGAAAAGGTAAACATTCCACTCTGTGTTTTCTCCAATTAGTTTTGTAGGCTGGCGACCTGCGTTATCAAGGAAGCCACCTCAAGCCTATAATCCTCAGCGTCAAACAATTGCCGCATTGGAACTCTGAGTGATCCGGTTTGCCCCGAAACAAAGCATAATAGATACAGCGCTGGAACCTTACATTTATTTCTCCAGACAAACACACACTATATCAAATGAAATCAACGTTTATTTGTAACATGCACAGGATACAGACGGTGTAAACTGTACAGTGAAATGGTTCTTTGCAAAGTGGAGTCTTTTATTTAGACATGTAGCTAGCTAGACAATGAGCCATAATCCCAACTCATAACGTTACTACCATGCATGAATCTACAGGTAGCTAAAGCTAACCAACTAGGTTCAATGTTAGCTAGCTAGCTAACATTAGGCTATAACTAGCAATGCAAATGTCTCTGAGATACGAATAATATTACTACACAGATCATACACGTAACGTTAGCTAGCGAGCCAGCCAGCCAGCCAGTTAACTTTAGCTAGCTAGCTAACAGTACGCCTTAACTTGCAAAGAAAATGACTTTCTGGCAAAATTAGTAACGTATAATATCTGAAAATGTAGCTAGCTAGACTCTCTTACCTGTATACATGGATGAACGCTTCTCCCTCTCTGTTACGGATGCCATGGTTGCCCTTAGTTCGTAAATATAATCCGGAGACAGGTGTTTTTTTGTAGATCTTCGTGATATCTTTAAAAAAGGTGCGTTAGAAAGGATTACCTACACATACTGAGCAGCTCATGTTATAGACATGGCAGACCAATCTGAACTCATCTCCCTGCATGTCCAGTCCATCCATTATCTCAGCAAATCATGTATGGCTAGGGTGAAGGTTCCTGACTTTTTTCATGGCTAAACCAACTAGGCTCATAATTTAACAATTTTATTAATATTGTGGTATCCCGGGAGGTCTGGAGGCGAAAGAAATGCACACCTGTAAGGCGAGGTGCTGGTTAGTAGAGTAGAACACTCAAAAAAGAAAAGGAGAGCCGCAACACTCTAGGAGCTCAGATGCAATAATTGAATTTCACATTTCTACAGACAAGCAGTCTTCATCAGGGTACAGTATAATGACAAACACTGCAGGTCACTAGTTTAAATAGTGTCAAAGGACATACACAGGTGTCTGCAATCATGGCCGGGCGTGGCCTGATATCATTGGTTAATTCTCAAATATAAACAGAACATACAAAAAACATGAATGGATAGTATACGATCATAGATACAATTTGGCTACATAGGCCTACAAACAATTAAAATGAATAGAAAATCACAATAATCACACAAGAATGGCTTCAGATCAAAGTCTACGTTGAGACCGAAGAGAGCAAGGGTCTTTAAATGAAAGATCCAGGCAGCCTCTCGTTTTAACAATAAATTGTCGAGGTCACCCCTTCTTCTAGGGAGGTTGACATGTTCGATCCCGATATAACGTAGGGACGGAATCGAGTGGTTCGCTTCCAAAAAATGGGCCGCAACTAGGTAGTCAGTTTTTGGTGCTGCGATACTAAGAGATTTATACTTTTAATTTGCACTTTGTTTTACCCACATCATTTTTACCACAAGAACAAGGTATAAGATAAATAACTGCCTTAGTGGAGCACGTGATAACGCCTTTGATTGGGATCTGTTTCCCTGTTTGGGGGTGTTTGAAGGATCTACATTTGTAAGTACCATTGCATTGAGAGCAGCCATTGCACTTGTAGTTTCCATCCGGGAGAGACGCAAATCGACGTGAAGTGGTAGATCAGGTTTACCCAGGATGTTGGTGATAGAGGGGAGGTACGTGCCACGACGTTGGCTCCCTCTACTTGGAGTATCTGGGCTGGGAACCCTAAAGCTGATGGCACAAATTAGGGGCAATTAGGAGAGAGTGCCAACCAGCAGTGCAGGCCACATATAGGAAGCACCGTGGCACACCGTAGGAGATAAAAAGAGAGGCAGGAAGTGAGCCAAGAGATGGGAACAAAGCCCCCGGGGCACGGAACCGAATACGAAGAGGTGGCCCAGAAAGTTATTTTGTTGTTACGTTTATTTTATGTTGAAATGTCTGTTTTATGTTGTGTCCATCCCTGTGCGCTCAAATCCAACACCCCGTGGTTTACCACACTATTTACAGATGGCATACAAGTTTGTTATTAAGGCACATGTTCCAGAAGGCATTTCTGCCAAAACACGCATTTTGATAAACAAATGTTTACTTCCAAATGCCTCTCCTGTGAAGTAGTTTCCTAAAATGAGTCACATATGATCAGCGTGGTCTAACAAACAAGCAAACAACAAACAAGTAGAACATGTGACAGTCTCTTCTAAGAGGTAACTCACAGTAAGCAAGGAGAGAAAAAAAAAGATTTTCCCAGGAGACACAGCTTCAATTGACCCAATGTTCAGGCTCTGTGTCACAATAGTTGGTTCTGATTCAAGTCACGCAACTTCAGTCCCGACTTCAGTAGTCATGCTATTCAACTCTCATCCCCAAATGACAATTTAAGTAAATGTTTCAGATTTATTGATCTGTGTTGTACTAAATGCCCGTCTGAACAGGCTCTTTGCCCAGCGAATGGACGACATCTGCTCCCTACCGGTTAATCTGACAAAGCTCCAACCACCTCAGATCTTAAAAAGTGCCCTGCAGACAGAACTGTCACCAGCCAACTCACTGCACCCCTCGCTCAGCCTCTCCTTCAACTCTTACCCCTGTGAAATGTGTCTTTATTTACAGAGGGGCGGGCGGGTGGGCGTCTCTGGATAATGTCATAACTAAATTCATTACGGTGAGAGAATCTTGTGGGCTCCTGTCTCCATGTCTGGCTACTAATCAGCCACATCCCACTTAGCCTAGTGCCCTTTTCCTCTCTCTCTTACCATCTTGAGTCCTCCTGCATGCTCAGGGTCTTAGCCGAGTCACGAGGAGGCCACTGTTGTCGTTGTTGTGCCAGATAGTGCCGGTTTATGAATGGAAGCTGCAAAAGTGACCACTGAGCTTCTAGACCAATGTCTACATTCGATACTGTTCCATTCATTCCATTCCAGCCATCCTCATTTCCTTCACCTGCCTCCACTGCCGGCAGACAAGCATCCACACCCTTCCTTGGAACCTCTGTCAAGTGCCCATTCATGCTGGGGAAATGATTATGCAACCACTCTTTCTGGTAGTAAGGGGAATCCATCTAAATTCTGGAAAACTGTCAAATCTCTGATGCAAAGCTGCCACTACTCTCAAACCCCTGGATGCTGTTTATCATAGCGTCCTTTGTTTTATCACAGGAGATATTTTAATTACTCATCACTGCATTCTTTACCAAAGGTTGGCTGGACCGCTTTAAAGTCACACGCTCTTTTTGTTTACAAAGCTCTGCTCCACAAACTTCCGACTTACCTAACATCAAATTACAAGTTATCAAACCCATTCACAGGAGTGTCTAGTATCTATTCTTGCCTATTGATGTACTTGTTTTGTAATGTGCAGGCCAGTGCTCATTTTTAAAAAGAGACTTTAGTCTCAATATGACTTCCCTGTTGAAATAAAGGTCAATAAATAAAATAGGGGTCACAGACCTAGCCTGTGTTCTGGGAAGGTTTGCTATGGAGGTGAAAACTGTGGTTGCATGGTTGGACGTGTCGATAGTGAATTAGATAGGCTTTATTCCTGGAAACAGTGCTGGGAGTTGAAGAGAGGATCTGCATCGTGGGGAACACCCTTGACCGGCTTCATACAGCTGTCACAATATTAGACGGCACCGATAACACCCAAGGCCAGGCAGTGTAGTGTTAGGAAATATGCCCCAAATGGCACCCTATTCCCTATATAGTGCCCTACTTTTGCCCGTGCACCGCATAGGGAATAGGGTGCCATTTGGGATGCTTAGTGAACAGGTTAGCACTCAGTTGAGCGCTGTTATCAAACTACAAATAGTTACCATCAGTATCTCACAATTACATAAGATAACATGCATTTGATTGGCATAATATTTTCTGGGGTTTATCTTTAATACACTATGAATTTTCAGTTAGTTTTATCACCCAGGATTAGCCGTAATCTCCCTTTTGTTGTGAACTTTAAGCAACGTCTTAACGTCTTAAATAAAGGGTGGGATCACAATCGCAAAACCGCATGGAATGACATGTTATTCCTTGAGCTAATTCACTCCAAGTTGATGTGTATGAAAACATGCCAAGTCTATATATGGGGGCGGCAGGTAACCAAGCAGTTAAGAGTGTTGGACCAGTAACCAAAAGGTCGCTGGTTTGAATCCCCGAGCTGATTAGATGAAAAATCTGTTGATGTGCCCTTGAGCAAGACACTTTACCCCGATTGCTACTGCAATCTCTCTGGATAAGAGTGTCTGCTAAATTACCGAAATGTGTAAGTTATTGTGGCCCTGGGTTAGAAACCACTGGCTTAAAGTGGTCCAATGTGCATGAGAATCCTTGTGTTTGTCTTTCCTTCCCACAGGACAGTGTGCCTCATCCTTCTGTTTTCTCAGTACCTGAGCAAAGTTGAAGTTCCTTTGATTGCTTACAAGGATAAGAAGTGGGAAGTGTTCCAGTATCCTCTCTTTAAGCTGTTTTCAGTAAGTTACTATACCTGTTTTCTGTGCTGAAAGATACTCGCTTCATATATACAGTACATCACCGTTTTATAAACCACACTTTAATTCTGCACACATTACAATGTTTCAGGCACAGACTCTGCATGTACTTTGTGACCCGTCGTAGCTCTTCGTAGCCCTTGCTTAAACACCTACAGTATACAACTTCTGTTTAAAGAAAATGTGTTTCTTATAAGAAAATGTATGAACATTGTTACCATTCATACATCTGTTACCATAAAAACTCTATTGTTCTAAATTAAATGTATAGTTAAACCACAAATATCTTACCGTACGGACTCGGGAGAGACGTAGGTTGAGCGCCGTGCGTCCTCCGAAACACAACCCAACAAAGCCGCACTGCTTCTTGACACAATGCCCACTTAACCCAGAAGTCAGCCGCACCAATGTGTCAGAGGAAACACCGTATCAACGTGCACCGTGTCAACGTGCACTGCGCCGGGCCCACCACAGGGCCAAACCCTCCCCTAACCCGGACGACACTGGGCCAATTGTGCGCCCCCCATGGGTCTCCCGGTCACGGCCAGCTGCGACAGAGCCTGGACTAGAATCCAGAATCTCCAGTGGCACAGCTTCTTAGACCACTGCAGGTTTCAGTTTTACTAGGACTTGGCGGATGGGCGTAAGCATCTACCTCTGGTGCTAAAAGTTGCATGATCAAATCCAGCGATAGAAAGCAGTTTTTTCTAGTTTTGGTTTAAGCCTATCCTAAACCTTAACCCTTACCTTAACCATTCTGATTTAAAGCCTAACCTTAAGATATAGGTGTTAATGACTAAATGTAACCCTAACCATAAAAATGTGGAGTTAATGCCTAAACTTAACCTTAAACACTTCGAAATTTGACGTTTTTGAAGAACGTCTAAATTTGCCGTTTAAGAAACATGGATGAATGTCTGATTCTGATGTGAGAGCTTGTGTTTAGTCCAGGACTACATTTTATCTGGGTCCAGGAAACTGGCCCACTGAGCACTACAGGAACAGAACACTTTTGGAGCCAAGCATAACAAGAAAGTCACTCTCAGTGCCTTCTCTTTTAACACCAATTAATAGCAATACATTCATTTGGGATTGATGATTAATGGACAGTCTATTCCAAAGGCAAGTTAAAAAATGTTGGGATAGAAATAAATTTAAACCATAGATGAAAAGGAATTCACAGCAGGGTTTAGTCATTCTTATTTGCACACCACAATCTACTCCTTGATGCATCTCTATAGAACACAAATTTTGCCAGTTGGGGAAGTGGCACTCAGGTGTCAACGTCACAACAAAAAGCAGAGATGTAAGAGAGCTAAACAGGCCTCGAGTTTAGTATCAGAATGAGGATGTTCCACCCTGCAGCTAGGGAACTTCGGGAGTTCACTTGTGATAATGTGGAAGAGGTACTGTATATCAAGACAAGCACACACCTTACATTTACATTCTAGCAGCACTTAAGAGTTGTCACCTGTCTGCATGTATACCTACCATTAACATTTCAACTTGACGTCTGATGGAAATGACACAATGAATACAAACAAAAACATGCCACAAAGTAGCAGCAGAAAATACTATATGTCTCTAAACGATGTCTAAACGACATCTATACTAAATTATATTGTTAGGAGTGTGTATTGGAGGCGAAGTCAGGTGCAGGAGAGCAGAGTGTAGTGAACAGGCGCACTTTTTATTCCGGTCCAAAATGACAGCACAAAGTAACATAAAATGTGCCCAAACACGGAACATAGACAAAAAGTAATGCGCGTAACAATATCCACAATATCAAAATACACGTAACACAAACAATCTTACACAAAGACATGATGGGGAAGAGAGGAATAAATACATATGGATTGATTGGGGAATGAAAACCAGGTGTGAAGGGAACAAGACAAAACAAATGGATACATGAAAAATGGAGCGGCAATGGCTAGATAGCCGGTGACGTCGACCGCCGAATGCTGCCCGAACAAGAACAGGAGCCGACTTCGGCGGAAGTCGTGACAGATATGTCTAAACAATGTAACTAAATTGTATTTTTTAATTATATGTCTCATAAAGATGTCTAAACTAACCGATGTTTCTAAATGATATGTCTAAATTATGTCTTAATGAGATGTCTAAACTAAACAATATGTAGAAGCAAAGTTTAAACTAAACAATACATTTCTCCTTTCTGTTCATCTACAGGCTTTGTTTGGGATGTGTGGTGCCTGGTTGGTCTGCTTTTTGCTGACCATCTTTGAAGCCCTTCCCTCTCAGCCGGACCAGTATGGCTACACAGCCAGGACTGACGTGAACCTGGATGCTGTCACCAGCGCACCATGGTTCCACGTCCCATATCCAGGTGAGATGGAGCAATATCCTTTATTATTTTATTTTGTATTTTGTATTCTTTCTTTATTCTGGGAAAACCCATTGAGAACAGGGTTTCATTCACCATACTGCCCTAATCCCAGTAACACAAAAAACAATACAATGTAAAACAAAACAGCAGAAAAGCACTATTACCATTGAGTAGGCTTGGGTTTTTCTAGGGCGTTATTGACGGGGGTAGAGGATAGGCGTAATCCATTGACTGAATATGGCTCGCGAATGGATGAACAAAGACATTGATCATGTGACACCATTCATTCCTATGTGAAGACTCAATAGTGCATTGAAGCCAAATTAAGTCGGTTAAGATGGCATCTGATGGAGAAATAACATGCGCAATTTGAGATACTCCAGGAAATGTTGTTGCAGGCTAGTTTAGTCCTGCCCCCTCTCATTAACTCAAGTTGAAGGCTGACCGGAGTACTGTAGGCTGCCATTAGCTACTAAATTATCCTTAACTTCTTCTGTGTGCGATTTTAAAATAATGAATTCAAGGACATGCATATGTTGTATTAGAATCAGTTATTGGTACCATGATTGTGGTAGAAGAGAAAATAGTCTTTAACTTAGGTGACGGAGTCTCTGACAATTTTATGGGCTTTCCTCTGACCTCGCCTATTGTATAGGTCCTGGATGGCAGGAAGCTTGGCCCCAGTGATGTACTGGGCCGTATGCACTACCCTCTGTAGCGCCTTATGGTCAGATGCCGAGCAGTTGCCATACAAGGCGGTGATGCAACCGGTCAGGATGCTCTCGATGGTGCGGCTGTAGAAAATTGAGGATCTGGGGACCAATGCCAAATCTTTTCAGTCTCTTGAGGGGGAAAAGGTTTTGTCGTGCCCTCTTCACGACTGTCTTGGTGTGTTTGGACCATGATAGATCGTAGGTGACACCAAGGAACTTGAAACTCTCGACCCGCTCCACTACAGCCCCGTTGTTGTTAATGGGGGCCTGTTCGGCCAGCCTTTTCCTGTAGTCCACGATCAGCTCCTTTGTCTTGCTCACATTGAGGGAGAGGTTGTTGTTCTGGCACAACACTGCCAGTTCCCTGACCTTGTCACTATAGGCTGTCTCATCGTTGTCGGTGATCAGGCCTACCACCTTTGTGTCGTCAGCAAACTTAATGATGGTGTTGGAGTCGTGTTTGGCCACGCAGTCGTGGATGAACAGGGAGTACAGGAGGGGACTAAGTACACACCCCTGAGGAGCCCCAGTGTTAAGGATCAGTGTTGCAGACATGTTGTTGCCTACCCTTACCACATGGGGGCGGCCCGTTAAGAAGTCCAGGATCCAGTTGGAGAGAGAGGTGTTAAATCCCATGTTCCTTAGCTTAGTGATGAGCTTCGTGGGCACTACGGTGTTGAACATATTGTGTGTAGATGGCTGATATTTAAAAATATATATATTTCATCCATTTTGAATTCAGCCTGTAACACAACGAAATGTGGAATAAGTCAAGGGGTATAAATACTTTCTGAAGGCACTGTATAATGGCGGATCCTGTTTTCTGCTAACAATGCCTGCAGTTACACGGTCGACCTTGAACATCCGTGGCTTTAATGAGAGGAAGCAGTCCTTCTCCCCTGGCATAATCCCATTACTCCCGATCAGAAGGTTGCATGTTCATTTCCATTGGGGAACACTCATTAAATATATATGTAAACCGTGAGATGTTTGGTTGAGCGTGCAGAGATTGACACAGAGATAGGGAGGTTTTAGTCCGCAAAAACAACTTTACTAAGACAGAAAATAAACATAACAAAGAAAATCACTTAGGTTTGGCATGGTCCTTCTTCTCTACTGTGGCTTGGTCTCGGTCTCTCCCCATTCTCTCTCGTGGTGTGCCACCGTGCTCCTTTTATTTGGCCTCCACGGCTGGTTGGCACTTTCCTCTATCTCCACTTAGAGCTGTCCGTGTTGGGTTGCCCAGCTCCTGTATTCCCAGCAGAGAGAGTCAGCGTCGCCTCACGTACCTCCCCTCTATTACCATCCCCCGGGCTAGACCTCCTGGGATACCACAATATATATATATCCCAAACCTTCAAGGTCTAATTTTAATCTCAATATAAAATTAAGTATTTTCCTGTGACTGTTTAAATTAAAATGGTCAAAACAAAGCAAAAATACCTTCTTAGCAAGAGCAATTTCTTAAGCAAGAAATGTTGTTGGCAGAGAAGTTTGGAACACTTTCTTATTGGTCTATTAAGCAATGTATTGCCTGGTAATGTATCCAGGCAGGCCAAAACTCTATCCCACCAAAACAGGCAGAAATTTCAGGCGGCCTTTTCAAACAGCTCGTACACTAAAAGGGCATTATAATAAATTTCACAATTTCCAACCTCCTAGTGTGCAAAATATGGGAAATCATGTTTTTGACTGCACTGGGCCTTTAAACCTTACTTTAACCATTGGGATGAATGCCTAATCTTAAAGTTTTAACCCTATCCTAAACCTTAAAACTTAACTTTTACATTTCACGATTGGAGCAACGTCAAAATTTGACGTTTGGAGAAACAGAATGATGCTGAGCAGGTGGAGCAACCCAGTGTGTCAAAAACACTTCGAAATTTTGACTTCTGGAGAGGAAAAATTCTGCGGTGACACTGTGAGAGATTGTTGCATAAAATAGGGTAGGTAATTGAGGCTTGTCTGTCAGTTCACCTACTGGAGGCAGCCTCTTTCATCTAGGCTGTGTCCCAAATGTTACCCTTTACCTTACATACTGCACTAATTTTGACATGGGCCATTAGTGCTCTGGTCAAAAGTAGGGCACCATGTAGGGAATAGGGTGCCCTTTTGGACGCAAACCTAGAACCTGCCAAACAAGATAACCTAGCTCATTAAACTGGCATTCCTGCAACTACAAGTGATACAAATGTTATGAAAGTATTGGAAGGAACAAAAATAAACTATTTGTCGCCTACCACAACCTTTTTGAATAGAACAACTAATTATTTTGTTATCATCGTTTGGCAGTTGTTTACACAGTTTAATTAGCATGCAGTATATGTTTATGTGTCCCAGCCTCAAATAATTTGTGAGCTAACCACACAACCTCCTTTAAAAGAGCAAGGAATTCATAGTTTATCTCTCCCAGTTCACCTCTAGCATTTGTACCTGTCAAAGAATACATTACAATGTTGAAAGTCTCTAAAAAACTGTAGACAACTGTAATCTTTCTGTCATTGTCACCAAATAATTTTCATTAAAAGGACATGTACAGTATGTGCTTGAAAACATATATATTTTGTGTGTGTATGTGTGTGCACATGAATGTGTGTGTGATAATCTGTCCACTCTCTGTCCCTTTAGGCCAATGGGGCATGCCCACAGTGAGTGTGTCCTCGGTGTTGGGCATGATGGCTGGCGTCCTTGCCTCCACCATGGAGTCCATTGGGGACTACTACGCCTGTGCCCGTCTGTCCGGTGCCCCTCCTCCGCCCACCCACGCAATCAACAGGGGTATCGCTGTGGAGGGCATTGGCTGCATCCTGGCAGCGCTGTGGGGCAGCGGGAACGGCACCACATCCTATAGCCAGAACATTGCAGCACTGGGCATAACTAAAGTATGTCCTCCATAGACTATTTTGGGCCACCTTCAGTATAGGAATGTGATGGTGACGTTATTGTAATGCCTATAGCAATTACATGAGGCTGATAAAACATACAGGACTATCTAAGCTTTTCTTGGCTTGCTTGTTGAATCTTGGTCTGAAATTCCTGAGAGTTAAGAGAGTTAAGTTCCCATGATGTTTCAGGGCCCAAATAAGGCTGCCATCCTGTCAGCCTGCCACAGATAGCATGACTGATAGCCCACATACCTTAATGATTAATGACTTGTAATGCTGTGCCCTCTTCGTTGTGCCCATCATACCAGGTTGGCAGCCGACTGGTCCTTCAGACCGCTGGTCTCCTGATGATTATCCTAGGACTCTTTGGGAAGTTCGGGGCCGTTTTCATCACCATCCCAGACCCGGTCATCGGAGGCATGTTCCTTGTCATGTTTGGAATGATTGCAGCTGTGGGAATCTCCAACCTTCAGGTAAAAAAAAAATTATAGAAAAAATGGGTTGACTGAAGTTCTGTTAAGATCAATAATTTCAAACATCTACTGCACATATATCTGTGTATTGATAAAATATCATCAAGGATAAAATACACCTGCATAGATATACACTGCTCAAAAAAATAAAGGGAACACTTAAACAACACAATGTAACTCCAAGTCAATCACACTTCTGTGAAATCAAACTGTCCACTTAGGAAGCAACACTGATTGACATTAAATTTCACATGCTGTTGTGCAAATGGAATAGACAAAAGGTGAAAATTATAGGCAATTAGCAAGACACCCCCAATAAAGGAGTGGTTCTGCAGGTGGTGACCACAGACCACTTCTCAGTTCCTATGCTTCCTGGCTGATGTTTTGGTCACTTTTGAATGCTGGCGGTGCTTTCACTCTAGTGGTAGCATGAGACGGAGTCTACAACCCACACAAGTGGCTCAGATAGTGCAGCTCATCCAGGATGGCACATCAATGCGAGCTGTGGCAAGAAGGTTTGCTGTGTCTGTCAGCGTAGTGTCCAGAGCATGGAGGTGCTACCAGGAGACAGGCCAGTACATCAGGAGACGTGGAGGAGGCCGTAGGAGGGCAACAACCCAGCAGCAGGACCGCTACCTCTGCCTTTGTGCAAGGAGGAGCACTGCCAGAGCCCTGCAAAATGACCTCCAGCAGGCCAATATTCAAACGTGCTTCAGCACTCGGCGGTCCCGTTCTGTGAGCTTGTGTGGCCTACCACTTTGCGACTGAGCCGTTGTTGCTCCTAGACTTTCCACTTCACAATAACAAACTGCCTGGAAAAGCAACATTAGCAAATAACTGTTTGTCGGGAGCTTCATGAAATGGGTTTCCATGGCGGAGCAGCCGCACACAAGCCTAAGATCACCATGCGCAATGCCAAGCGTTGGCTGGAGTGGTGTAAAGCTTGCCAAGCATTGGATTCTGGAGCAGTGGAAACGCATTATCTGGAGTGATGAATCACGCTTCACCATCTGGCAGTCTGACGGACGAATCTGGGTTTAGCAGATGCCAGGAGAACGCTACCTTACAACTGTAAGTTTGGGGAAGGCCATTTCCTGTTTCAGCATGACCATGCCCCCATACACAAAGTGAGGTTCATACAGAAATGGTTTGTCGAGATTGGTGTGGAAGAACTTGACTGTTCTACACAGAGCTCTGACCTTAACCCCATCGAACACCTTTGTGATGAATTGGAATGCAGTCTGCAAGCCAGGACTAATCGTCCAACATCAGTGCCAGACCTCACTTATGCTCTTGTGGCTGAATGGAAGCAAGTCCCCGCAGTAATGTTCCAACATCTAGTGGAAGGCCTTCCCAGAAGAGTGGAGGCTGTTATAGAAGCAACGTGGGGATTTTGGAATGAGATGTTTGACGAGCCGGTGAAAACATACATTTAGTCATATAGTGTATTAGGGATGTATAGACAATTTGGGCAATATATGGATAGAATATGTACTATATCAGAAGATGAGTATATGCACAACAATAGTTAAACAAACTAGGCCTTGAATTTAATACAGTATATACATATGAAGTGGGCAACACAGTATGTAAGCATTATTAAAGTGACCAGTGTTCCATGACTATGTACATAGTGCAGTAATCTCTAAGGTGCATGGTAGAGTAACCGGATGGTAGACAGCTAGTGACAGTGACAAAAGTTCAGGGCAGGGTACTGGGAAGAGGCTGGGTAGTGATGACTATTTAACAGTTTGATGGCCTGGAGATAGAAGCTGTCTCTTTGTCCCAACTTTGATGCACCTGTTCTGATCTCGCCTTCTAGATGGTAGCGGAATGAACAGGCCGTTGCTCGGGTGGCTGAGGTCTTTGATGATCTTCTTGGTCTTCCCGTAACACCGGGTGCTGTAGATGTCCTGTTATTCTTTGGGCAGACCGCACTACCCTCTCGAGAACCCTGAGACTGTGAATGGTGCAGTTGCCATACCAGGCGGGGATACAGCCCAACAGGATGCTCTCAGCGGTGCATCTGTAAAAGTTTGTGAGGGTCTTAGGGGCCAAGACAAATGTCTTCAGCCTCCTGAGGTTGGAGAGCCGCTGTTGCGCCTTCTTCACTACGAGCTACAGTATATAAAGCCATAAGCAAACAAGAAAATGCTCATACAGAAGCGGTGCTCCTAGACTTTAATGCAGGCAAACTTAAATCCGTTTTACCTCATTTCTACAAGCATGTCACATGTGGAACCAGAGGATAAAAAACTCAATTTGGCAAATCTGACCATAAGTACCAGTGACTCGCTCAATACGGAAGTGGTCAGATGAAGTGGATGCTATGCTACAGAACTGTTTTGCTAGCACAGACTGTGATATGTTCCAGGATTCACCCAATGGCATTGAGGAGTATACCACCTTAGTCACCGGCTTCATCACTAAGTGCATTGACGACGTCATCCCCACAGTGACCGTACGTACATATCCCAACCAGAAGCTATGGATTACAGGCAACATCCACCCTGAGCTAAAGGCTAGAGGAGCGGGACACTAATCCGGACGCTTATAAGAAATCCCTCTATGCCCTCAGACGAACAATCAAATAGGCAAAGCGTAAATACAGGACTAAGATTCAAACAGACCACCATAGTCCCTGTGCTCAATAAAGTGAAGGTAAACTGCCTAAAGAATTGCCGCCCCGTAGCACTCACGTCGGTAGCCATGAACTGCTTTGAAAGGCTGGTCATGTCTCACATCAACAACATTATGCTGGAAACGCTAGACCCACTGAAATTTGCATACCGCCCCAACAGTTCCACAGATGACGCATTCTCAATCGCACTCCAAACTAGCCTTCCACACCTCGACAAAAGGAACACCTATGTGAGAATTTAGTTGACTACAGCTCCTCGTTCAACACCATAGTGCCCACAAAGCTCATCACTAAGCTAAGTAACATGGGACTAAACACCTCTCTCTGCAACTGGATCCTGGACTTCTTGACGGGCCGCCCCCAGGTGGTAAGGGTAGGCATCAACACATCTGCCACGCTGATCCTCAACACTGGGGCCCCTCAGGAGTGCGTGCTTAGTCCACTCCTGTACTCCCTTTTTACTCACAACTGCATGGCCAAACACGACTCCAACACCATCACTAAGTTTGCTGATGACACAACAGTGGTAGGCCTGATCACCAAAAATGACGAGACAGCCTATAGGGAGGAGGTCAGAGACCTGTCAGTGTGGTGCCAGGACAACAACCTCTCCCTCAATGTGAGCAAGACAACGGAGCTGATCGTGGACTACAGGAAAAGGTGGGCCGAACAGGCCCCCGTTAACATCGACGGGCTGTAGTGGAGCGGGTCGAGAGTTTCAAGTTCCTTGGTGTCACCTACGATCTGTCATGGTCCAAACACACCAAGACAGTCGTGAAGAGGGCAAGACAACACCCTTTCCCAATTAGGAGATTTGGCATGGGTCCCCAGATCCTCAAAAGTTATACAGCTGCACCATCGAGAACATCCTGACTGGTTGCATCACTGCCTCCCAAGTCATAGACTGTTCTCTCTGCTACCACACAGCAAGTGGTACCGGAGACGCTGACCCGCCACTAATTCAGTAGAGTGGTGAAATGATCAGGAAGCCAGGACAAGACTGATGTAAAATCAGACAGAAGTCTTGGTCAAGTCGTTATTGCCTCTAACGCCTACCAAACCCGGATCCGGGAGCCCCCCCATCACAAAAGCTGACTAGCATAGCCTAGACTAAAGCCACAGGGATATCATATAATAAAATGTTCATGAAATCACAAGTCCAAGACACGAAATGAAAAGTTACACATCTTGTGAATAACACCATCATTTCTGATTTTTAAAATGTTTTACAGGGAAGACAAAATATGTAAATCTATTAGCTAACCACGTTAGCAAAAGATACCACTTCCATACACCATTTTCTTACTGCATCAGTAGCTATCACAAATTCGACCAAATAAAGATATAAATAGCCACTAACCAAGAAACAAACCTCATCAGATGACAGTCTGATAACATATTTATTGTATAGCATAGGTTTTGTTAGAAAAATGTGCATATTTCAGGTAGAAATCATAGTTTACAATTGCAGCCCCCATCACAACTATCACTAAAATGACTAGAATAACTACAGAGACCATCGTGTATTAGCTAATTACTCATCATAAAACATTTCTTAAAAATACACAGCGTGCAGCAGATGAAAGACACAGATCTTGTGAATCAAGACAACATTTCAGATTTTCTAAGTGTTTTACAGCGAAAACACAATATAGCGTTATATTAGCTTAGCACAATAGCGAACATTACAACAGCATTGATTCAAGGCAAAAATAGCTTTAACGTATAAACCACCAAAATATATAATTTCTTTCACTAACCTTCTCAGAATTCTTCAGATGACAGTCCTGTAACATCATATTACACAATGCATATAGAGTTTGTTCGAAAATGTGCATATTTAGCGGCACAAATTGTGCTTATACAATGAGAAAAGTAGCCAAGAGCTCAAGCAATCTGTCCGGCGGCATCTTGGAAAGCCACCTACTCTTATCGAAAACTATTCATAAACTTGACTAAAAAAATACAGGTTGGACAGCAATTGAAAGACAAATTAGTTCTTAATGCAATCGCTGAATTACATTTTTAAAATTAACCTTACTGCGCAATACAGGCTGCGATAACACAATGCTACACTGCAAGCAATGGCGTTTCATGCATTTGACATTTTTTTCAACAGAACAATGAATTATCAGCATAAATAGTTCTTACTTTTCGATGAACTCTCATCAGAATCTTGGGAAAGGTGTCCTTTGTCAAAAAGAATCGTTGATAGGTTGGAGAACGTCCTCTTCAGAGTTGCAATTAGCAGTAAACATTAGCACGAAAGAGAGAGATACCCACATTCCTACAGCGCCAAGGAAATAAATACCCGAAAATCACAATATACTGACATAAACTGATATAATTTGGTTCAAAATAACAACATTACGATGTCTTCAACACCTATATCGAATAAAAACACAGCCGGAAATGTCTGAGATCTATAACCGATGGTTCCAAAAGAACGTCCCCAGGTCCTCAATGCGCCCGAGCGAAGGTGGAAAGAATGAGCCACCTCGTTCCCAATCAATTTATAAACTTTGGGAACTACGTAGAGACGCCATTTCAAGACTCCCTATTCGCTAACAACCAGGGGAAGGCGTATGCAGTGCATCTCAACCAATAGAAGACAGTCAGAGTTATCCACAGGTCTGGGAACAGCAAGCAGATTTCAGCATTTTCAAATCCTCATAGGAGAATTGCTCTAAGTCTAGTTCTGTTTCACTTACAGACATAATTCAAACGGTTTTAGAAACTAGAGAGTGTTTTCTATCCAATAGTAATAATAATATGCATATTGTACGAGCAAGAATTGAGTACGAGGCAGTTTAATTTGGAAACGAATTTGTACTATGTTGAAATGGCACCCCCCTAGTGGCAAGAAGTTAAGAGAATATGTTTTTTCTCAAGAACATAACTTAAAGTTGAAATAGATACAATTCTAATGGGTTCCTCTGCTCCCCACAGTACGTGGACCTGAACTCCTCCAGGAACTTACTCATCTTGGGCTTCTCAACCTTCAGCGGCCTGGTGCTGCCTACCTGGTTCCACTCAAACCCAGGCATCATTGACACAGGTGATTATGTTACATCAAATCAAATCAACCTTTACTTGTCACATGTGCCGACTACAACAAGTGTAGACCTTACCGTGAAATGCTTACTTACAAGCCCTTAATCAACAGTGCAGTTCAAGAAGAGTTCAGAAAATATTTACCAATAAACTAAAGTAAAACATATTAACAAGTAACACAATAACATAACAATAATGAGGCTATATACAGGGGGTACTGGTACAGAGTCAATGTGGGGGGGTACAGGTTAGTTGAGGTAATTTGTACATGTAGGTAGGGGTGAAGTGAATATGCATAGATAATAAACAGAGAGTAGCAGCAGTGTACAAAACAAATGGGGGGGGGGGGGGGGGGGGGTCAATGTAGTAGTCCGGTGGCCATTTGATTAATTGTTCAGGAGTCTTATGGCTTGGCTGTAGTAGCTGTTAAGGAGCATTTTGGTCCTAGACTTGACGCTCCGGTACCGCTTGCCATGCGGTAGCAGTTAACAGTTGTCAAGCCCTGGCCTTAGTTATCTTTGTTTTCTTTATTATTTTAGTTAGGTCAGGGTGTGACATGGGGGGATGTTTGTGTGTTTTTGTCTAGTCGAGTGTGTTTGTAGTGTCTAGGGGGTTTTGGTAGAGTTTATGGGGTTGTGTTCAGTGTAGGTGTCTAGGTATGTCTATGGTTGCCTGAGTGGTTCTCAATCAGAGACAGCTGTCTATCGTTGTCTCTGAGTGGGAGCCATATTTAAGGCAGCCATAGGCATTAGACAGGTTGTGGGTAATTGTCTATGTCTAAACGTTAGTAGCTTGTGTCTGCACTTTCGTTTTGTAGCTTCACGGTCGTTTGTTGTTTTTGTTAGTTTGTAAAAGTGTTTCGTTTCGTGTTCATCTTCTCACAATAAAAAGGAAGATGTATTTGTATCACGCTGCGCCTTGGTCCTCTCTTCCACATAAAGACGATCGTGACAACAGTCTATGACTTGGGTGACTGGAGTCTCTGACAATTTTATGGGCTTTGCTCTGACACTGCCTATTATATAGGTCCTGGATTGCAGGAAGCTTGGCCCCAGTGATGTACTGGGCTGTACGCATTACCCTCTGTAGCACCTTATGGTCAGATGCCGGTGTTTAACGCTGAGGTGTAGTCAATGAACAGCATTCTCACATATGTCTTCCTTTTGTCCTGTTGGGAATGGGCAGTGTGGAGTGCAATTGAGCGGTATGCAAATTGGAGTGGGTCTAGGGTATCCAGGACGATGCTGTTGATGTGAGCCATGATCTGCCTTTCAAAGCACTTCATGGCTACGGGGTGGTAATCATTTATGCAGGTGGCCTTTGCTTCCTTGGGCACAGGTACTATGGTGGTCTGCTTGAAACATGTAGGTATTACAGACTCAGTCAGGGAGAGGTTGAAAAAAAAAATACATCTGGCCCAGCGGCTTTGTGAATGTTGTAGCAAAACTGTCCTGTAGCGTAGCATTCACGTCATTTGACCACTTCCGTATTGAGCAAGTCACTGGTACTTCCTGCTTTAGTTTTTTCTTGTAAGCAGGAATCAGGAGGACAGAATTATGGTCAGATTTATGGTCAGATAGAGTTGGTTGAGTGCAATCTTAGTGTCAGCATTGGTCTGTGGTGGTAAATATATGGCTATGAATAATATAGATTAGAACTCTCTTGGTAGATAGTGTGGTCTACAGCTTAATTGTAACGGCTTTCTTCCTGGGATGAAGGAGAGGACCAAAACGCAGCGCGGCCAGTGTTCAACATGTTTAATAAAGAATAATAACGTGAACACTACAAGCTACAAAACAATAAATGTGAAATCCGAAAACAGTCCTATCTGGTGCAGAACACAAAGACAGAAACAATCACCCACAAACAAACAGTGAACAGGCTACCTTAATATGGTTCCCAATCAGAGACAATGACAAACACCTGCCTCTGATTGAGAACCATATTAGGCCAAACAACAAACCCAACAGAGAAACACAAAACATAGAATGCCCACCCAGCTCACGTCCTGACCAACTAAACAAAGACTAAACAAAGGAAATAAGGTCAGGAACGTGACATTAATGTCTCTACCTCAGGCGAGCAATACCTCAAGATATCTTTAATATTAGACATCGTGCACCAGCTGTTATTGACAAAAAGACAAAAAATCTCCATCTCTCGTCTTACCAGAGATTCTCTGTTCTGCCGGTGCATTGAAAATCCCTCCAGCTCTATATTATCCGTGTCGTCGTTCATAAGATATTACAGTTCTTAATGTCCTGTTTTTAGGATAATCGTAATTGTAGGTCATCAATTTTATTTTCCAATGATTGAATGTAAGCAAGTAGAATTGATAGCAGTGGGAGTTTACTCGCTCGCCTACGGATTCTCAGAAGGCAGCCCGATCGGCGTCCTCTTTTCCTCCGTCTTTTCTTCACGCAAATGACAGGGATCTGGGCCTGTTCCCGGGAGAGCAGTATATCTTTCGCATCGGACTCGTTAAAGGAAAAAGCTTCTTCCAGTTCGTGGTGAGTAATCCCAGTTCTGATGTCCGGAAGTTATTTTCGGTCATAAGAGATGGTAGCAGCAACATTATGTACAAAATAAGTAAAAAAAATAAGTTACAAACATCGCAAAAAAAAAGAACAAAATGGCACAATTCGTTACGGGCATGTAAAAACGTCAGCCATCCTCTTTGGCGCCATCTTTTCACCGTAGTATATGGGATAAATATATGGGATAAGCTGACTGTATGTGATGACACACATACGCACCAGTCTTGTCTGATTTCATCAGGTCAGGACTGCTTACCTCCAAATCCTCTTGGCCAACCTCAGTGTCACTGCGTGACAAAAATCTGGCAGATGACTCGGTTTAGGCTCCACCTGGACAGTCGGCTACGACAACCAGCCGGCTTACTAGGGCTACTTATTGACTTCACCTGTCCTCACCTCCCTCCCCCTTCCCCTTCCTGTTAGGATTCTTACAGCACAGCTGCTGCATTGGTTAAACATGGTGGTTATTATACAGGATCTTGTTACATCCACAAAGTACACCCCTGGGAATTACAGGAGCTAAGCCGTGTATCTGAACTATTGACTGATGCCGTACCACCTTCCCGGATTATTGTTTACTGTACAGGTCTGTTTTGATGTGTTTTTTTTCTCACTAATCTACACTCAATAACCCAAAATGTCAAAGAAAAAACATGGTTTACATTTTTTTGTAGCAAATCTTTTGAAAATTAAATAGAGAAGTATTCACATCCATGAGTCAATACATTAGAATTACCTTTGGCAACAATTTCAGCTGTGAGTCTTTCTAGATATGTCTCTAAGATCTTTGCAATCCGGGATTGTACAATATTTACACATTATTCTTAAAATACTTCTTCAAGCTCTGTCAAGTTGGTTGTTGATCATTGCTAGACAGCGAAGTCTTGCCATAGGTTTTCTTGCCGATTTAAGTAAAAACTGTAACTAGGTCTCTCAGGAACATTCAATGTCATGTTGGTAAGCAACTCCAGTGTATATTTGGCTTTGTGTTTTAGGTTATTGTCTGGCTGAAGGTGAATTTGTCTCCCGGTGTCTGTTGGAAAGCAGACTGAATCAGGTTTTCCTCTAGGATTTTACCTATGCTTAGCTCTATTCTTTTTCTTTTTATCCTACAAAACTCTCTAGTCCTTGCCAATGACAAGCATAGCCATAAGATGATGCAGCCACCACCATGCTTGAGAATATCAGGAGTGGTACTCAGGGATGTGTTGTGTTGGATTTGCCCCAAACACAATTATATGTATTCAGGACATAAAGTTAATTTCTTTGCCACATGTTTTTCAGTTTTACTTTAGCGCCTTATTGCAAACAAGATGCATGTTTAGGAATATTTTTATTCTGTACAGGCTTCCATCTTTTTACTCTGTCATTTAGGTTAGTATTGTGGAGTAACCACAATGTTGTTGATCCATCCTCAGTTTTCTCCCATCACAGCCATAAACTCTGTAACAGTTTTAAAATCCCTGAGTGGTTTCCTTCCTCTCCGACAACTGAGTTAGGAAAGGCGCCTGTATCTTTGTAGTGACTGAGTGTGTTGATACACCATCCAACGGGTAAGTAATAACTTCACCATGCTCAAATGAATATTCCATGTTTTCTCTATTTATTTTTACCCATCTACCAATAGGTGCCCTTCTTTGCGAGACATTGGAAAACCTCCCTGGTCTTTGTGGCTGAATCTGTATTTGAATTTCACTGCTCAACTGAAGGACCTTGCAGATAGTTGTATGTGTGGGGTACAGAGATTAGGTAGTCATTCAAAAAACATGTTAAGACAGTTTTATTGCACACAGTCAGTCCATGCAACTTATGTGACTTGTTAAGCAAATGTTTACTCCTGTACTTATTTAGGCTTGCCATAACAAAGGGGTTGAATACTTATGATTCAACATATTTCGGCTTTCATTTAATTGTTTTGTAAACATTTCTGAAAACATAATTACACTTTTACGTTATGGGGTATTGTGTGTTTTCCAGTGACACCACATCTCAATTTAATCAATTTGAAATTCAGGCAGTAAATTCAAGGGGTGTGAATACTTTCTGAAGGCACTGTACATGTTGTCCACATTAGACATTCTGCTAGATTGATTTCCAGGTAAGGCACAAATGCCCCCGAAGCAATATCCTGGTTCTCTTGTACCAAAATCATCTATTGAAACCAGCAAGGCGGAGAACCATGCAATGACAGGTGAAACATAGCTGGTTTGTACTGTATTTCTACTGTAGATAACCATATATTTGTATTCACAGGGGTAAAAGAACTGGACCAGGTTATAGTTGTTCTCTTCACTACGCACATGTTCATCGGTGGGTTCTTTGGATTTGTATTGGACAATACGATTCCAGGTGAGCCAATACAACAACAGTATATACATATACATTCAGCATATTCATATACATATACAGTATATACATTCCACATGTGCAAGCTTAAACGCTCATCCAGACACTGATTTCACAGCCAGGTTATGGCCACAATTGGATTCACATGGATTCATGAGGAGGTTTCAATCATTTTAATTTTTACAGGCACCGAAAAAGAGAGGGGCATTAAAAGTTGGCGTAAGAAGGTGACAGAGGAAGGCAGCACAATGATGACAGACCAGTCCTGCTACGATATACCTTTTTGTACTAACTGTTTACAGAGGTTCAAGTTCTTCCAGTACCTGCCTTTCCTTCCGTCTTACAAGTCTCCAGAACTTAGAACATAAGAATGTCTCCAGTCTTAACTGGACCCCAGGTAGACTAGCGGTGGCTAAGGTGCCAACTAATGGAGATCTGAAGAATAAAGAACAAAGAACTTGTGATTAGCACACTGTTAGCACCAGTAGCATTCTCCGCCACACTTTTAGACTGAGTCTGCCAGCAGCTGTGGCTTTACTGCCAATGGCATCATAACACAGGGAGGTGGGTACAGACTTGGAACTGTCCCACACCTGGTGGTGCTCTTCTCTCTTATTTGTCAAAATCGAATGCAATTACATTCCATTACACTGGAAGCGAAGGAGAATTCGTAAATGCATATGAATTACATATTTAAGTCAAGACTTTGGTCCTTTGTCAATTTCATTTTGTTATGTTTGTTGTCATATACCTCAAAGATGAATGTGCCTTATCAACAAAATCTTTGTGAAAAGAAGGCGTCCGCCAACTAACTGAAGCTTGTTGAACCTGAAACACAAAAAAAAAGAAACTCTCCCAATATCCAAACTCGTACACTACATAGTATTAAGTGATGTATACTTAGTAATATGCTAGTGTGTATATTATATGTACTAGTCAGCTAGACATTGCACATTATTTCTGCATTTGATCAACTTCGCTGATGAAGGGCTATTCTTCTAAATAGTGCTTCTCAACCCTGTACCTGCGGACCCTTAGCACTACACACCTGATTCAAATCATCAAAGCTTGATGATGATGATGGATACCATTTGGATACCGTACCAGCTTGATGATGATCAACATTTGATGATAATCATGGATACTCCATCTGTCTTCAAACCACGTAAAAGGCTCAGACTGATTTTGCCCTGACACTACACAGTTGATTCAAATATTAAACTCATTTTTTTATTTCATTTAAAGCAGACTAGAGATCACATAGAGCCTTGTACAGGTCAGAGTTACATCCAGCATCTGGCTCAGAGTTAAATCCAGAGTTACATCCAACATTCAGCTCAGAGTTACATCCAGCATCCAGCTCAGAGTTACATCCTGCATCCAGCTCAGAGTTGCATCTGGCTCAGATACATTCAGCATCCGGCTCACCGTTACATCCAGCATCCGGCTCACCGTTACATCCAGCATCTGGCTCAAAGTTATATCCAGCATCAGGCTCAGAGTTACATCCAGCATCAGGCTCAGAGTTACATCCAGCATCAGGCTCAGAGTTACATCCAGCATCAGGCTCAGAGTTACATCCAGCATCCAGCTCAGAGTTAAATCCAGATTTACATCCAGCATCCAAATCAGAGTTACATCCAGCATCAGGCTCAGAGTTACATTCAGCATCAGGCTCAGAGTTACATCCAGCATCTGGCTCAGAGTAACATCCAGCGTCTGGCTCAGAGTTACATCCAGCATCCAGCATCCAGCTCAGACCTATATCCAGCATCCAGCTCAGATACATTCAGCATCCGGCTCAGCGTTACATAGAGTATCTGGCTCAGAGTTACATCCAGCATCCAGCTCAGAGTTACATCCAGAGTTACATCCGGCATCCAGCTCAGAGTTACATCCGGCATCCGGCTCAGAGTTACATCCGGCATCTTGCTCAGAGTTAAATCCAGAGTTACATCCGGCATCCAGCTCAGAGTTACATCCGGCATCCGGCTCAGAGTTACATCCGGCATCTTGCTCAGAGTTACATCCGGCATCTTGCTCAGAGTTACATCCGGCATCTTGCTCAGAGTTACATCCGGCATCTTGCTCAGAGTTACATCCGGCATCTTGCTCAGAGTTACATCCGGCATCTTGCTCAGAGTTACATCCGGTATCTTGCTCAGAGTTACATCCAGCATCCAGCGCAGAGTTACATCCGGCATCCGGCTTAGCGTTACATCTGGCATCCGGCTTAGCGTTACATCTGGCATCCGGCTTAGCGTTACATCCGGCATCCGGCTTAGCGTTACATCCGGCATCTGGCTTAGCGTTACATCCGGCATCTTGCTCAGAGTTACATCCGGTATCTTGCTCAGCATTACATCTGGTATCTTGCTCAGAGTTACATCTGGTATCTTGCTCAGAGTTACACCCGGTATCTTGCTCAGAGTTACATCCGGTATCTTGCTCAGAGTTACATCCGGTATCTTGCTCAGCGTTACATCCGGTATCTTGCTCAGAGTTACATCCAGCTCAGAGTTACATCCAGCATCCAGCTCAGAGTTAAATCCAGAGTTACATCCGGCATCTTGCTCAGAGTTACATCCGGTATCTTGCTCAGAGTTACATCCGGTATCTTGCTCAGAGTTACATCCGGTATCTTGCTCAGAGTTACATCCGGTATCTTGCTCAGAGTTACATCCGGTATCTTGCTCAGAGTTACATCCGGTATCTTGCTCAGAGTTACATCCGGTATCTTGCTCAGAGTTACATCCGGTATCTTGCTCAGAGTTACATCCGGTATCTTGCTCAGCGTTACATCCGGTATCTTGCTCAGCGTTACATCCGGTATCTTGCTCAGAGTTACATCCGGTATCTTGCTCAGAGTTACATCCGGTATCTTGCTCAGAGTTACATCCGGTATCTTGCTCAGAGTTACATCCGGTATCTTGCTCAGAGTTACATCCGGTATCTTGCTCAGAGTTACATCCGGTATCTTGCTCAGAGTTACATCCGGTATCTTGCTCAGAGTTACCTCCGGTATCTTGCTCAGAGTTACCTCCGGTATCTTGCTCAGAGTTACCTCCGGTATCTTGCTCAGAGTTACCTCCGGTATCTTGCTCAGAGTTACATCCGGTATCTTGCTCAGAGTTACATCCGGTATCTTGCTCAGAGTTACATCCAGTATCTTGCTCAGAGTTACATCCAGTATCCGGCTTAGTGTTACATCCAGTATCCAGCTCAGAGTTACATCCAGCATCCAGTTCAGAGTTAAATCCAGAGTTAAATCCGGCATCTGGCTCAGAGTTACATCCGGTATCTTGCTCAGAGTTACATCCAGCATCCGGTTCAGAGTTAAATCCAGAGTTACATCCAGTATCCAGCTCATAGTTACATCTGGGCATCCAGCTCAGAGTTAAATCCAGAGTTACATCCGGTATTTTGCTCAGAGTTACATCCGGTATCTTGCTCAGAGTTACATCCGGTATCTTGCTCAGAGTTACATCCGGTATCTTGCTCAGCGTTACATCCGGTATCTTGCTCAGAGTTACATCCGGTATCTTGCTCAGCGTTACATCCGGTATCTTGCTCAGAGTTACATCCGGTATCTTGCTCAGAGTTACATCCGGTATCTTGCTCAGAGTTACATCCGGTATCTTGCTCAGAGTTACATCCGGTATCTTGCTCAGAGTTACATCCGGTATCTTGCTCAGAGTTACATTCGGTATCTTGCTCAGAGTTACATTCAGTATCCGGCTTAGTGTTACATCCAGCATCCGGCTCAGAGTTACATCCAGCATACGGCTCAGAGTTACATCTAGCATCCAGCATCAGGCTCAGAGTTATATCCAGAATCCAGAATAGCATAATTTTTTATATTTGGGTTTGGGGAGGGTATCAAGTCAGGTCGAGTCAAAAGGTTCAGGTTCAAGTTAAGTCACGAGTCATTGGGGTTAATGTCAAAGTCGAGTTGCAAGTCATCATATTTGTGACTCGAGTCTGATTCGAGTCCAAGTCATGTGACTCGAGTCCATAGCACTGCGCAAGCGGATACCAAGACAGCCGTCAAGGAACTTCACTGGACTTTATGCAAACTGGAAACCATATATCCTGAGGCTGCATTTATTGTAGCTGGGGATTTTAACAAAGCTAATCTGAGAACAAGGCTACCTAAATTCTATCAGCATGTCGATTGCTGTACACGAGCGAGTAACACACTCGACCACTGCTAGTCTAACATCCGCAATGCATACAAGGCCCTACCCCGCCCTCCCTTCGGCAAATCTGACCATGACTCCATCTTGTTGCTCCCCTCCTATAAGCAGAAACTAAAACAGGAAGTGCCCATGCTTAGGTCTATCCAATGCTGGTCTGACCAATTGGATTACACACTTCAAGATTGCTTCGATCACGTGGACTGGGATATGTGCTGGATAGCCACAGACAATAACATTGACGTATACACTGACTCGGTGAGCGAGTTTAAAAAGGAAGTGTATAGGAGATGTTGTACCCACTGTCACTGTTAAAATCCTAACCAGAAACCGTGGATTGATGGAAGCATTCGTGCAAAACTGAAAGCACGTACCACCGCATTTAATCATGGCAAGGCGACGGGAAACATGACCTCTGTAAGGCAAAGGTAACTGAACTAAATGACTATCGCCCCGTAGCACCCACTTCCGTCATCATGAAGTGCTTTGAGAGAATAGTCAAGGATCATATCACCTCCACCCTACCTGATAACCTAGACCCACTCCAATTTGCTTACCGCCCCAATAGGTCCATAGACAATGCAATCGCTATCACACTGCCCTATCCCATCTGGACAAGAGGAATAACTATGTAAGAATGCTGTTCATTGACTACAGCTCAGCATTCAACACCATAGTACCCTCCAAACTCATCATTAAGCTCGAGACACTGGGTCTCGACCCCGCCCTGTGCATTTGTGTCCTGGACTTCCTGACGGGCAGCCCCCAGTTAGTGAAGGTAGGAAACAACATCTCCACTCCGCTGATCCTCATCACTGGGGCCCCACAAGAGTGCATTCTCAGCCCTCTCCTGTACTCCCTGTTCACCCATGACTGCATGGCCAATGCCAGCCTCCAACTCAATCATCAAGTTTGCAGACGACACTACAGTGGTAGGCTTCATTACCAGCAATGACGAGACGGCCTACAGGGAGGAGGTGAGGGCCCTCGGAGTGTGGTAACCTCTCCCTCAATGTCAGCAAAACAAAATAGATAATCGTGGACTTCAGGAAACAGCAAAGGGATAGCGTCTATAATTGTGGTACAACAAAGGTAAACTATTCTGTATTTCCCTATCCACATCAACAGGACAGCAGCGGAGTAGTTCCTCTGTGTACATATCACCGACAAACTGAAATGTTCCACGCACACAGACAGTGTGGTGAAGAAGGCGCAACAGCGCCTCTTCAACCTCAGGAGAATGAAAAAATGTGACTTGTCATCTAAAACTTTTATAGGTGCACATTTGACAGCATCCTGTCGGGCTGTATCACCGCCTGGAACGGCAACTGCACCACCCACAACTGCAAGGCTCTCCAGAGGGTAGTGTGATCTGCACAACGCATCACTAGGGGCAAACTACCTGCCCTCCAGGACACCTACAACACCCGATGTCACAGGAAGGCAAAAAAGATCATCAAGGACAATAACCACCCGAGCCACTACCTGTTCACCCCGCTTCCATCCAGAAGGCGCTGTCAGTACATGTGTATCAACGCTGGGACAGAGAGATTGAAAAACAGCTTCTATATCAAGGCCATCAGATTGTTAAAAAGCCACCACTAGCACAGAGAGGCTGTTGCCTACACACAGACTTGAAATCATTGGCCACTTTAATAAATGGAACACTAGTCACTTTAATTAATAATGCCACTTTAAGAATGTTTACAAATCTCACATTACTCATCTCATGTATATACTGTATACTGTATCCTTCACTATCTATTCTTTAGTATCTATTGCATCTTAGCCGCTCTGTCACTGCTCATCCATATATTTATACTTATATATTCTCATCCCATTCCTTTACTAGATTGTGTGTATTAGGTTTTGTTGTGGAATTGTTAGATATTATCTGTTAGATACTGCTGCACTGTCGGCTCTAGAAGCATAAGCGTTTCTCTACACTCTAAATAACATCTGCTAACCATGTGTATGTAACAATAACATTTGATTTGATCTGTCTGGATGATGGATGCAACTCTGGGCTGGATGTAACATACTTCAAAATCAGAGTCCCCCGATACGTCATGCCAAAATAAAAGTCCTGCAATTTCCGAGATCAAAATAAGAGGCTCGCTTTGCCATGCCAAAATAAAAGTTCTGTGATTTCCAATTTCAAAATAAATTCAGATTTCAATGTTATTGTTATTGTTTTGCTTGTTAATCTCACCATTGCAACTGTCAACACAGAAATACCACAATGCTGCACACAGACGTTTATGTAAATATTTAATGCGATACACAGAATGAAACAGCATGGGAATGGCAATGTTTTTGGGGCGGTATAAGCAATGCATTCAGCTACAAGTGGGCCCCTGCTGCCCACGAGGGCTGTGGGCTTCCGATCTCTGTAGCCGACGTGAGTAGGATCTTCAACCGTGTTAACCCTCGAAAGGCTGTTGGCCCGGGCGGCATCCCAAGCCACGTTCTCAGACCATGTGCAAACCGGCTGGCTGGAGTGTTTCAAATCTAATTTTATTAGTCACAAGCGCCGATTACAACAGTGAAATGCTTACTTACGATCCCCTAACCAACAATGCAGTTAAAAAAGATATATATGATTAAGAATAAGAAATCAAAGTAACAAGTAATTAAAGAGAAGCAGTAAAATAACAATATTGAGACTATACACACAGGGGTACCGGTACAGAGTCAATGTGCGGGGGCACTGGTTAGTCGAGGTAATTGAGGTAATATGTACATGTAGGTAGAATTATTAAAGTGACAATAACAACAGAGAGTATCAGTGGTGTAAAGAGGGGGGGGGGGGGGGGGCAATGCAAATAGTCTGGGTAGCCATTTGATTAGATGTTCATGAGTCTTATGGCTTGGGGGTAGAAGCTGTTCAGAAGTCTCTTGGACATAGTCTTGGCACTCCGGTACCGCTTGCCTTGCGGTAGCAGAGAGAACAGTCTATGACTAGGGTGGTTGGAGTCTTTGAATATTTTTAGGGCCTTCCTCTGACACAGCCTGGTATAGAGGTCCTGGATGGCAGGAAGTTGGCCCCAGTGATGTACCCTCTGTAGTGCCTTGCAGTCGGAGGCCGAGCAGTTGCCATACCAGGCAGTGATGCAACCAGTCAGGATGCTCTCGATGGTGCAGCTATAGAACTTTTTGAGGATCTGAGGACCCATGCCAAATCTTTTTAGTCTCCTGAGGGGGAATAGGTTTTGTCGTGCCCTCTTCACAACTGTCTTGGTGTGCTTGGACCATGTTAGTTTGTTGGTGATGTCGAAACCAAGGAACTTGAAGCTCTCAACCTGCTCCACTACATCCCCGTCGATGAGAATGGGGTCTTGCTCAGTCCTCTTTTTCCTTTATGGGCATTTTCAACCTATTACTATCCCAGTCTGTCGTCCCCACTTGCTTCAAGATGGCCACCATTGTTCCTGTACCCAAGCAAGCTAAGGTAACTGAACTGAATGACTATCACCTTGTAGCATGCACGTCTGTCATCATGATGTTATTTGAAAGTCAAGGACCATGTCACCTCCACCGTACCCAACACCCGTGACCCACTACAATTTGCATACCACCCCAACAGATCCACGTACGACGCAATCGGCGTTGCACTGCACATCGCCCTATCTCACCTGGACAAGAGGAATACCTACGTGAGAATGCTGTTTGTTGACTACAGCTCAGCTTTTAACACCATAGTTCCCATCCAAACTCGTCACTAAGCTCAGGGCCCTAGGTCTGAACTCCTCCCTGTGCAACTGGATCCTAGATTTCCTGACAGGCCGACCCCAGGTGATGAGGGTAGGCAACAACACCTCCGCCACACTGATCCTCAACACGGGGGCCCACCAGGGGTGTGTGCTCAGCCCCCTCCTGTATTTCCTGTTCACCCATGACTTCATAACTCAATCATCAAGTTTGCTGACGACATGACAGTGAGGAGGTTAGAGCACTGGCGGAGTGGTGCCAGGAAAATAACCTCTCCTTCAACATCAACAAAACAAAGGAGCTTATTGTGGACCACAGTAGACCGAAGAGGGAGCACACCCCCATCCTCATCGACGGGCCGAGTTGGATAGGGTCAAAAGCTTCCTCTACGTGCACATCACTGAGGACCTGTAATGGTCTCGCCACACTGACACCGTGGTGAAGAAGGCGCAACAGCGCCTCTACAACCTTAGGTGGCTGAAGAAATTCAGCATGGCCCCTAAGACTCTCACAAACGTCTACAGATGCACCATTGAGCGCATTCTGTCGGGCTGCATCACCGCCTGGTACAGCAACTGCACCGCCATCAACCGCATGGCTGTCCAGAGGGTGGTGCCATTAGCCCAATGCATCACCAGGGGCACTCTGCCTGCCCTCCAAGACATCTACAGCACTCATGTCAAAGGAAGGCCAAGAACATCATTAAGGACCTCAATAACTTGATCCACGGACTGTTCACTCGGCTACTGTCTGACAGACGGAGACAGTACAGGTTCATCAGAGCCAAGACAGAGAGACAAAAAAACAGCTTCTATTATCAGGCCATCAGACTTTTCAGCAGCCATCACTAGCCAGGTGATACACACTCACTCACACAGAACACACAAGCTATCACACACACACACACCTCATAATCACAAACACACTAACATTCACACACACACACACACAGCCGATGCTCATGTCACATATAATAGAGACATTGAACTACTGGACACTTCCTGTTTCACATTGTGTATTGAAATACTGAATCCCCGACAAAGCTGTTTCTAACATTTCTACTACTGTACATTGTATTTTAGTTACACTGTTTATACACACTGCATATTTATTTATATACTGGATTCTTGACATACTGTAGCTGTACCTATCATTCTTTGTATATCTTGTGTAAATTCTCCCAGTGTACATATGTGTAGATTGCATTTTGACAACTGCTACAGTGTTATTTGGGTTGTTAATTGGATTCGTCCCAACGTTCTTGATTTCTTGTTTCTTTTGTATCATTATGTATTTTTTTACGTTTTAATTATTTGTGTACTTGTTTGACATTCTACTGCATTGTTAGGAGCTAGTAACATAAGCATTTCGCTGCACCCACTATAACACCTGCTAAACTGGGTACGCCACCAATAAACTTTGATATGATTATGGAGCACAGCTGCAAGCAACCCGATCGTAATGCCCGTGGTAAATTTGGTTTGACTTTGGATATCCCTATGGGGCTAGTTAGGGACGATCAGTAAATTACACAATGTACATGGGACAATATTAAACATCAAACCAACTATAAATTGTAAGATTTCGTATACAAATATTGAAAGCATTTAATGAGAAAATTAAAAGAAAATACTGTCCCAAATCTCGTTCAGTCGCATTTCTCATTGAGGATAATTGAAACCGAGGCTAAATCAGCCAGTTCAGTCCTCTTTAACCTCAACTGCCCCAAGGCTTAGAAATCCTTCTTTAACCTGTCTCCTTCACTTCATCTATACTGATTGAAGTGGATTTAACAGATTACATGAATAAGGGATCATAGCTTTCACCTGGATTCACCTGGTCAGTCTACCTTATGGAAAGAGCTTGTTTTGTACAATTAGTGTAGATGGACACTCCACCCACTTTTTATCTTATAACATGTAAATACATTATAAGAATTTAGCTGTCATTATCAGCGATCAAATAATTTAGACAAGTTTCTAACAATACCAAGATTTCAGGATTTGTATCCTCTACCCAAATGTCAAGTCAATGTTCGACATTAATACTCGGCACATTTTAGGTGCACCAATCTGAGCCCTTTACGCGACTTGAAGACAGATCTATCCATTATCATCATCCAACTTTGATCATCATCACAAGTATCCATCCATCATCATCATCATCAAGCTTTGATGATTTGAATCAGGTGGGTAGTGCTAAGGTAAAAACAAAAATGTGCACCTCTTTGGGTCCCCAGGACCAGGATTAAGGACGGGATTCAATCCGTATTGCAGAAGTATTGCGGAAGATACGCGTTATAGCTCCAAATACAAATGCAATGTTCCCACGTTCGCACAGACTGCATTCATGGTAAACGCTGCATATGTCAGCTCAATCATAAATGAAATGTACATTTTAACGTGGATCTAAGGGTTGAATCCAGCCATAATAAACACTGCTCTAAACATTCCATTGTGGATTTTATCATTGCAGCTTATTTTGTACAGCTGAGTTCTTATACCGTTTTACTTTACTCTTCCAAATGACCTTTGTATGTGTTTTTGAACTGAGCCTAACAAGATGGAAGGGGATTGGTTAACTAATACATGTGTCATCAATAAACTTGATATACTATATATTCCTTATGTTATGACAAGTAAAGTAAGTAAATAGCATTGTACAAGCCAGAGCCTATTTCAAATCAAGAATGGTCCACCACCCAAAGGATATCTTGCCAACTTGACACAACTGTAGCATGATGTTCAAGTACACCCCCAATCCATCTCCTTTTGCTGAGTGCCAGGAAGAGACGTATTAGGACCCATTTTTAGTCTTTAGTATGACTTGGCTATGGATCAAACTCCCAACCTTCTAATCACAGGGCAGACACTCTAACCACAAAGCCCCTGAGTTGGCTTTATGTCATGACAAGTGTTCTTCACAAATCTCTGTTTTTACATGAGACGTCACAAAATATTGGATGTGTAGAAAAGAAAAGTGCCACTTGTTTAATATCATTGAAAAGTATTAATGAGTTGATGTCAGTATTTGTTACAACATGTAGCCCATTCAGGTCACATCCCTCAATCTTCACAGTATTTAAGACTTTCTTTCATGCTTTCCATGTTTTCTAAGCTGCAGGAAGAAGGTTGGATTTAAAAGGATTTATCTACTAGCACCATCAACTCTGCTTGGGGCCTATGAGCCCAGCTAAATGTATTAGGTTTTAGGAACAGTTAGGAGGATGAAAAGCAGGGATTTATCAAGACACACATCATTCAGTGGGCCTACCTTGTCAGCAGTTCAGTCGTAAAACATAGGAATAAGCTCGCTTTATTTAAAACTGATAGGGATAGAATCACATATAGAATCATGCCATGATTTTTACATGAATTATGATTAAATAGGATATCTGTGCTGATATATTGCATTATGATACAGTAATCATACATACTGTACAGATTTATCAAAACTATATTAGCTTATAATGAAGACATAATCCACGTTTTCATCCACAGTTTTTATATGAGTAAAATCATACCATATTCAAAAAAGTCATGACAGCTGTAATGGAAACAAGAAGTTTTGGTAAAATTGTATAAATGGCAAAAAATATTTTTGTGTCAGTAAAATTAATTATGCAAGAAATTGCGGTAGAAGCGACATCATGCACTAATATTGATATAATAACCATCATATCCAAGTAAAAATGGAGTCACGTGATGATATGGTGTTTGCTCCTCCCACTATGATTTGGGAAACCACATAGTTTATTAGGATACAGATGAAATAAATGATGATGAAATCACAGGGTGGTGAAGGGCACGGTGATCTTGATGCTCCTTTCCAATAAATATTGAGGGTATGATTCTGGTGACATGATGCTTGACTGCAGTTTGACAGGGTGAGGGGCTTTTTGATGACAGATCAGTTGGTTTCTGTCACAGTCTCCAGTATCCAAAACATTTGCATTCGATATACTTTGCCTTATTGTTGGTGAAAATGGACCATGGACCAAACCATTCATCTTCAAAGGAAAAGGGAATCACATTCAACGAATAATGGAACGTATTGTGTCAATGCTTATTGTGCCAATGCTTATTTGAATTTGGCTCTCCTGTATGAATAGGCGCAAGTTTGCGTTAGCGCACGTCTTCAGTTCTTAGGCAAGGTTACTTATCAAACAAGCGCTCTTGGATGCAATGGAATATTTTGTCCCTGATCCCAAAATCTAGTGTGACATCCGAGAGTCTGCAAAACCTTTCATCTCTGTCTCAAGACAAATGCACAATTGTATTTTTAGAAAGTCTCTTGACTGGTCTGATTTTGTGCCTGCATAGGCCTCCAGTATCACAAGGCTAAACTAAACTAAAGTTGATTCATAGGGCATAACGTGAAGATATGTAACAAAGCAAAGTTAGTCAGGTCACAATAATTATATCAATAGAGCTAATCAAACATCCCAAAAGGCAGGCCCTACTAGCACTGGCATCTGATATCTACTCTTGACATTGACCTCATAAAACAACAGCAACAAAAACATTTAGGGGTTTCTGACAGACCCAAGTAGGTAGGTAAAATCTTCTAAAAGAACTATGATTATATTGTTTCCAGAAAATACAAACATCCCAACAAATTGGATGTGGCTGTTGAGGGCGGCTGTGTCAAATTTCTAAATTCAATGTGGATCCTTGAAGTTTGCAGTTGACGTCACTGGACCCCGCAAAAAAGATACATGATTCATCCTGCAACCTGAGAAGTTAGCGACTCAAGGTTTGCAATCAGTAGACTTGTCTTTTTTTGGCCTACAGCGCACACATTCCTCAGTCATGTTTTGCCTTTCCTAAAGAAGCTACTGCTTCCTGAGGCTTTATGACCTACTCATGTAGTTTTTGCATTTTTTAAGCTAATAGGAACCAGTAAGGGAGGAAATGCAGCCAGCAGGGAGCAGGATCTATTACTGTAAATTAACCTGTACATGCAGAGGCTAATTTCCTGAGAGACGGGGGCCTACAGATATACTACATGACCAAGAGTATGTGGACACATGGTCGTTGGTACCCCTTTGCTGCTATAACAGCCTCCACTCTTCTGGGAAGGCTTTCCGCTAGATGTTGGAACATTGCTGGGGGGACTTGCTTCCATTCAGCCACAAGAGCATGAGTGAGAAAAGGCACTGATGTTGGGCGATTAGGCCTGGCTCGCAGTCTGCGTTCCAATTCATCCCAAACGTGTTTGATGGGGGTTGAGGTCAGGGCTCTGTGCAGGACAGTCAAGTTATTCCACACTGATCTCAACAAACAATATTTGGATTGACCTCGTTGTATTGGCTTTCCCCAGACTGTCGCCACAAAGTTGGAAGCACAGAATTATCTGATATGTCATTGAAGGCTGTAGCGTTAAGATTTCCCCTCTCTGGAACTAAGGAGCCTGAACCATGAAAAACAAACCCAGACCATTATTCCTCCTCAAGCAAACTTTACAGCTGGCACTATGCATTCGTGCAGGTAGCGTGTTCCTGACATCAGCCAAGCCCAGAATCGCCGGTTCGATTGCCAGATGGTGAAGCGTGATTCATAATTTCAGAGAACGCGTTTCTACTGCTCCAGAGTCCAATGGCCAGCGGAGCGTTACACCACACCAGCTGACACTTGGCATTGCGCATGGTGATCTTAGGCTTGTGTGCGGCTGCTCAGACATGGATACCCCTTTCATGATGCTCCCGACGAACAGTTCTTGTGCTGACATTGCATCCAGAGGCAGTTTGGAACTTGATAGTCAATGTTGCAACCGAGGATAGACAATTTTTATGCGCTACACCTACCACTTCATGGCTGAGCCGTTGTTGCTCCTAGACTTTTCACTTCACAATAACAGCACTTACAGTTGACCGGAGCAGCTCAGCAGGGCAGAAATTTTACTAACTGACTTGTTGGAAAGGTGGAATCCTGTGACGGTGCCACATTGAAAGTCACTGAGCTCTTCAGTAAGGTCATTCTACTGCCAATGTTTGTCTATGGAGATTGCATGGCTATGTGCTCGAATGTATACACCTTTTATACACCTGTCAGTAATGGGTGTGGTTGAAATAGTGGAACCCACTCATTTGAAGTGGTGTCAACATACTTTGCATATATAGTGTCATTAAAATTACAAAACATCTTTCTGACTGCATGCTTTCCTCATTACATTATTCTTGTGAACTGAGCTATATGCAGGACTTAACCCCACAGGTCTCTAGCCTTCACACAATCTACCATACGTTGTCAGGTTCTTGTAGGCTGTTCCATTCTTTTACTGGCACTTGTGGGGTTCCTTTCTACCATTGGGTATCAATAAAAAAATGCTAAATTGTAATTACTTTGCTACTATGGCCTATTTATTGCCTTACCTCCTCACGCCATCTGCACACACTGTATAGACTTTCTTTTTTTCTATTGTGTTATTGACTGTTCGCTTGTTTGTTCCATGTGTAACTCTGTGTTGTTGTTTGTGTCGCACTGCTTTGCTTTATTCTTGGCCAGCTCGCAGTTGTAAATGAGAACTTGTTCTCAACTGGCCTACCTGGTTAAATAAAGGTGAAATAAATCAAATAAAATACAAATTTACAAAAATGTGTGTGTGTGTGCGTGTGTGCGTTGAAGATATGGAACAAATGATCTTACAAAATGCAATTACCAAATCAAATCAAATCACATTTTATTTGTCACATGCTTTGTTAACAACAGGTGTAGACTAAAAATGAAATGCTTACTTATAGGCTGTTCCAACAATGCAGAGTTAAAGATAAAATTAAAATAGAAAGAGTGACACGAGTCTATAACGAATAGCAATACCGAGTACAAATAACATGGCTGTATACAGAGAACACCAGTATGAGTCGATGTGCAGTGATATTAGGTAATTGAGTTAGCTATGTACTGTACATATAGTAGGGGTAAAGTCACTAGGCAACAGGATAGACAGTAGACAGTAGCAGCATGTGTGGTGAGTGTGAAAGTGTGTGTGTGTGTGTGTGTGTGTGTGTGTGTGTGTGTGTGTGTGTGTGTGTGTGTGTGTGTGTGTGTGTGTGTGTGTGTGTGTGTGTGTGTGTGTGTGTGTGTGTGTGTGTGTGTGTGTGTGTGTGTGTGGATGTATGTTGTGTGTGTGCATGTGTGTGTTGGGGTGTCCGTGTAAGTATGTATGAGTGTGTGGGTATAGTCCAGTGTGTGTGCATAGAGTCAGTGCAAGAGAGTTAGTCAGGGGTGAAAGTAAGGCTGTACGGTCAGGTATGGCCTCCCATCAAAATAAATAGCGGGGGAACGCAGTACCGGTAAAACGATTGGCTATTTCACCATTATGTCTCGCCTTTTTCTAGCCCAATTAAATGGATCAGAGAACATTGTTTTTATTGATCTGTTTGTCCATGTCAGCAGAGTAGACTACCCTGTAAATGTTGTAGTATAAATAAAATGCTTGCGTGCACTTGGGTGTCCAGTACCGTTAAGAAACTCCTGGAGGTAGTGCACAAAAAGGTCAGTGCAGGTAGTCCGGGTAGCCAATTGATTAGCTATTTAGCCGTCTTGTTTAGCAGTCTTATGGCTTGGGGTTAGAAGCTGTTCAGGGTCCTGTTGGTTCCAGACTTGGTGCACTGGTATCGCTTACTGTGCGGTAGCAGAGAGAACAGTATATGGCTTGGGTGGCTGGAGTCTTTGACAATTTTGTATAGGGGTCCTGAAAGGCAGGGAGCTCGGCCTCAGCGCCAAGCGATGATGCAGCCAGTCAATATGTTTTCAATGGTGCAGCTGTAAAACTCTTTGAGGATCTGAGGACCCATACCAAATCTGTTCAGCCTCCTGCGGGGGAAGAGGCGCTGTTCACAACTGTGTGGGTGTGTGGACCATGTTAATTCCTTAGTGATGTGGACACTGAGGAACTTGAAGTACTCAACCCGCTCCACTAAAGCCCCATCGATGCGAATGTGGGCGTGCTTGCCTCTCCATTGCCTGTAGTCCACGATCAGCTGCTTTGTCTTTCTGACATTGAGGGAGAGGTTGGTTGACTGGCACCACACTACCAGGTCTCTGACCTCCTCTATATTACCTGCACATCGTCATCGGTGCTCACTCCTACCAACGTTGTATCGTCGGCAACTTGATAATGGTGTTGGAATCATGTGCGGCCACAGGTTACCTTGGCGTTCTTGGGCACAGGGACTATGGTGGTCTGCTTGAAACAAGTCGGTATTACAGTCCGAGTCAGGGTATTCCGTCTGGCCCCGCTGTCTTGTGTCATCCGGAACAGCTGGTGGTCTCATGCTTGAAGCGAGCATTGAAGTCATTAAGCTCGTCTGGTAGGCTCGGATTGCTGGACAGCTCACAGCTGGGTTTCCCTTTGTAATCCGTGATAGTTTGCAAGTCCTGCCACATCCGTCGAGTGTCAGAGCCAGCTTAATAAGATTCGATCTTAGTCCTCTATTGACACTTTGCCTGTTGAAATGATCATCGTAGCGGGATTTCTTATAAGCGACCCAATTATTATATCTTACTTAATCCTTTTACAATGAATAAACTGGCTAAAAATATCAATGAACATGCAATCAAGTGCACACCCTTGTACAATCTATCCAGGTTGCCGATAAATATTGCTTAATTGGTTTTGTCATAAAAGCATACACACTGATTTTGCAATGCATGCTTGGCAAAGGGATGAAGTGTGAGGTCTTACTTTGCCAATTCATTGCTTAAAGGAGCAGTCATGTCAAAAACATGATTTTGCTGTGTTTTATATATATTTCCACACTATGAGGTTGGAATAATACTGTGAAATTGTGAAAATTATGATAATGCACTTTTAGTGCAGTAGCCGTTTGAAAAGGCCGTCTGAAATTTCAGCTTGTTTGGCTGGCTGGTGTTTTTGGACCGCCTGGTATAAGTTAATAGACCAGTAAAAAAGTCAGTCTGCTCTCTACCAATTACAGCTAATTTTCAGGTTACACATCCCCCCATTAGGCTCCTTCAATTAGACCCCTCTCTCAGACCACTCCCAGACAGTCCTAGCATATTTTTGTTTATTTTTGACCATTTTAATTGAAAACAATCGCAGTAAGGTACTTAACTGTTACCCAGAAGTGATTTGATATTAAGGTAAAAATGGCTACATTGGACAATTTAGGAATATATTGTGTTGTATCTGACTTTTGTGTATATTATGCAGGACATTGGGGGAAAATGGTGCAAACATTAGAGTTACGGGCATTTTAGGATTCAGTCTTCTCTTAGTTCTCTCAGCTTTTCTCTACAATGCTTATACAGATTAGACAATTTGCCTTGATTTACATAGCTAGTGTGTTTCTTAGCCTCGCTCCCACAAATCTAACACGATTATAGCCATCCTAATCAGAAATAGATTGGATTGTGCCCTGTCGACAGATGCATAGGTTCATTAAGTGAAGAACCTCCTGCCACAATATGAAAATAGAGTTCGGAACATGAGGTATTAGAGAAAGTTCATCATGAATATTAGATTGAATCAAGCTATTTCAATATGTTACATTGAAATGTATCTCATATAAAATACCTATTTCCAGGATGGCAGCAGGCAAACAATTGTTACATACCATACATTAAATCAATAATTCAGAGCATGTCATAAGTTACCATTCCCACCTTATTGTTATGTACAGTACACATGGGACCACTTCTAAGAACAGAGAAACCTACACACTACTCTTACTAGTATCACTTACTTTATTAAAAATGTATGTGTCAGCCTCTTGGCATTCGTCTGAGCTTTTGTGAGTGTTTTTTATTTGCACCCATAAGTAGGTATTGCTCCACCCACATCCGTTTAGTGCAGCGAATACAGTAGGTCTGGAGTCAAAAGAAAAAGTAACGTGTTGCAAATTATAAGAATGTGCATTTCATAAATATTAAAATAGGAGTTCATACATAAACCGTATTACACATGTCTCTAAAACCACAATGAGGAAGATAACCTGCCATCGAATGCAGGTGAACAACATATTTACAGGGCAGTAGAACAACACTTAAAACATTGGGCTGCTGTTGCCTTAACTACTGTACCTCTTGGGCTATGTTAAGCACCTTTATCCAGCTTTACTGGGCCCAAAAGTACATCATATTGAATTACTGCCCGCTGGCCTGGAGGTTGGCAGCTGGAATGTCTTCCTTAAACGAGTCATGATGCTCCTGGTATGGCTTCAATTGTCTGTAAGTGATCCTATTAGATTTGGGCGGAGGACAAAACTCCACTGTTCACCAAAAGGAAGAACTCGGGTATTATACGGAACGAGCTAGTAAAATGTGGGGATTTCCAAATGTAGCTGGCAATAATTAAGCTCTAAAAATTTAAGCCGGTGGGAGGAGGGGGGATTCCAATGTGACGGAATATGTCATTAATGTCGATAATGTCATTTTCTTTAACTACATTTTTTGGAATGCACCAGATCTCCAAGATTTGCATGTTCTTATTTTACCCACATCTAGTCTACAGTCTTGGATGTAACAGAGTGAATGATGAACACCAACATACAAATGGAAGTAACCCTTGACCCAGTGTTGTCACGCCCTGGCCTTAGTTATCTTTGTTCTCTTTATTATTTTGGTTAGGTCAGGGTGTGACGAGGGTGGTTTGTGTGTTTTTGTCTCGTCTAGGGTGTTTGTACTGTCTAGGTTTTTTTTGTAGATTTATGGGGTTGTGTTCATTCTAGGTGTTTATGTAAGTCTATGGTTGCCTAGATTGGTTCTCAATTAGAGGCAGGTGTTTATCGTTGTCTCTAATTGGGAACCATATTTAGGCAGCCATGTTCTTTGGGTATTTTGTGGGTGTTACGCACGCCTCTGAGAAGAGGGAACGCAACTCCCTGCTACAACTCAACTCTCTGAAGTGCAAGAGGTATGGACTGTAGGTGCGAGTAAGGATGACACAAAAGCAGAATTTACCGTTTACTAGAATTTATTTTCTTACACGGGGAAAAGGGGCTGGACGGAACCAAAGCAAAGAAAGTAAATATCAAAGTTCCCCCTCTCCTATCTAACCTGCCTACCCACTTAACTTACCTAACTTAACACCGCCTGGTGCCCTAACCAAAATACAGGCGGTGGTCCGCCCAGGTCTTACCTAGTGTGCCTAGACAGTAAATATACTACGGGTATATGTATGCCCACGGGCCTCTTGCCTAAACACTCCCAAAGTGCCTTCTCCTTCCCCCCTGGAAACAAACGAAACAGAGTAATTATTAACGATTTCACAAACACTCACAAACACAGGACATAGAAAAACTGCTACCAACAACAACAGAACTGCTACCAACAACAGTACATACCACACTTTCTGATACACAACCAACACTATATCACAATCTAATTTCTCTCGATCGTTCCAAAATATTCAATTCTCTCTCTAATCTCCAAATCTCTCCTCTCTCAATCTCATCTCTCTCCTCTACCAAATCTCTTGGGGCAGAACACTGGCTTTTATCTTCAGGTGGCAATGGTGATTAGTGTCAGCTGCTTCTTGACGAGGGGGCGGGGTCAGCTCCAATCATCAATTAGCCTTGGGATAGACCAATCAGCTGGTTGGGGAGTACTTCCGGAAGCCATCTCCTGAAACACACACTCAAATACAAAACAGAACACAGAAACTGGGGAACGTAACAGTGGGTCATTGTTTCCTGTGTCAGTGTTTGTGCCACACGGGACTGTTTCGGTTTGTTCACGGTTATTGTTTGTGTATTTGTGTTCATGTTCAGTTTTCCCTATTAAAACATGGACACCTACCACGCTGCGTATTGGTCCGATCCTTGCTATACCTCTTCAGAGGAAGAAGAGGATGACAGCCGTTACAAGTATATTGAGGGCACAGGAGTAATCCAAGGGTTGAATGTGCGTGTTATAAGCTACACATAGCATCCCATTAAACCAGTAAGGTCACTCACACTTTTTTTCCTTCTTTTTTTAACCTTTATTTAACTAGGCATATTTTTGGTTGCTGAGAATATTCCTGCTAAGCAGGAAATGCTAATTTGTAGTTTATTTGAGGTTTAAACAGGTTTCTATAGTTTGTAATTTCCATTTTAGACTTAATTTGCTGTTAATAAAACATTTATCAACCCCGACAAAAAATCCCCATTTCCACATTTTCTGTTGCAGCAGGATTATTTTCCTGCTGTAGAAAACTGGCTCCAATTAAGATCATACATAAGTATTAATATCAAATCACTTCTGGGTTACAATTAAGTACCTTCAAAAGTACCAAAAAACTATTTCTCAAGCAAGAATGTTGCTAGGACTGTCTGGGAGAGGTCTGAATGGGGAGGGGACATTGAAAACTAGCTGTTATTGGCAGACAGGTTTGGAACTCTTTGTTATTAACCAATGTACCGCATGGTGACGTCACCAAGGAAAACTGAAACTCCCGCCCCTCACGCCCATGCAAAGGACAAGGTCCTGTGTATATTCTATTTTCAACCATAAACTATCAGGAAATAATACTGACACATTTTTTTCACACTTTTACAGTGTTAGTTTCATCAACTGTTGTACAATAGGATATAAAACATAGGAAAAAACAGAATTTTGACTGCACTGGGTCTTTAAACCCAGCTGCAACTTTTTCCACTATCTCTCCTTGTGTCAAGATACGTAGATTACGAGCTGTGTTACCATCACCTTAAAGACATTAGACTTCGGGGCAATTGTAAATCAATGCTAACTCATCCAGCACAAATGGTATGCATCTGAAATGGCACCCTATTCCTTTTGTAGTGCACTACTTTTGACCAGGGCCAATAGAGCTCTGGTAAAAAAAAAGTAGTGCACTAAATGATAAATAGGGTGCATTTGGGATACACACTGTGTCATAGGCGCAGAGCTTTTGGCATGCACCCAGTGGAATAGAAACGTTCCACTTCACTAGAGGCACAATGTTATCTAGCTTTGCTCCAACAGTTTCAGTGATTCACATTCACACTATTATCTCTTACCGCCTCCCAAACCCTTCACAAGCTAGTATCTGCCCATACGCATTGATTAGTACTGTCTACTACATCTGTTTTTCACAGCCCTCATAAGTTATACCCAAATATCTTGTTGTTTGGTAGGTCCGATTGAGAACGAATGAGGACTTAAATCACATACCGTAGAGGTAAGGGGAGAGAGAGAATTTTGAGCAAGGGAGAAAGTTAGAAGAAATTCAGGTTTCCATCAAACAAAGACATGTCTGTGATCCGTCTCATGTCATAAATTAATTTGAGGTTTCAAGACAACAAATGAATGATTCAGCTTATAAAGGAGGTAGCAAGGTTAGCACACATCAGCGGATTATAGATTCTCCTGGACTGATAGCTCCTCAGAGAGCATTGAAGCTCACAGCCTAACATGGAGGAGGAAAATTCTCCTGAAGCACAAGTTGACCATTTGACACACCTGCCTATATTACCACATACACTGGTGGAGAAATCTCTGGCCCAAAGCTCCTATAGAAAGTCTACACCCCTTTTTCCTTAACATTTTGTTGCGTTACAAAGTGGGATTAAAAGGGATTTGTCATTTTTTTTGTCAACTATCCACACAAAATACTATGTAATGTCAAAGTAGAAGAAAAATGCAAAAAAAATGTTTTATATTAATGAAAAAAGAAAACATTAATATACAGTACCTTGATTAGATAAGTATACACCCCCCTGAGTCAATACAAGTTAGAAACACCTTTGGAGTCTTCTTGGGTAAGTCTCATAAGAGCTTTGCACACCTGTGTTGTGCAATATTTGCCCAGTTTTCTTTTCAAAATGCCTTAAGCTCTGTCAAGGGCTTTGTTGTTGAATCGGTGCTTGAAATGCAATACTTGACTGGGGGACCTTACAGATGTTGTATGTATGGGGTACAGAAGAAAGGGTATTCATTCAAAAATCATGCCAACCCCTATTAGTTCACACAGAGTGAGTCCATATAACTTATGTGATTTGTTAAGCTAAATGTAACTTCTGAACTAATTTAGGCTTGCCTAAACAAAGGGGTTGAATACTTACACAACAACTATTCATTTATTTAATTGTATTCATTTGTAAAAATGTGTAGAATTTCTTTTCACTTTGACATTACGGAGTATTTTGTGTAGATCACTGACAAGAAATGACAATTAAACCTATTTGAATCTCACTTTGTAACGCAACAAAATGTGAAAACAGTTCAAGGGGATGTAGACTTTCTGTAGGCCCTGTATGTTCTTCGTTAAAAACTGCATGACTTGACACTGTGTACAAGTTATTACTTTCAATACGAAACGATGCTCAGGGAGTTTTGGTTAGATCAGAGAGAGCACAATGTGTCAACCTAAATTGTCCTTTTGTTTTAAATGAATGTATTATGTCATGTTGCTTTCGCAACAGCTAATGGGGATCCTAATAAAAATACAAGACAAAAGAAAACATCCTTCACAAGTCGACCATTTGACAAGCACTCATAAATTACCATATAAGAAATCAGTGGCATCTGTTGGTCATTAAGAACATTTTACAATGTGTAAATGTGTACAAGTCATTATTTTGTTCAAATTCTGTGTACATGGGCGTTTGCATTGATCCGAGCACGCTGAGTGAACCTAACTGTAAATAGATTAATAAAGGGACTGTTGGTCGTACACAACTTTATTGAATCAAAGCCTATAAAAAGATTTAAAGAATGTGGAAAAACAACCTTGTTTGTGGAGAGCAGGAAAGCACATTTACTCTACAAAACAATAATTACACAGTACGAAACAAATTTGAATTTGAATTCAGTCATGGGCTTATACTAATCAGAAGAATGTAGTCTTACACGTCACACATATCAGATGTATTTCTTGTAAAAATCAGACCTTGAAGATTAGAAAAAGTATTCAGAGAGAAGGCAACAAGTCCTATTTTCTTGAGCATCACACCATTGGCTCTCTGTCATTATCTTTTCGCTAGCAATTGTCTGTTTTCCGAGTACTCACACTAACCAATCGGTCTGCTTTAGGTAAACTCGTCTTTAATTCAGTACTTGAACATTGTTTACCTTGGGAGTTCACAACAGTGCAGCCGCTTCAAAATGGATATATCCATTTTAAAGGGTCTGGTAAATCTTTAGGTTGTCCTGCATCTAGACATACAGTAAATGCCTTTCTGGCCATATAATCACAGTGCATATGTTGGAAAGTAGCCACACGTACCAAGTATCAAGTTTTAATGTCACATGCACAAGTACAGTGAAATGCCTTTCTTACAAGCTCTAAACCCAACAATGCAGTAATCAATATCAATGTAGTACTAAAAATAACAAGGTAGAACAGAAACACACAAGATATAACATTGAGAATTAAGAAGAACACGATAGTACAATGTGGAGGGATACTGGATCGATAGAGGTAGATACATATAGGGGTAAGGCGACTAGGCATCAGGATGTACTGTATGATAAAGAGAGTAGCAGCAGCGTATATATAATGATTGTATGTGAGTGGGTGTGTGTAGAGTCAGTATAAATGTATGTGCATATTATGTGTCTGTGAGCAAATGATGGAGTGGGTGTTTATATGTGTGTTGGAGTATCAGTGTGTGTAGTGTGTAGGGCCCTGTGAGTGTGCACAGAAAAAAATAAGAATAGAATACAAAGGTCAACTCAGATAGTCCTGGTAGCCATTTTGTTAGCTATTTAGTTAGGCATTTAGCAGTCTTATGGCATGGGGATAGAAGCTGTTCAGGAGCCTGTTTGTGTCAGACTTGACGCACCGGTACCGCTGGTTGTGAGGAAGCAGAGAGAACAGTCTATGGCTTGGGTGGTTGGAATCGTTAATGATATTTCGGGCTTCCTTTCACACCGCCTGATATATAGGTCCTGGTCTGAGTATAACCAGTGGTATGACCAGGAGAGGTCCCGGTATCAGTATAACCAGTGGTATGACCAGGAGAGGTCCTGGTATGAGTATAACCAGTGGTATGACCAGGAGAGGTCCTGGTATGAGTATAACCAGTGGTATGACCAGGAGAGGTCCTGGTATGAGTATAACCAGTGGTATGACCAGGAGAGGTCCTGGTATGAGTATAACCAGTGGTATGACCAGGAGAGGTCCTGGTATGAGTATAACCAGTGGTATGACCAGGAGAGGTCCTGGTGTGAGTATAACCAGTGGTATGACCAGGAGAGGTCCTGGTATGAGTATAACCAGTGGTATGACCAGGAGAGGTCCTGGTATGAGTACAACCAGTGGTATGACCAGGAGAGGTCCTGGTACAGTATTAGTATAACCAGTTGGTTTTTGGGCATGCACCACAAACTAAGCTGTTTTTATGAAACACTGGGAATATTTGGCCAGAGACACATATGGTTGGACATGACACCCTAATGAGTCCCCCTTTATTGACCCTTATAGGACTCTTACCTAAAAAATAAAAAAAGAGCACCATGAACTGAAAACATTGTTGTTGTGGTCATGTAAGGCCGTCATTGTAAATAAGAATTTATTCTTAACTGACTTTGTAACGCTTGTCGTTAGGAGAAAGAGAGGAGGACCAAAGCGCAGTGTGGTAAGTGTTCATGTCTTTTTAATAAGCAACACGGAACACTGGAACAAAACAATAAACGAAGAATAACGAACGAAAACAGTACCGTGTGGCGAACAAACACTGACACGGCAACAAACACCCACAAACCAAAAGTGAAACCCCGGCTGCCTAAGTATGATTCTCAATCAGGGACAATGATTGACAGCTGCCTCTGATTGAGAATCATACCAGGCCGAACACAAAACCCCAACAGAAAAACATACATAGACAGCCCACCCCAACTCACACCCTGACCATACTAAATAAAGACAAAACAAAGGAAATAAAGGTCGGAACGTGACAGTACCCCCCCCCCCCCAAAGGTGCGGACTCCGGCCGCAAAACCTGAACCTATAGGGGAGAGACTGGGTGGGTGTCTGTCCGCGGTGGCGGCTCTGGCGTGGGACGTGGACAACACTTCACCATAGTTTTAGTGCGCCTCTTCGCCCGCCTCCGTGGCCTCTTAAAAAGCGGCGACCCTCGCCACCGACCTTGGACTGGGGACCCTAGACATGGGTCCCGAATGAACGGGGAATTCCGGCAGCGGACAGGCGGGAGACTCCGGCAGCGCTGGAGTGAAGGACGCCTTCGGCAGCGCCGGACAGGCGGGAGACTCCGGCAGCTCCAGAGTGAAGGGCGATTTTGGCATCGCCTGGCTGACTGACGGCTCTGGCGGATCCTGGCTGGCTGGCAGCTCTGGCGGCTCCTGGCTGGCTGGCGGCTCTGGCGGATCCTGGCTGGCTGCCTCTCTGGCGGATCCTGGCTGGCTGGCGGCTCTGGCGGCTCCTGGCTGGCTGGCGGCTCTGGTGGCTCCTTGCTGGCTGGCGGCTCTGGTTGCTCCTGGCTGGCTGGCGGCTCTGGCGGCTCCTGGCTGGCTGGCGGCTCTGGGCAGACGGGCGGCTTAGACGGCGCTAGGCAGACGAGCGGCTCAGATGGCGCTGGGCAGACGGGCAGCGCAGGCGGCGCTGGGCAGACGGGCACACCTGTAGGGAGGAGACGGAGAGACAGCCTGGTACGTGGGGCTGCCACAGGACGCACCAGGCTGGGGAGACCTACAGGAGGCTTGGTAGGAGGAGGCACCTGAAGGACCGGGCTGTGGGGGAGCACTGGAGCTCTGGTGCGCAGTCTTGGCACCACTCCCCCAGGCTGGATAACTACTCTAGCCCGGACCCTCCAGAGTGCAGGCACAGGTTGATCCGGGCTGTGGGTGAGCACTGGAGATCTAGTGCCTACTACGCGCACCTCTCCCTTAGGCTCCACTCCCACATTTGCCCGGTACGAGCGGAGCGCAGGCATAGGACACACTGCACCCTCCCAGCGCCCCGGAGACACAGCACGCTGAGCCGGCGCAGGATACCCTGGACCGAAACGGCGTACCGGAGACCAGACACGCTGAGCAGGCACAATACGCCCTGGCTGGATGCCCACACTCGCATAACACTTTCGGGGGGCTGCCCTATAGCTCACCGGGCTATGGGCCCGTACTGGCGACACTGTGCGCTTAACCGCATAACACGGTGCCTGACCAGTAACGCGCTGCTTATAATAAGCACGAGGAGTGAGCTCAGGTCTGCTACCTGGCTTAGCCACACTCCCCGTGTGCCACCCCCCAAATTTTTTGGGGGGCTGCCTCTTGTACCTGTCGCGCTGCCGTGCTGCCTCCTCACATCGCTGGCTCCTCTCTGCGGCTGCCTCTGCTCTCCTAGCTGCCTCCACCTGTTCCCATGGGAGGCGATCCTTTCCAGCCAAGATCTCCTCCCATGTGTAGCAACCCTTGCCGTCCAAAACGTCTTTCCATGTCCATTCCTCCTTCTTGCGCTGCTCCTGCTGCCGCTGCCTGTTACCACGGTGCTTGGTCCTTGGTTGGTGGGTGTTTCTGTAACGCTCGTCGTTAGGAGAAAGAGAGGAGGACCAAAGCGCAGCGTGGAAAGTGTTCATGTCTTTTTAATAAGCAACACGGAACACTGGAACAAAACAATAAACGAAGAATAACGAACGAAACAGTACCATGTGGCGAAACAAACACTGACACGGCAACAAACACCCACAAACCAAAAGTGAAACCCAGGCTGCCTAAGTATGATTCTCAATCAGGGACAATGATTGACAGCTGCCTTTGATTGAGAATCATACCAGGCCGAACACAAAACCCCAACATAGAAAAACACACATAGACTGCCCACCCCAACTCACGCCCTGACCATACTAAATAAAGACAAAACAAAGGAAATAAAGGTCAGAACGTGACAGACTTGCCTAGTTAACTTCTTATGGCTGCAAGGCAAAGTGTTGAGTAGCCAGTGAAATCGTGCCCATTTCAAACGGCCTCCTACTCAAATCTTGCTCGTACAATATGAATATTATTATTCTTTTTGGATAGAAAACACTTTCTAGTTTCTAAAAGAGTTGGAATTATTTCTCTGAGTGAAACAGAAGTCCTTCTGCAGCATTTTACTGACCAGGAAGTGAAATGTCAGAAATCGATGCTCTTTTCAACTTGATGCCTATACATGGTCTTAACACTTAGGAGTCTGCTGACACTCTATACGCCTTCCTATTGGTGTAAAGAGGATGTCAGAGAAGAGATTTTTGTGCTCCTCTTGGTCTGTGGTGGAAAAAAAACTATTTCTTTGACGTGACGGTCCACTTCCGGTACTCTGAAGGAAGTGGGATTCACTTCTGTTTTGCCTTGGTAACGAACGGCTAACGTCTCCGGCTCAATTTTTTTTTGATACATGTGACCATATCATCGTAATGTATGTTTTTTCAATATAGTTTAATCAGATTATTGAAACTTTATTCGGGAGTTTTGCCATGTTCCGTCCTCTGACTGTGTTTACGTTGGAGAAATTTATGCCACTCGGCTAGTGCCAATGCTAATTGAAGAGGGAAGTTTGCCATTCTGAATCGAAACAACGACTCATCTGGACAGAGGACACGTTCTTCAACATTCTGATGAAAGATCAGCAAAAGTAAGACCCATTTTATGATGTTATTTCATATATCTGTCGTGCATGTGAACTGGCCGTGGGCGCCCAATTATTTCTGTCTATTGTAGCTACGCTAATATAGCGATACATTTTGTTTTCGCTGTAAAACATTTAATAAATCGGAAATATTGTTTGGAATCACAAGATGCCTGTCTTTCAATTGCTGCAGACTATGTATTTTTCAGAAATGTTTTATGATTGTAACGGCGGTCCTCCTTCTCTTCGGTCGAAAAGGAGGAGTATTGATCGAACCAAGGCGCAGTGGAGTTTGAACACATATTTATTAAACGAAAAACACGAACTTAACTAAACTAACAAAACAACAAACGGTGTAGACAGACCTAGACGACGAACTTACATGAAACAAGAAGAACGCACGAATAGAGAAAACAGGCTACACAAAAACAACGATGAACAAAAACAAACCAAAAACAGTCCCGTGTGGTGCAACGACATACACAAACACGGAAGACAATCACCCACAACGAACACTGTGACAACGCCTACCTAAATATGACTCTTAATTAGAGGAACGCCAAACACCTGCCTCTAATTAAGAGCCATACCAGGCAACCCAAAACCAACACAGAAACAGAAAACATAGAATGCCCACCCAACCTCACGTCCTGACCAACTAACACACATAACAAACTAACATAAATAGGTCAGGAACGTGACATTACCCCCCCCCATAAGGTGCGAACTCCGGGCGCACCAGCACAAAGTCTAGGGGAGGGTCTGGGTGGGCATCTAACCACGGTGGTGGCTCAGGCTCCGGGCGAGGTCCCCACCCCACCATAATCCATCCTAGCCTCCATCTCCCCCTAAGAATGTCCACCCTCCTTTTACCCCCACAAAATCTTCTTAGTAACATCACTGATAGGGACAGCACCGGGACAGAGAGATAGATCAAGACAGAGGGATAGATAAGAATATAGAGGTAGATCAAGATAGAGAGGGAGATAATGATAGAGGGGCAACTCCGGACTGAAAGGCAGCTCCGGACAGAGAGACAGCTCTGGACTGATGGGCAGTTCTGGGTATATAGCCGTTTCAGGCTGAAGGGCAGCTCATGGCTGACTGACGAATCTGGACGCTCATGGCAGGCTGACGGCTCTCGACGCTCATGGCAGGCTGACGGCTCTCGACGCTCATGGCTGGCTGACGGCTCTCGACGCTCATGGCTGGCTGACGGCTCTCGACGCTCATGGCTGGCTGACGGCTCTCGACGCTCATGGCTGGCTGACGGCTCTCGATGCTCATGGCTCTCTGACGGCTCTGGCTGCTCATGGCTCGCTGGCGGCTCTGGCAGATCCTGTCTGGTTGGCGGCTCTGGCAGATCCTGTCTGGTTGACGGCTCTGGCAGATCCTGTCTGGTTGGCGGCTCTGGCAGATCCTGTCTGGTTGGCGGCTCTGGCAGATCCTGTCTGGTTGGCGGCTCTGGCAGATCCTGTCTGGTTGGCGGCTCTGGCAGATCCTGTCTGGTTGGCGGCTCTGGCAGATCCTGTCTGACGGGCGGCTCTAGCGGCTCCTGTCTGGCGGGCGGCTCTAGCGGCTCCTGTCTGGCGGGCGGCTCTAGCGGCTCATGGCAGACGGGCGGCTTTGCAGGCTCATGGCAGACGGGCGGCTTTGCAGGCTCATTGCAGACGGATGGCTCAGACGGCGCTGGGGAGATGGATGGCTCAGATGGCGCTGGGGAGACGGATGGCTCAGATGGCGCTGGGGAGACGGATGGCTCAGATGGCGCTGAGGAGACGGATGGCTCTGGCCGGATAAGGCGCACTGTAGACCTGGTGCGTGGTGCCGGAACTGGAGGCACCGGGCTAAGGATAAGCACCTTCCTACTAGTGCGGGGAGCAGGGACAGGGCACACTGTACTCTCAAAGCCCACTCTATACCTGATGCGTGGTACCGGCACTGGTGACACCGGGCTGAGGACAAGCACATCAGGATTAGTAGGGGGAGAAGATACAGTGTGTACAGGGCTCTGGAGACGCACAGGAGGCTTAGTGCGTGGTGCCGGAACTGGAGGCACCGAACTGGATACACGCACTACAGGGAGAGTGCGTGGAGGAGGAACAGGGCTCAGGAGACGCACTGGTAGCCTAGTGCGTAGTGTAGGCACTGTAGGTACTAGGCTGGGGCGGGGAGGTGGCGCCGGAAATACCGGACCATGGAGGCGTACTGGCACTCTTGAGCATTGAGCCTGCCCAACCCTACCTGGTTGAATACTCCTGGTTGCCCGACCAGTGCGGGGAGGTGGAATAACCCGCACCGGCCTATGTAGGCGAACCGGGGAAACCATGCGTAAGGCAGGTGCCATGTATGCCGGCTCGAGGAGACGCACTGGAGACCAGACGCGTTGAGCCGGCCTCATGACACCTGGCTCAATACCCAATCTAGCCCTACCAGTGCGGGGAGGTGGAATAACCCGCACTGGGCTATGCACTCGTACAGGAGACACCGTGCGCTCTACTGCGTAACACGGCGCCTGCCCGTACTCCCGCTCTCCACGGTAAGCCTGGGAAGTGGGCGCAGGTCTCCTACCTGCCCTTGGCCCACTACCTCTTAGCCCCCCCCTAAGAAATTTTTGGGTGTTACTCACGGGCTTTTTGGGCTTCCGTGCCAGACGCGTTCCCTCATAACTCCGGTTCCTCTCTCCGGTAGCCTCTGCTCTCCTCAGTGCCTCCAGCTGTTCCCATGGGAGGCGATCCCTACCAGCCAGAATCTCCTCCCATGTGTAGCAACCTTTCCCGTCCAATATATCGTCCCAAGTCCATTCCTCCTTCTTTTCCTGTCCCTTACTCCATTTACTCCGCTGCTTGGCTCTGGATTGGTGGGTGATTCTGTAACGGCGGTCCTCCTTCTCTTCGGTCGAAAAGGAGGAGTATTGATCGAACCAAGGCGCAGTGGAGTTTGAACACATATTTATTAAACGAAAAACACGAACTTAACTAAACTAACAAAACAACAAACGGTGTAGACAGACCTAGACGACGAACTTACATGAAACAAGAAGAACGCACGAATAGAGAAAACAGGCTACACAAAAACAACGATGAACAAAAACAAACCAAAAACAGTCCCGTGTGGTGCAACGACATACACAAACACGGAAGACAATCACCCACAACGAACACTGTGACAACGCCTACCTAAATATGACTCTTAATTAGAGGAACGCCAAACACCTGCCTCTAATTAAGAGCCATACCAGGCAACCCAAAACCAACACAGAAACAGAAAACATAGAATGCCCACCCAACCTCACGTCCTGACCAACTAACACACATAACAAACTAACATAAATAGGTCAGGAACGTGACAATGATGAGTAATTAGCTATTTGACGTTGGTGTCTGTAAATATTATGGCTGCTTTTGGTGCAATTTCGGATTGTAGCTGAAATGTAAACTATGGTTAATACATGAAATATGCAAATTTTTCGAACAAAACATATGCTATACAATAAATATGTTATCAGACTGTCATCTGATGAATTTGTTTCTTGGTTAGTGGCTATTTATATCTTTATTTGGTCGAATTTGTGATAGCACCTGATGGAGTAAGAAACTGATGGAGTTAGAAAAGTTGTGTCTTTTGCTAATGTGGATAGCTAATAGATTTACATATTTTGTCTTCCCTGTAAAACATTTTAAAAATCGGACATGTTGGCTTGATTCACAAGATGTGCACCTTTCATCTGGTGTCTTGGACTTGTTAAAACTTCTTGCGACTATAGGGGGTGCTGTTTAGCATTAGCATAATTTGCACTACAGATTAAACGGCTTTCTACTCAATTATTGCTCGTACAATATGCATATTATTATTATTATTGGATAGAAAACACTCTCTAGTTTCTATAGCCGTTGGAATTTTGTCTCTGAGTGAAACAGAACAATCTACAGCACTTTTCATGATAGGGAGTCAGATTTCAAACATTTTGGCCACTAATCTGGAGTCAGTTTAAAGGTCCGTGTAAATGCTATGGAGAAACAGACACTTCTTACGTCTTCCCCTGGATGTCAGTGCGTGATGACGCTTTGAATGGTGTCGATTGCGCAATCAGTGCCTCTATAAGACACCAAATAGCGGAAGTAGCTTCCCTTTGCTGCCTGCGCCTTGCGCGCGAAGGACATCGGACTTGCCTCCTTCCAAGCGTTAGTTTAGCCAGTAATATTTCTCCGGTCATGTTTTTACCCGTTATAGGTGTTAACAGCATCATAAGGTAGTTAATTTGAACCGTTGTATAGCAATTTATATCCTTTTAGTGCGATTTTGAGGCATTGCTTTGTTGTGCACTTTGAAGCGCTGGGCACATTTCGGGGTCCCGGTCGTACGTTAGTGGGCATTTCGATGGACAAGTGGACATCTTTCGACCAAAAGAAGATTAGACCCAAGAAATGATTCTTTGCCCAAGATTCTGATGGAAGAACAGCTCACAGTAAGAACAATTTATGATGATAAATCGTGTTTCTGTCGAAAAATGTTAAACGCTTACGCCGCCATTTTGTTTTGTATAGCTTCGCTTGGCGCAACCTGTATTGAAAAGTAAGGATAATTTAAAAAATGTAAATCAGCGATTGCATTAAGAACTAATTTGTCTTTCGATTCCTGTCAACCCTGTATTTTTTAGTCAAGTATATGATTAGCTATTGATTAAACTAGATCACTCAAAGATGGCGACCGACATTTCCAGGCTTGTTTTGCTACTATTTTCATTGTATAACCACGTTTTTTTTATGGCTAAATATGCACATTTTCGAACAAACTCTATATGTATGTTGTAATATGATGTTACAGGAGTGTCATCTGAAGAATTCTGAGAAGGTTAGTGAAAAAATTAATATATTTTGGCGATGATACGATATCTTTCTCTTTGGCTAGAATCAGTGCTCGGGTAACGTTTGCATATGTGGTATGCTAATATAACGATTTATTGTGTTTTCGCCGTAAAACACTTAGAAAATCTGAAATGTTGTCTGAATTCACAAGATCTGTGTCTTTCCATTGCTATGTGCTGTGTATTTTTAAGAAATGTTTTATGATGAGTAAATTGGTAATACAAGTTGCTCTCTGTAGTAATTCTAGTCGCTTTGGTGAGATTTGTGATGGTGGCTGCAATGGCAAACTATGATTTATACCTGAAATATGCACATTTTTCTAACAAAACCGATCCTATACCATAAATATGTTATCAGACTGTCATCTGATGAGGTTTTTTCTTGGTTAGTGGCTATCAATATCTTAGTTTAGCCGAATTGGTGATAGCTACTGGTGTTGAGAAAAAATGGTGGACAAAGAAAAATAGTGTCTTTTGCTAACGTGTTTAGCTAATAGATTTACATATTGTGTCTTCCCTGTAAAACATTTTAAAAATCTGAAATGGTGGCTTTATTCACAAGATCTGTATCTTTCATTAGGTGTCTTGGACTTGTGATTTAATGATATTTAGATGCTACTATTTAATTGTGACGCTATGCTAGCGATGCTAATCAGTGTGGGGGGGGGGGGGGGGGGTGCTCCCGGATCCGGGGTTGAGGCTCGTTAGAGGTTAATGTGTGAAAGTTAAATATTTAAAATAAATAGATTTTGAATTTCGCACCCTGCACTTTGAGCTGGATGTTGTCATAAGTGTACCGGTGTCGGGCTGCCCCTGTAAAAGGTTAAATAAATAAAGGTTAAATAAATAAAACATTAAACAAAATTTATGGGAGTTGCTAGGAATCTACAATGACTATACCAGATAAGCAAACTTGAAAACCTTTAGTAACACCGGCCGACTCGCTTGAAAACCTTTAGTAACACCGGGCCGACTCTCTTGAAAACCTTTAGTAACACCGGCCGACTCTCTTGAAAACCTTTAGTAACACCGGCCGACTCTCTTGAAAACCTTTAGTAACACCGGCCGACTCTCTTGAAAACCTTTAGTAACACCGGCCGACTCTCTTGAAAACCTTTAGTAACACCGGCCGACTCTCTTGAAAACCTTTAGTAACACCGGCCGACTCTCTTGAAAACCTTTAGTAACACCGGCCGACTCTCTTGAAAACCTTTACTAACACCGGCCGACTCTCTTGAAAACCTTTAGTAACACCGGCCGACTCTCTTGAAAACCTTTAGTAACACCGGCCGACTCTCTTGAAAACCTTTAGTAACACCGGCCGACTCTCTTGAAAACCTTTAGTAACACCGGCCGACTCTCTTGAAAACCTTTAGTAACACCGGCCGACTCTCTTGAAAACCTTTAGTAACACCGGCCGACTCTCTTGAAAACAATTTCTTGATGTTTTTATCTACTTGATTAGTTTTTCTGAAAGTGATACACTAGTCAAATAACCCTAAACTATCATAATGCGTTCAAGACATTCTGATTCGTGAGGACCTTTGTGGGGTCAAAGGTCAAACAATACACCCAAACATCTAGTTGGCAACTAGTCTAGCTGTGGGAGGACAGTGTAAAGACAGGTGACTTTTGCTCTCAGCATGGGTATTCACATTCCATAGTATTTGTTTTTTTCCTGAATCCAGTAGTTTTTTTCCAGTTTTCCTCGCATCATAATTGTAAAATTATAGTGTTATTTGAGATACATTATAGAACTGTTTCAGACATGCATACAGTCCAGTTGAGTCACACTGAAAACACTCAAGAGGCTGCGAACACATTAAAAAGGATAGCAAATTGCAACCCTGGGAAAGCAACATCAATGTATTGTATCTTATATTGTGAAAATCATCGCATCATCCATCTTTGCGGTCCCATTCACACACTCCCTCATCCTGCTAGTATGGCCTCTGGGAAATGTAGGAAAACCTATTGCCTGTCTAGGAAACTAATAGAAAATGGGGGGGGGGATCTGTATAGCCTCTAATATTTTATATTTCTGAGTGAATGGGGAGTGTTCCTTTGTACTCTTACTGGAAGCAGAGAATCCAGAGGCCTTGAAAGTGGTGGTCTAGTTTATATTTCACCCACTCCCATGTCTGTCTGGTTGGCGAAATGAAGGCCGGAGCTTTGGAACAGGCAAAAAAAAAGAGTGGACGATCTCTCCTAGAAACCGTCTCAACTGTACTGTTGGGCTGGATTTACTTCACTAGGAAGTTGAGAGTATATGGCTTGTGTTTCCATACCAAGCTCGATTCTGTCGCTAAAGCGTCATAGTATTAACATGTTGTGGTAGCTACTTAGTAATCCCATTAATATTGCTTAATAAAGGAGTTGAGCAGTTTACAGTTAGGCAAGAGGAGCATAAACTTAATTCCAAGCTTAATCCTGTCGTTATAGCGTCATAGTATTAACATGTTGTGGTAGCTACTTAGTAATCTAATTAAAATTGCATATTTAAGGGGTTGAGCAGTTTAGGCTTATTCCACTGGTGTAATAACATAATACCACTGTGTAACAAACTAGGCTCACTGTAATCATTACTGTGTAAATACACACGGGGAAAAAAGCAACTTATGGTAAAGCGTTACCCAGTCTTAGATTTGACCTGTTCTATTTCTCTTTTACTACAATTGGCTGCTTCATTGTACCTCTCCTTCACCGTGTTCTCTCCACACACATGGTATTGCTTACTGTAACATACAGAATGCATCAACGTGGACATTTGGCAGGAGCACAGTAGTAGTGAATAGCATTCTAAAAACGTGGAAACTAGCTCCATATGCCAGGACAATTTAGTGAAAGCCTAATGTTGGTTTACGGTATGTTTGAAACTGATGAACCCTTGAAGACTTTGCTACAGTTTGTAAAGGAAGGTTTCATTTACAGGCACTTAGTGGACCGTTCTCTAACGTATTTGATGGTTGTAAATTAACTTTCCTGTTGTCAATCACATTTCTCTGAACTCTGCCAAATATAGCCAGCGTCTCAAGAAATAAAGCTTTTGAAGTTACTGACAAATATTAAACAGCATCAGGTCATGGGTGTTTATTTTGCCACCTTTTACTGTTTTAAATTATTGCATATTTGCAGAGAAGCTGAGCTAAGGCAACATGTTACTATTCTGAATGCATACCTGCAGTGAGCTAAGTACCTGTAGTACTATTAGACAGGCAATTATTCACAGGTGAGCAGCAATGGTGGGTCTTGAATCCCTGTCACCAGGGGGTACTGTATATAGTCAAGAGTCGGGAGCGCAACCAATGGGACAGACCAGCCTTAGGCCCAACTAAGAGCTGGACTACTCCACACAGACTGGCTCTGACTGAAAGTGTCCAGGGAAGACAAAGCATTGACTAATCCAATCTAATTGATTCATCTATTTCCTTGTACCATGCAATGACCTGAAGGTTTGCGAACCTTGAGAGCTGCTTAATACTTTCTTTTGAACTATGGACAGTAAGTACTGCTAGCCATGACATTATGGGTACATTGGTGCATAGCTTTTCAACCACCATGCATATACTTGAATTTACTATATAAATGTTTCAACCATTTATTTCAATTTAATCATTATTATAATATATGCCATTTAGCAGAAAACATGATTTCTGATATCATTTTGCTGCAGTATAGCTACAGTAAAAGTGCAATTTAGCTTATAGGGCATGGGTACCCAATTGTACGAGGTCCGGAGCCTGCTGGTTTTCTGTTCTACCTGATAATGAATTGCACACACCTGATGTCCCTGGTCTAAATATCCCTGATTAGAGGGGAACAATGCAAAAATGCAGTCAAACTGGCTTCGAGGTCAGAGTTGAGTTTGAGGTTTCAACAATGAGGGTGTGTCGCGGCCGTCAAAAGGAGGAGACCAAGGCGCAGAGTGGTATGCATACATACTTATTTATTCTAAGAATGAACACTAAACAAACTGAACAAAATAACAAAACGAACCATGAAGCTATACAACTGAGTGCTGACAGGCAACTACACATAGACAAGAACCCACAAATACCCAAGGGAAAATGGCTACCTAAATATGGTCCCCAATCAGAGACAACGATAAACAGCTTCCTCTGATTGGGAACCATATCAGGCCACCATAGACATATATATACCTAGACCTACAAAACCCCCTAGATATACAAAAACCCTAGATAGGACAAAACTAGCACACCCACCCTAGTCACACCCTGACCTAACCAAAATAATAAAGAAAACATAGATAACTAAGGTCAGGGCGTGACAGGGTGGTACAGTCTGCTTCTCTACTGTTTTTTTTCAAATATCGTATTTAATATTTTCAACATACCACCGTTATCAACAATAACAACATAACACATACACCTCATACACAAAACACACAACAACGACGCTGAAGTCATACAAAAAGAAAATCAAACATGTTACAATAAGCAGATAGAGATCCCATCTCCGGGGCAACCATCAGATACCTGAACAGTTTGGACTAGACCAGACCTGCACATCTGGATTTTGTTCCATGTAAAATCCAATACTGCCGGCGAATATCTGCCATGACCTGTTCAGATCCTGGATGCAGCATCTTGTCATCAAAGTCTTTGATAAGGAGCCTTGTGGCTGAACGGCATGAGTCCAATGTGACTGAATGTAACTCCTCCAGACTATTGTCCACAATTCGGCTGAGTCTTCCCTGCATTCTCTGGAGACCGGTTGTGTGGTCCAGCTCAGGAAGTAGGTTACGGAGCCGGCTACTCCGAGGAACTGTTTTTTGTGCCTTTAGAAACATACTGAGCAGCATCTGGGATATGATTCTTAAAGTCTGTGTCAGTAAAGCTGCAGAATGTGAGTCATTTTAGTTCTGCAGGGTCATCAAGGACCTGTGAACTTGGCTTCTCCACTTGACGGTATCGGGTCTAAAAGGGCATGACAGCGGAAGTTAGATGGCACTGTTGCACTGGCGTCGTGTGTGACTGGTAGGGAGGCCCTCAAAGCCTTGTAGGTTCCACCCTAGTCTTGTATGGACCGCTGCTGGTTCTCCTTTGGTGCCTTGGTTAGAATTACCAACTTTCCAACAACAGGGACCTGTTGCAATGAGAGGGCCTGTGAGTGGATCAGTTGACCTCAAGGTTGGACTCTCTGTAGCTGCAGAGGTAAGGCATGAGGGAGAGTACAATCTTTCACCCCCCCCCCCCCCCTGGCTGGGTCTGAAGGTGTAGGTAGTTGGAACAACTTACAGGTTAGAACTGCTAACTTCTGGTTGGGCTTTACCCAGTTGTAGGACTTCGGGGTCCAAGTGGGAAGCCCCTAGTTTCATGCGGCCCGCTCTCAGAGGGGGATTGTCTTTTGTGCCTGTAGCAGGGGGATTATATATATATATTTTTTTTACAATTTAAAAAAATAAAGGAGTCACACCAGGCAACGAATACAGTACCAAACTTGCAGAGGATTACGCACAAAAAAATGTCAAAGACTTTGATTGTTGTCCTCTATTGGTAGGCAAGTGGCTGCATGGCAAAACAAATGACATAGGCACTGTTTGCCATATGTTCAATCATACACAATATCCACATATTTAGATTTATACATCAAAAGAAAATATATACATCTAACAAATCACTCCACTAGCGCATTGTGGCTTTACACTTGGCTAGGAGGCCATCGTAACATTAACCAAGCCTTGCAGGAGTGTTTGAACCTAAGACTGGCAGAAACTGTTCCACTCTACCACTCTCGAATAGTCATGGCACAAAATCTGTGGCACTGCCTCTCATGGAGTAGGAATGAGAGTCCCTAACAGCAGTAAGATGGATCTTTAGATACTGGGGGACTGTACCATACATGATTTTTATGGGCCAATCCTAGCTTCAGCTCGGCTGACTATGAAAAGCCAACTGACATTTACTTCTGAGGTGCTGACTTGTTGCACCCTCGACAACTAATGTGATTATTATTATTTGACCATGCTGGTCATTTATGAACATTTGAACATCTTGGCCATGTTCTGTTATAATCTCCACCCGGCACAGCCAAAAGAGGACTGGCCACCCCTCATAGCCTGGTTCCTCTCTAGGTTTCTTCCTAGGTTTTGGCCTTTCTAAGGAGTTTTTCCTAGCCACCGTGCTTCTACACCTGCATTGCTTGCTGTTTGGGGTTTTAGGCTGGGTTTCTGTACAGCACTTTGAGATATCAGCTGATGTAAGAAGGGCTATATAAATACATTTGATTTGAATTTGATTTGATTCAGCTGAATGACCCTTTTATAAACTGGTAGCCAATGGGGTTCATGGAGCTGAGAAGGGCAAACAAGAGCCAGAGGGCTAAGATTCAGAACTACCCTTGACATTTTATTCTGAGCTGTCTGTACCTTGTTCTTGATTCATTTAGAAAGATCTACTCTACCAAGTAATGCATGAATAGTCAGTGAGGCTGCACTAACACAGCTGCAAGTGTTTTCAATGTTATTTTATATGGAAATGTGGCTTTTCTTACCAGAAATGTCACTTTCTGGTTGACCTTTGCAGTTACTTTCTGCCCCATGCTCTCCCCTGTCAGGAACCTGTCTAGTTCACAGCCTAAGTATTTAACACAGTTCTTGGCTGTAACTCATGTCACCAACCATGACTCTAAAGCCTGGCGATCTGCCTAACCTAATCTCAGAGCCAAATCAAATTGACTCTGTTTTCCTCAAATGAAGACAGCTTGTTGCCTGACAGCCAGATAGTGATACTTGTCAGTTCTGCACTAAGCTGGTTCTCAACTATACTCTTGTCTTTTTGAGAGATGAAAAGAGCTGAATCATCTGCATATTAAAACAGTTGACAGGAACAAGCTGATTTCATATAATTGATATATAAACAAGAAGAGTGGTAGCCCTTGTGGCACACCACAGCTGATTAACCTTGCATCTGATAAAGGTGCCATTGACATCCACACTCTGATACCTTCCTGCCAGACATGACTTGAACCACTCTACTGCCATGCTGCTAAAACCTAGGGCCCTTAGCTTGCTGAGTAGTATCTGGTGGTCTACAGTAACTAAGGCTTCACCTTTGTTACGGCTGTCCTCGCTGACAGAAGGTGGGGACCAAAACGCAGAGTGGTTAGTGTTCATTCTTTTAATGAAAATCAACAAAACACTTCAAAATACAAAAACAACCAACGTGACAAAACCGAAACCATCCTGTGTGGCAACAAAACCTCCACAGGAACAAACACCCACAAAACACAAGTGAAACCCTGGCTGCCTAAGTATGATTCTCAATCAGGGGCAACGATTGACAGCTGTCTCTGATTGAGAATCATACCAGGCCGAACACAAAATCCCAACATAGAAAATCAACCATAGACAACCCACCCAACTCACCAACTAAAATAAATACAAAACAAAGGAAAACAGGTCAGGAACGTGACGGAACCCCCCCTTAAGGTGCTAACTCCGGGCGCACCAGCACAAAGTCTAGGGGAGGGTCTGGGTGGGCGTCTGTCCACGGTGGCGCCTCTGGCGCTGGTCGTGGTCCCCACCCCACCATAGTCAACCCCCGCTTCCGTGGCCTCCTCCCAATATCCACCCTCCATGTCAATCCCACTATTCCAAAGGGCAGTAACAGACTGAGGGGCAGCACCGGACTGACGGGCAGCACCGGACTGAGGGGCGGATCCTGGCTGGTTGGCTCTGGCGGATCCTGGCTGGCTGGCTCTGGCGGATTCTGGCTGGCGGAAGGCTCTGGCGGATCCTGGCTGGCGGAAGGCTCTGGCGGATCCTGGCTGGCGGAAGGCTCTGGCGGATCCTGGCTGGCGGAAGGCTCTGGCGGATCCTGGCTGGCGGAAGGCTCTGGCGGATCCTGGCTGGCGGAAGGCTCTGGCGAATCCTGGCTGGCGGAAGGCTCTGGCGGATTCTGGCTGGCTGGCTCCGGCAGCTCCTGGCTGAATGGCAGCTCCTGGCTGGACGGCTCTGGCTGGTCCTGGCTGGACGGCTCTGGCTGGTCCTGGCTGGACGGCTCTGGCTGGTCCTGGCTGGACGGCTCTGGCTGGTCCTGGCTGGACGGCTCTGAAGGCTCGGGACAGACGGGCAGCGCTGGGCAGGCAGACAGTTCAGACCACGCTGGGCAGGCAGGCAGTTCAGACAGCGATGGGAAGGCAGACAGTTCGGGCAGCGCTGAGCAGGCAAGCAGCGCCGGCGGCGTTGCGGCAGACGGCCGACTCTGACCTGCTGAGGCGCACAGTAGGCCTGGTGCGTGGTGCCGGCACTGGAGGCACTGGGCTGGAGACACGCACCACAGGGAGAGTGCGTGGAGGAGGAACAGGGCTCTGGAAACGCACTGGAAGCCTGGTGCGTGGTGTCGGCACTGATGGTACTGGGCTGGGGTGGGAAGGTGGCGCCGGATATACCGGACCATGAAGGAGGACACGCGCTCTTGAGCACAGAGCCTCCCCAACCTTACCAGGTTGAATGGTCCCCGTAGCCCTGCCAGTGCGGCGAGGTGGAATAGCCCGCACTGGGCTATGCAGGCGAACCGGGGACACCACCTGTAAGGCTGGTGCCATGTACGCCGGCCCGAGGAGACGTACTGGAGGCCAGATACGTTGGGCCGGCTTCATGACATCCGGCTCGATGCCCAACCTAGCCCTACCAGGGCGGCATGGTGGAATAGCCCACACTGGGCTAAGCACGCGTACTGGGGACACCGTGCGCTCCACCGCATAACACGTTGTCTGACCAGTACGACGCCCTCTCACTCCACGGTAAGCCCGGGGAGTTGGCTCAGGTATCCAACCCGGCTTCGCCACACTCCCCTTTAGGCCCCCCCCCCCAAGAAATGTTTGGGTGAGCCTCTCGGGCTTCCGTGCTAGCCGCGTACCCTCATACCTCCGGTTCCTCTCTCCGGTTGCCTCTGCTCTCCTCGCTGCCTCCAGCTGTTCCCATGGGAGGCGATCCTTTCCAGCCAGGATCTCCTCCCATGTGTAGCAACCCTTGCCGTTCAAGACGTCTTCCCATGTCCATTCCTCTGTCTCTGCTGCTGTCGCTGCCCTTCTCCACTCCGCTTGGTCCTCTTGTGGTGGGTGTTTCTGTTACGGCTGTCCTCGCTGACAGAAGGTGGGGACCAAAACGCAGAGTGGTTAGTGTTCATTCTTTTAATGAAAATCAACAAAACACTTCAAAATACAAAAACAACCAACGTGACAAAACCGAAACCGTCCTGTGTGGCAACAAAACCTCCACAGGAACAAACACCCACAAAACACAAGTGAAACCCTGGCTGCCTAAGTATGATTCTCAATCAGGGGCAACGATTGACAGCTGTCTCTGATTGAGAATCATACCAGGCCGAACACAAAATCCCAACATAGAAAATCAACCATAGACAACCCACCCAACTCACGCCCTGACCAACTAAAATAAATACAAAACAAAGGAAAACAGGTCAGGAACGTGACAACCTTACTACCTTTCTTGTGTAGTGAGATAACCCTAGCAAGTTTCAGGTCATATGTAACCCTCACTTCAACTATTGAGAGATCTATGATATGGGTGATGCAAGGGAACATATGTTCAGCAGTGTATTTTACAAACCTGGCAGGCATATTGTCCAGACCAGTTGCTTTAGAATATTTTAGTTCAGCTAAGCGCTTAGTTCTTTTGCATTGTGAAACCTTACCTAAATAAAATGAGTCCTCCAGCACCCCCTAAATTTGTCTGCCACCTTGATCCTGTCAGATAAAATCTCCCTATTTCTGCTCAGACTGACATTACTTACTTTGGTTTTGAGCCTTTTGCTGTAACCCAGCTGTTTCAGAGAGTGTCAAAGTGTCTTTGGATTGTTCCTGTGTTATTCCATTTTGTCATGGAAGTATAACCTCTTTGCCTCATGAATAACTTTTCTCACCTCATTTCTCAATTTCTTGAAAATAATCAAATCAGACTGATCTGTAGACTTCCTGAATTCTAAAAAGCGTCATATCTCTTGTTGATAGCATCAAAAATGACATTATTCATCCATGGTCCAGACCTTTGCTTCATGGGTGCAACAAAGTCAATAACATTTATGTCACGTTCCTGACCTGTTTTCTGTTGTTTTTGTATGTGTTTACTTGGTCAGGGCGTGAGTTGGGGTGGGAATTCTATGTTATGTGTTTCTATGTTGGGTTTAATGTGTTGCCAGATATGGTTCTCAATTAGAGGCTGGTGTGTGACGTTTCCTCTCATTGAGAACCATATTTTAAGGTAGGCTGTTCTCACTGTTTGTTTGTGGGTGATTGTTCCTGTGTCTGTGTATGTCGCACCACACGGGACTGTTTCATTTGTGTTCGTGTATGTGTTCGTTCCTGTTTGTGCGTTATGTTATCTCGTTCAGGTTTGTTCACATCGTTTCTTGTTTTGTAGCTTATTCAAGTGTATTTCGTGTCAGTGTTCGTCTTGTCAATTTAATTAAATCATTATGTATTCATCACCCGCTGCGCCTTGGTCCGCTCATTCACCACAAGACGACCGTTACAATTTAAAAACATCCTTTCAAAATGTCCCAAGCTTTCTCAGTATCATTACACTGCAGTATGGGTGACCAGTCAACTTCATTTATACAGGTGAAATTGTCCTTGTTGTAATTCTTGAATGATTTGACCTTGATTGTTTTATGTTGATTAAACAACTTTCTCTGTCTTTTCCTTGTGCAATAAATGATAGAGTGGTTGATCATATCACAACCCCACTCTGGGATATCATGGACCTGTCAGAAACCAGTTTGCTCTCGGGTAGGAGGACGTCCACCCAAACAGCCTCAACAAGTTGCTTGGTTAAAGTATGGTTAACGTATGGTTAAAACAGATGTCTGCTCTTATGTACACAGACTGCTCCCCCTTTGTGTCATCTTTCCACAAAATCATGTCATTCTCAATTTAAATTTCAGAATGACTAATAGAAGAGGGTAGAAGCTTTTGGGTAGAAGCTCATATACGTTTATGGTGTATTGTCTGGATAATGCTGGATATGTAACGTTTTCATTTGATAATGCTCGCGAGGCTGGGTGTGATGGGTGTGTCTTGGTGGTGGCAAGGACACACCCAAGAAACACACACATCAAACCACAACCGCAAGGCGATTCACTCTTGGGTTCTGTCAGGACTGCCAGCATTTCTTGAGGAGCAAGCCAAAAAACGAGGCCAAATCAGCAGGTGCAGTTCCTCTTTAAGTTAGCTGTATTGGAGTTGAGTTGTCTGACGGATGAGTTTGTGCTAGCTGTACTGGCATTGAGGCTTGGGCCTGACTATGACCAGGGGTTGACTGACTGTGACTCTCCTCCAAGGGGAATGAAGTAATGTGGTCAAGCATCTCCTGACGCCTTCTTTGGCCCCTCTCGTACTGAAGCAGTTGGCTTCTAAGCTGCTTAGCCTCTGCCGTCTCCTCCGTTTCAACTTTAGACACTGACTCCACAAGCTCTCTCAGTGACTACATGTTCAGAGTTGCCTGTTGCACAGGGGATTAGCCCGTCAGCTCTTGTGGCTGGTTCAGCTTCCCTGCTGTGCACTGGTCGTACTGGTGGTAAGCTGGTAGGTACATCAGCTCTGAGGAGGTTGCCAACCTCCAGGTGAAGGTGCTCATAGCCTAACCGCTTTGGTGGTTGGAGCAGTTGAACTGGACGTCCTGCCCATAAGTCTGGCAGAGAGCTGGCTGAATGTGAATGTCCAGAATCCATCCTTTTTGGTAGCCACCAAATCCATCTTGAAAGACCACACAAGAAATGGTCTAGCTTGAAAGGACTGTATAGCTGGTTGTGTGAATGGTGATGGCCGCCAAAGGGCTCCTGTCAGAGCTACTCAAATTCAGGACTTCTCTTTGGTCACTTTGATCAGCTTTATTTTGCCAGTACAATCCTCAGAGGACAATTGTATGTATGCTTCTGAGAACGAAAGGAAACAAGTGGCACTTATCATATTCAACATAATCACAAAAACATAAATCAGGCTTAAAATATCCTAGCTTTACACAGTTCAACAATACGCATGTCCCATGTAATTCTACCTCAAAAGTGCTATAAGTAAATTGCAGTAACGTACGTGGCCAATAGTTTAATAAAGGATAAAGGCTAAATGCTACAACAATATAACATCTCCCATAATTCTACAACAAATAAGTAAGTAGCATTACTTGAATCAACAATATGCTAAATGCTAAAGGCTAAGTAGCAATAGGCAAACAATGGGGCAGTAAAGCAAGGGTCAAACACAATCTGATCAATTAGAAATTATACAACAATTACATTTTTATTTAACTAGGCAAGTCAGTTAGGAAAAAAATCTTATTTACAATGACTATTTACAATGGAGCACCCCCCTATCCACATCGACGGGACAGTAGTGGAGAGGGTAGAAAGTTTTAAGTTCCTCGGCGTACACATCACAGACAAACTGAATTGGTCCACCCACACAGACAGCGTGGTGAAGAAGGCGCAGCAGCGCCTCTTCAATCTTAGGAGGCTGAAGAAATTCGTCTCGTCACCAAAAGCACTCACAAACTTTTACAGATGCACAATCGAGAGCATCCTGTCGGGCTGTATCACCGCCTGGTACGGCAACTGCTCCGTCCACAACCGTAAGGCTTTCCAGAGGGTAGTGAGGTCTGCACAACGCATCACCGCGGGCAAACTACCTGCCCTCCAGGACACCTACACCACCCAATGCCACAGGAAGGCCATAAAGATCATCAAGGACAACAACCACCCGAGCCACTGCCTGTTCACCCCGCTATCATCCAGAAGGCGAGGTCAGTACAGGTGCATCAAAGCAGGGACCGAGAGACTGAAAAACAGCTTCTATCTCAAGGCCACCACTAACATTGAGTGGCTGCTGCCATACATGTAAAAAAAAAAAAATGATGAATGCTGTTTAAGGAATTATTTGATGTATATGTGTGTGTGCGTGCGTGCGTGCGTGCGTGTGTGGTTTCTTCTTCTTCTGTGGATTTTATATGGCGGTTGGCAACCATCTTTAAGGTACATTATCGTCACCAACTGGACTGGAGTGTGGACCAGAGACAGTGAATGTCTAAATCCTATATTCTCGTCTCCCTAAGGAAACTAAATACAGAATTAAATACTACATCCCTTGAAGATTTCGACAGCAGTTCACTATTACTCATCAAATCTAATAACAATGGCGCCCTTTCCCTCCCATATTTCTTTCACTGAAATAAAACTTGTTCCATCTCCTCCTGACAATGATCACACCTCCCAGTCAAATGTTTTTCCACCAATTTCAATGTACTATTGAGCCTTGTGTGTCCAAATCTCAGCCTTGTGATTACACTTTCCTCCCTTCTCTCTTGGCCCGAGGACCTCCCTGCCACCACCTTTTCCTGGATCTCATACAGGTGACTTCCCTTTCGCTCCTTGCTCTACAGCTCTTGCCATTTGTTTTTAACCACTATTCTTATTAAACCCTTGGCTTCTGCTTTACTGATTGATAATTCCATCTCAACATTAGGATGTTTAAGAGCCTGCTTGGCGATAACATCCACCTCCTCATTCCCCTCTACTCCCACATGAGTTGGTACCCAGAGGAACATCACAATTACCCCCATCTGTCTCACCCTATACAAGCACTGCAAAACCTCATACAATACATTCTGTCTGCTCTGAGACACAAATTAATTTAAGCTCATCAGTGCTGCACAGGAGTCAGAGCAGATGACTACCCTGTCTGGCCTCAACCTCCTCCACCCACTCTGCAGCCAGTAGTATGACCAACAACTCCATTGTGTAAACAAATAAATGATCCGTGGCTCTTTTCGTCACTGCCACCTTAAACTCAGGAACACTAAAAGCTGCTCCTGTCCTCCCTGTTTTAGGGTCCTTAGATCCATCTGTGAATATATTCAAGAAAGCATAGCATTGTGTTGTTAAATGTTCACTTACAACTGAATCTACTCCTTCCTCAACATCTCTTACCCTCTCAAGCAACCCTAGATATATCACTAGTTGAGGAAGAAACCAAGGTGGGATAGCAGGAAGAAACACTGAGGGGATAAACTCCCTCCCAAACAACACTATCTCTTTCGCCATGCCATTGCCTATCCACCCAAAGCTTGTATTCAGATTTCATTCATGTTCCCAGCACTCTAGGATAACCTTTTTTTGTAGGATGTGTAACTTTATGTCCTTGTAGATTTACTGAATATGTCATGGCTAGCTGTTGTTTTAACTTTATCTGCATCTCTCCCAACTCCACCTGCATCTCTCCCAACTCCACCTGCATCTCTCCCAACTCCACCTGCATCTCTCCCAACTCCACCTGCATCTCTCCCAACTCCACCTGCATCTCTCCCAACTCCACCTGCATCTCTCCCAACTCCACCTGCTTCTCTCCCAACTCCACCTTCATCTCTCCCAACTCCACCTGCATCTCTCCCAACTCCACCTGCATTGCTCCCAACTCCACCTGCATCTCTCCCAACTCCACCTGCATCTCTCCCAACTCCACCTGCATCTCTCCCAACTCCACCTGCATCTCTCCCAACTCCACCTGCATCGCTGCCACAGAGGAGGTCGTGAGTGCGGAGAGGTTCTTAGGGCTTGGGCCAGGATTACATCTAACTTTTTAAAAGATGTTTGAGCTGCTGTTCCATAAGCTATACTTCCATAATCCAGTGGTGACCTTAACAGCACTATATATAGCATTTTCAACACCATTCTATCTAACCCCCCACTCCATTCCTGACGGGCAACGCATCACATTCACTATTTTCTTTCCTTTGACAACTACTCTGTTAATTAATATGTGCCGCCCATATCAATCAAATGTCAAACCAGACCCCCAGGAACCTAAACCCTCCCACCCTCTCCAGATTCCTTCAAGTATACCCCCCCCCCCCCCCAACCTTCCTTCTACAAAAAAACACAGTCTGTGTTTTCTCAGCTGAAAACTTGAGGCCCCACCTAAGGGACCACTGCTCAACTTCACTAATCTCTTCTTGAACTCTTCTGGCTGTATGGGTAATATTTCTCACTATCTTCCACAGTGCCCCATAATCCACAAACAATGACCTCTCAATATCAGGTCTCACATGCCTTCTCTATATCTCTCACTGCAGCAATTTCCACACTTTTCAACATAGCGATATCCCAATCTCATCTGACCCCACTCATCTTCTTAATCATTCCACATACCTCTCCCACAGGAGTGATCCTGCCTATGTTTCCACAGAACCGGCGCCAACACTCCCTCTTAGCTGTCCTAATGATCCCCCTTACGACTGCTTGTGCTTGTTTATACTGTATCAGGCGCTGGTAATTCTGGGACCTTTTCAACATTCTGAAAACCCAGTTCCTACACTTCATTGCTTCTCTAGACTCTCCAGTCCACCAGGGAACTGTGTTACTCTTTCTCCCCCCCCATCCATAGGAATCACCTACCTACTATTACTCCATCATTCACTATTTCTATATGCTGTATCTGAATTGAGATCAACCTGAGACAGATCCTGTTCACTCAACTCATGAAACTGACCCCACTCTGCTTTCCCAAATACCAATCTCCTCAATCCATTTCCTACTGAATCTTCCACCCTCAATCTACCCCCTGTAGATTCCTCCAAAACCTCCCAAATACATCTGCCTGCCATTGAACTTGAGATCAAAGTAAGATCCAGAGCAACCTCAATTCCAGTTACTGGGTCAATCCTGGTTCCCCGGTCGTTATTAAGACTCATAAGACATTTCTCATCCAGTAGTTCCGCCAACACTTGTCCATTTACATCAGTCCGTAACCCTCCCCAGAGTGTACTATGAGCATTAAAATCCCCACACGACATTATCCGTCTCCTCCTCAACATTATCCGACCTTCTACATCCCCAAGGGCTTAGAATAGCTAATCCAAGTTTATTATTTTAAAAGGCTAATTGATCATTAGAAAACCCTTTTTCAATTATGTTAGCACAGCTGAAAACTGTTTTGCTGATTTTAGAATTAATAAAACTGTCCTTCTTTAGACTAGTTAAGTATCTGTAGCGTCAGAATTTGTGGTTTCGATCACAGGCTCAAAATGGCCAGAAACAAAGAACTTTCTTCTGAAACTCATCAGTCTATTCTTGTTCTGAGAAATGAAGGCTATTCCATGCGAGAAATTGCAAAGAAACTGAAGATCTCGTACAATGCTGTGTACTACTCCTTCACAGAACAGCGCAAACTGGCTCCAGATACTCAACAAGTCTAAAGAAGGCCAGTTTTATTACTTCTTTAATTAACAGTTTTCAGCTGTGCTAACATAATTGCAAAAGGGGTTTCTAATGATCAATTAGCATTTTAAAATGATAAACTTGGATTAGCTAACACAACTTGTCATTGAGAGATGGTTGCTGATAATGGGCCTCTATGCGCCTATGTAGATATTCCATTAAACATCTGCCATTTCCATCTACAATAGTCATTTACAACATTAACAATGTCTACACTGTATTTCTGATCAATTTGATGTTATTTTGATGGACAAAAAATTTCCTTTTCTTTCAAAACCAAGGACATTTCTGTGACACCAAACTTTTGAAAGGTAGTGTACCTTTATGGGATCCCCCACATAATAAAGGTAGCACACCCTCCCCCTACCACCCGGTCTCTACAGACTGCAACATAACCTTGTACTACAAAATCTAGAGTAGGTTTAAGCCATGTCTTCCAGAAACAAATCACATCAGGTTAGGCTGGTAACTTCTCAAGAAACTGTTTGAACTATTGCCCATTAGTCATCAAACTTCTGCCATTCCATTGAAGGATTAACACTGCTCAGCCTCCGACGGCAAGGCAATACAGAGTGAAGTGCGTACGGCTCAAAACATCACCGGGGCCAAGCTTCCTGTCATACAGGACCTCTATACCAGGCGGTGTCAGAGTAAGGCCCAAAAGGCACTAAAATTGTCAAAGACTCCAGCCACCCTAGTCATAGACTGTTCTCTCTGCAACCGCACGGCAAGTGGTACCGGAGCGCCAAGTCTAGGTCCAAGAGGCTTCTAAACAGCTTCTACTCCCAAGCCATAAGACTCCTGAACATCTAATCAAATGGTTACCCAGACTATTTGCATTGCCCCCCCCCCCCCTCTTTAACATTGTTGCTACTTTCTGTTATCAATGCATAGTCACTTTAATAACTCTACCTACATGTACATATTACCTCCATTACCTCGACTAACCGGTGCCCCCACACATTGACTCTGTCTCTATTGTTATTTTTTTGCTGCTCATTCAAAATACCTCTTTGCCTGCCCCACTATGATCTGTATCTTAGTCTTTGATTGTAATTGTTCTATGCAATTGTCCCAAATGTAACAACCTTCCTCATGTCTACTACCACTCTTGTGTTCTTCCCCATTCTTCTCCGTACATCATGCCCAACCTGCATCCTGATCTGCCCTGGAATACCTGCTCTTCTAGGTGCCCAGATTGTTTCCGCGTGTACTACCTTCACTGCTTCTGCATACAAGATATTTCACTCCCTCCTCACCTGCTGCACTTCCACCTGTCTTTTCATCACTGAACAACCCCCATAGTTACAACACTTTAACTGGACCCCATATCCACATTCCCCATATGCATGTTCTCCCCCACACATCTCCTTTTGCCTTTACATACCTCCGCCACATGCCCGAACCCTTGACAGTTATAGCAACACAATGGTTTCGGAACATATACTGGCACACAGTAACTCATATACCCAATCCTAACTTGTTCTGGCTGTACCAGATCCTCAAGTTTAGTAGCACTGACAGGCTATCCACCTTCTTCCACTCTCTGGAGGCGTTTTGCCTCAATAAGAGAGCCTCCCTTCAAGTGGTCCTTTATTTCTTTCATGTTAACAATTTCTTTAACTCCTGTAAAAACTCCCTTCACCCACTGCCGTCCAGTTTGATCCTGCATACCACACATTTACATACAGTACCAGTCAAAAGTTTGAACACACCTACTCATTCAAGGGTTTTTCTTTATTTTTACTATTTTCTACGTTGTAGAATAATAGTGAAGACATCACAACTATGAAATAACACATATGGAATCATGTAGTAACCAAAAAAGTGTTAAACATATCAAAACATGTTTTATATTTTTGATTCTTCAAAGTAGCCACCTTGGCATTGATGACAACTTTACACACTCTTGGCATTCTCTGAACCAGCTTCACCTGGAATGCTTTTCCAACAGTCTTGAATAAGTTTCCACATATGCTGAGCACTTGTTGGCTGCTTTTCCTTCACTCTGCGGTCCAACTCATCCCAGACCATCTCAATTGGGTTGAGGTCGGGTGATTGTGGAGGTCGGGTGATTGTGGAGGCCAGGTCATCTGATGCAGCACTCCATCACTCTCCTTCTTGGTCAAATAGCCCTTACACAGCCTGGAGGTGTGTTGGGTCATTGTCCTGTTGAAAAACAAATGATAGTCCCACTAAGCCCAAACCAGATGGGATGGCGTATCGCTGCAGAATGCTGTGGTAGCCATGCTGGTTAATAAGTGTGCCTTGAATTCTAAACAAATCACAGACAGTGTCACCAGCAAAGCACCCCCACACCATCACACCTCTTCCTCCATGCTTCACGATGGGAACCACACATGCAGAGATCATCTGTTCACCTACTCTGCGTCTCACAATGACTCAGCGGTTGGAACCAAAAATCTACATTTTGGACTCATCAGTCCAAAGTACAGAAATAATGTCCATTGCTCGTGTTTCTTGGCCCAAGCAAGTATCTTCTTCTTATTGGTGTCCTTTATTAATGGTTTCTTTGCAGCAATTTGACTATGAAGGCCTATTCACGCAGTGTCCTCTGAACAGTTGATGTTGAGATTTGTCTCTTACTTGAACTCTGTGAAGCATTTAATTGGACTGCAACTTCTGAGGCTGGTAACTCTAATGAACTTATCCTCTGCAGCAGAGGTAATTCTGGATCTTCCTTTCCTGTTGCGGAAACTCTCCCCTCTACATTTCATGGGAATTCCCCCCCAGAAACTGACTGTGCATTCATTTACTCACTCACATTTTGATCACCTAATTTGGGTGCATATCATCTCTACATAGTCCATGCATTCATGATCCCTGGCATACAAATGCAAGTTTCAAGTTTTATTCGTTGTATGTACAGGATAGGCATGGTATACATTGTCCAACGAAATGCTTACTTGCAGGTTCCTTCTCAACAATGCAACAACAATTAGAAATAATACAAGATAAGAATACCGCCATAAAGTAAATGGCTCAGTAGAAACATATGAAGTAAGCATATGAAGAACAGTATGTTTGAGAAATGCCCTCTGAAACAAGTGTTAAAGGAAGAGTTCCTCCTCACGGTCATTGGGATGACCGTCCCAGCCTCCTGGGATGACAACACAAAAACTCTCTGTCATGTGTCTTTGAGGAGTGTTCAGTGTTTACTCTTTGCATCCAGGTGCCTATCGTCACTCATGCTTTTTAACATGCCAGCTATACTGTGGGCTTTCTGTGTGCTGGGTTTGGGCTTGGGGTTGCTTAGGTTAAGACAGGTGATATTTCAGAGAAAGATCGGGACCTTCAATGTCAATACACTAATGCATCACTTCCTTGTATACATATAGGGCCTAAGCAACCCTACTGTGTGTGTGTAGTATTTTGACAACCCTTCTCCCTTTGAGCTTTGACATGTACTGTATGTTTTTCTGTCACTTTTCATATTGATTTTGTTTGAGAGCAGTGGCGTAAAGTACTTAAGTAAAAGTACTTTATAGTACTTGAGTTGTTTTTTTAGGGTATCTGTACTTTACTATTTGTATTTGACAACTTTTACTCCACTACATTCCTAAAGAAATCATTTACTTTTTACTGCATACATTTTCCCTGACACCAAAAAGTACTCTTTAAAGAATAGAAGTATGGTCCAATTCCCGCACCTACCAATATAACTTGATGTCTGACGGACCCACTAAACACAAATACTGTGTTTGTAAATGATGTCTGAGTGTTGGTGTACCCCTGTCTGTCTGTATATAAATAAACAAGGAAATTGTGCATTCTGTTTTTCTTAATTTAATGAATTTGATTTATAGCATTTACTTTTACTTAAGTATGAGAATTGAGTACTGTATATTTTAAACCAGATTCTTTTAGACTTTTTCTCAAGTAGTATTTTACTGGGTGACTTTTACTTTTACTTCAGTCATATTCTATTAAGGTATCTTTACTTTTACTCGAATATGTCAGTCGAGTACTTTCTCCACCACTGCTTGAGAGATATGGTGTAGCTTTAGCTTCAAAGCATACACATATAGACTACTACTCTGGAGTCATATAGACTACTACTCTGGAGTCATATAGACAACTACTCTGGAGTCATATAGACTACTACTCTGGAGTCATATAGACTACTACTCTGGAGTCATATAGACTACTACTCTGGAGTCATATAGACAATCCTACTCTGGAGTCATATAGACTACTACTCTGGAGTCATATAGACTACTACTCTGGAGTCATATAGACTACTACTCTGGAGTCATATAGTCTACTACTCTGGAGTCATATAGACTACTACTCTGGAGTCATATAGACTACTACTCTGGAGTCATATAGACTACTACTCTGGAGTCATATAGACTACTACTCTGGAGTCATATAGACTACTACTCTGGAGTCATATAGACTACTACTCTGGAGCCATATAGACTACTACTCTGGAGTCATATAGACGACTACCCTGGAGTCATATAGACTACTACTCTGGAGTCATATAGACTACTACTCTGGAGTCATATAGACTACTACTCTGGAGTCATATAGACTACTACTCTGGAGTCATATAGAATCCTACTATGGAGTCATATAGACTACTACTCTGGAGTCATATAGACTACTACTCTGGAGTCATATAGACTACTACTCTGGAGTCATATAGACAACTACTCTGGAGTCATATAGACTACTACTCTGGAGTCATATAGACGACTACTCTGGAGTCATATAGACTACTACTCTGGAGTCATATAGACGACTACTCTGGAGTCATATAGACTACTACTCTGGAGTCATATAGACTACTACTCTGGAGTCATATAGACTACTACTCTGGAGTCATATAGACTACTACTCTGGAGTCATATAGACTACTACTCTGGAGTCATATAGAATCCTACTATGGAGTCATATAGACTACTACTCTGGAGTCATATAGACTACTACTCTGGAGTCATATAGACTACTACTCTGGAGTCATATAGACTACTACTCTGGAGTCATATAGACGACTACTCTGGAGTCATATAGACTACTATTCTGGAGTCATATAGACTACTACTCTGGAGTCATATAGACTACTACTCTGGAGTCATATAGACTACAACTCTGGAGTCATATAGACGACTACTCTGGAGTCATACAGACTACTACTCTGGAGTCATATAGACTACTACTCTGGAGTCATATAGACTACTACTCTGGAGTCATATAGACTACTACTCTGGAGTCATATAGAATCCTACTATGGAGTCATATAGAATCCTACTATGGAGTCATATAGACTACTACTCTGGAGTCATATAGACTACTACTCTGAAGTCATATAGACTACTACTCTGGAGTCATATAGACGACTACTCTGGAGTCATATAGACTACTACTCTGGAGTCATATAGACTACTACTCTGGAATCATATAGACTACTACTCTGGAGTCATATAGACTACTACTCTGGAGTCATATAGACTACTACTCTGGAGTCATATAGAATCCTACTATGGAGTCATATAGACTACTACTCTGGAGTCATATAGACTACTACTCTGGAGTCATATAGACTACTACTCTGGAGTCATATAGACGACTACTCTGGAGTCATATAGACGACTACTCTGGAGTCATATAGACTACTACTCTGGAGTCATATAGACTACTACTCTGGAGTCATATAGACTACTACTCTGGAGTCATATAGACTACTACTCTGGAGTCATATAGACTACTACTCTGGAGTCATATAGACTACTACTCTGGAGTCATATAGTCTACTACTCTGGAGTCATATAGACTACTACTCTGGAGTCATATAGACTACTACTCTGGAGTCATATAGACTACTACTCTGGAGTCATATAGACTACTACTCTGGAGTCATATAGACTACTACTCTGGAGTCATATAGACTACTACTCTGGAGTCATATAGACTACTACTCTGGAGCCATATAGACTACTACTCTGGAGTCATATAGACGACTACCCTGGAGTCATATAGACTACTACTCTGGAGTCATATAGACTACTACTCTGGAGTCATATAGACTACTACTCTGGAGTCATATAGACTACTACTCTGGAGTCATATAGAATCCTACTATGGAGTCATATAGACTACTACTCTGGAGTCATATAGACTACTACTCTGGAGTCATATAGACTACTACTCTGGAGTCATATAGACAACTACTCTGGAGTCATATAGACTACTACTCTGGAGTCATATAGACTACTACTCTGGAGTCATATAGACTACTACTCTGGAGTCATATAGACGACTACTCTGGAGTCATATAGACTACTACTCTGGAGTCATATAGACTACTACTCTGGAGTCATATAGACTACTACTCTGGAGTCATATAGACTACTACTCTGGAGTCATATAGACTACTACTCTGGAGTCATATAGACTACTACTCTGGAGTCATATAGACTACTACTCTGGAGTCATATAGACTACTACTCTGGAGTCATATAGACTACTACTCTGGAGTCATATAGACGACTACTCTGGAGTCATATAGACTACTATTCTGGAGTCATATAGACTACTACTCTGGAGTCATATAGACTACTACTCTGGAGTCATATAGACTACAACTCTGGAGTCATATAGACGACTACTCTGGAGTCATATAGACTACTACTCTGGAGTCATATAGACTACTACTCTGGAGTCATATAGACTACTACTCTGGAGTCATATAGACTACTACTCTGGAGTCATATAGAATCCTACTATGGAGTCATATAGACTACTACTCTGGAGTCATATAGACTACTACTCTGAAGTCATATAGACTACTACTCTGGAGTCATATAGACGACTACTCTGGAGTCATATAGACTACTACTCTGGAGTCATATAGACTACTACTCTGGAATCATATAGACTACTACTCTGGAGTCATATAGACTACTACTCTGGAGTCATATAGACTACTACTCTGGAGTCATATAGAATCCTACTATGGAGTCATATAGACTACTACTCTGGAGTCATATAGACTACTACTCTGGAGTCATATAGACTACTACTCTGGAGTCATATAGACTACTACTCTGGAGTCATATAGACGACTACTCTGGAGTCATATAGACTACTACTCTGGAGTCATATAGACTACTACTCTGGAGTCATATAGACTACTACTCTGGAGTCATATAGACTACTACTCTGGAGTCATATAGACTACTACTCTGGAGTCATATAGACTACTACTCTGGAGTCATATAGAATCCTACTATGGAGTCATATAGACTACTACTCTGGAGTCATATAGACTACTACTCTGGAGTCATATAGACTACTACTCTGGAGTCATATAGACTACTACTCTGGAGTCATATAGACGACTACTCTGGAGTCATATAGACTACTATTCTGGAGTCATATAGACTACTACTCTGGAGTCATATAGACGACTACTCTGGAGTCATATAGACTACTACTCTGGAGTCATATAGACTACTACTCTGAGTCATATAGACGACTACTCTGGAGTCATATAGACTACTACTCTGGAGTCATATAGACAACTACTCTGGAGTCATATAGACTACTACTCTGGAGTCATATAGACTACTACTCTGGAGTCATATAGAATCCTACTATGGAGTCATATAGACTACTACTCTGGAGTCATATAGACTACTACTCTTGAGTCATATAGAATCCTACTATGGAGTCATATAGACTACTACTCTGGAGTCATATAGACTACTACTCTGGAGTCATATAGACAATCCTACTCTGGAGTCATATAGACTAATACTCTGGAGTCATATAGACTACTACTCTGGAGTCATATAGACAATCCTACTCTGGAGTCATATAGACTACTACTCTGGAGTCATATAGACTACTACTCTGGAGTCATATAGACTACTACTCTGGAGTCATATAGACTACTACTCTGGAGTCATATAGACTACTGCTCTGGAGTCATATAGACTACTACTCTGGAGTCATATAGACTACTACTCTGGAGTCATATAGACTACTACTCTGGAGTCATATAGACAACTACTCTGGAGTCATATAGACTACTACTCTGGAGTCATATAGACTACTACTCTGGAGTCATATAGACTACTACTCTGGAGTCATATAGACTACTACTCTGGAGTCATATAGACTACTACTCTGGAGTCATATAGAATCCTACTATGGAGTCATATAGACTACTACTCTGGAGTCATATAGACTACTACTCTGGAGTCATATAGACTACTACTCTTGAGTCATATAGAATCCTACTATGGAGTCATATAGACTACTACTCTGGAGTCATATAGACTACTACTCTGGAGTCATATAGACAATCCTACTCTGGAGTCATATAGACAATCCTAACCTGGAGTCATATAGACTACTACTCTGGAGTCATATAGACTACTACTCTGGAGTCATATAGACTACTACTCTGGAGTCATATAGACTACTACTCTGGAGTCATATAGACTACTACTCTGGAGTCATATAGACTACTACTCTGGAGTCATATAGACTACTACTCTGGAGTCATATAGACAATCCTACTCTGGAGTCATATAGACTACTACTCTGGAGTCATATAGACAATCCTACTCTGGAGTCATATAGACAATCCTACTCTGGAGTCATATAGACTACTACTCTGGAGTCATATAGACTACTACTCTGGAGTCATATAGACTACTACTCTGGAGTCATATAGACTACTACTCTGGAGTCATATAGACTACTACTCTGGAGTCATATAGACAATCCTACTCTGGAGTCATATAGACTACTACTCTGGAGTCACATAGACAACTACTCTGGAGTCATATAGACTACTACTCTGGAGTCATATAGACTACTACTCTGGAGTCACTTGACAAGGATGCCACTGAAAACTCTAGGCTTTTCCTTGTGTGTCTTTCCATCCCCGGTATTTAGACTTTCTTTGTTTGAGAGACATGGTGTGGCATGCAATTTAACATCCCTACCTGGATACAATGCCAAGATCCCTCCAGCAACCCACAGTTATTACATAACATAGAAGAATGTATTTTACATTTCATGATAAAACTGTTGCCCTAATGTAACCTGTTACATTTCCCCTGTGGGGAAATCAGATTATTCTTAAGCAGTTAAGCATTCGGCCCACAGCCATTAACATTAACAGGGAGGGCATGAAGTCTGGTTATACAAGTTTCCTTAAGCATAGCTGCCTGTGGACATCTCTATGCCATGGTGACAGTTGTTATGTTACTTTCTGTGATCTAACTTCTTGTTATCGGTCTCTCTGATAATAGATTTGTACTAGTAACCCGGATTTTGAAACGTGAGCAAGAAGTTTTCAGAATTGATCAATAAAGAGTTTGCAGCGCATATCTACTCTGTGCTGTTGGAGCTCCCTGGTTCAATTACATTACATTACATAGATATAGTAACATTACATAGACACAGACACATTACATAGATATAGTAACATTACATAGACACAGACACATTACATAGATATAGTAACATTACATAGATACAGACACATTCCATGGATATAGTAACATTACATAGACACAGACACATTACATAGATATAGTAACATTACAGAGATACAGACACATTACAGAGATACAGATACATTACAGAGATACAGACACATTACAGAGATATAGACACATTACACAGACACAGACACATTACATAGATATAGTAACATTACATAGACACAGACACATTACAGAGATACAGACACATTACAGAGATACAGACACATTACAGAGATATAGACACATTACATAGATATAGACACATTACATAGATATAGTAACATTACATAGACACAGACACATTACATAGATACATATACAATTACATAGATATAGACACATTACATAGATATAGACACATTACATAGATATAGACACATTACATAGATATAGACACATTACATAGATACAGACACATTACATAGATACAGACACATTACATAGATACAGACACATTACATAGATACAGACACATTACATAGATACAGACACATTACATAGATACATATACATTACATAGATATAGACACATTACATAGATATAGACACATTACATAGATACAGACACATTACATAGATACAGACACAATACATAGATATAGTAACATTACATAGATACAGACACATTACATAGATATAGTAACATTACATAGACACAGACACATTACATAGATACATATGCAATTACATAGATATAGACACAGTACAGAGATATAGACACATTACATAGATACAGACACATTAGATAGGTATAGACACATTACATAGATATAGACACATTACATAGATACAGACACATTACATAGATAGAGACACATTACATAGATACAGACACATTACATAGATACAGACACATTACATAGATACAGACACATTACATAGCTATAGTAACATTACATAGAAAGAGACACATTACATAGATACATATACATTTACATAGATATAGACACATTTCATAGATACAGACACATTACATAGATACAGACACATTACATAGATATAATAACATTACATAGATACAGACACATTACATAGATATAGACACATTACATAGATACAGACACATTGCATAGATACAGACACATTACATAGATACAGACACATTACATAGATACAGACACATTACATAGATACAGACACATTACATAAATATAGACACATTACATAGATATAGACACATTACATAGATACAGACACATTACATAGATACAGACATATTACATAGATACAGGCACATTACATAGATACAGACACATTACAGAGATACAGACACACTACAAAGATACAGACACATTACATAGATATAGTAACATTACATAGACACAGACACATTACATAGCTATAGTAACATTACATAGACAGAGACACATTACATAGATACATATACATTTACATAGATATAGACACATTTCATAGATACAGACACATTACATAGATACAGACACATTACATAGATATAATAACATTACATAGATACAGACACATTACATAGATACAGACACATTACATAGATATAGACACATTACATAGATACAGACACATTACATAAATATAGACACATTACATAGATATAGACACATTACATAGATACAGACGCATTACATAGATACAGACATATTACATAGATACAGGCACATTACATAGATACAGACACATTACAGAGATACAGACACACTACAAAGATACAGACACATTACATAGCTATAGTAACATTACATAGACACAGACACATTACATAGATATAGTAACATTACATAGACAGAGACACATTACATAGATACATATACAATTACATAGATATAGACACATTACATAGTTATAGAAGCATTACATAGATATAGACACATTACAGAGATATAGACAAATTACAGAGATATAGACACATTACATAGATACAGACACATTACATAGATATAATAACATTACATAGATACAGACACATTACATAGATATAGTAACATTACATAGATACAGACACATTACAGAGATACAGACACATTACATAGATACAGACACATTGCATAGATACAGACACATTACATAGATACAGACACATTACATAGATATAATAACATTACATAGATACAGACACATTACATAGATACAGACACATTGCATAGATACAGACACATTACATAGATACAGACACATTACATAGATATAATAACATTACATAGATACAGACACGTTACATAGATACAGACACATTACATAGATACAGACACGTTACATAGATACAGACACATTACAGAGATACAGACACATTACAGAGATACAGACACATTACAAAGATACAGACACATTAGATAGATACAGACACAATACATAGATACAGAAACATTACATAGATACAGACACATTACATAGATACATTTACAATTACATAGATATAGACACATTACAAAGATACAGACACATTACATAGATATAGACACATTACATAGATACAAATACAATTACATAGATACAGACACATTACATAGATACAGACACATTACATAGATACATATACAATTACATAGATACATATACAATTACATAGATACAGACAAATTACATAGATATAGACACATTACATAGATACAGACAATTTACATAGATACATATACAATTACATAGATACAGACACATTACATGGATACAGACACATTACATAGATAAAGACACATTACATAGATACAGACACAATACATAGATACATATACAATTACATAGATACATATACAATTACATAGATACAGACACATTACATAGATATAGACACATTACATAGATACAGACAATTTAAATAGATACATATACAATTACATAGATACAGACACATTACATGGATACAGACACATTACATAGATACAGACACATTACATAGATACAGACACATTACATAGATACATATACAATTACATAGATACAGACACATTACATAGATACATATACAATTGCATAGATACAGACACATTACATACAAATAGTAACATTACATAGATATAGTAACATTACTTAGATATATACACATTACATAGATACATTTACAATTACATAGATATAGACACATTACATAGATATAGACACATTACATAGATAAAGACACATTATACAAATATAGACACATTACATAGATACATATAAAGTGACACAAATATAGACACATTACATAGATACAGACACATTACAGAGATACAGCCACGTTACATAGATACAGACACATTGCATAGATACAGACACATTACATAGATACATATACAATTACATAGATATAGACATATTACATAGATATAGACACATTACATAGATATAGACACATTACATAGATACATATACAATTACATAGATATAGCCACGTTACATAGATATAGACACATTACATAGATACATATACAATTACATAGATATAGACACATTACATAGATTACAGAAACATTACATAGATACATATACAATTACAGAGACATAGACACATTACATAGATACATATGCAATTACAGAGATTTTGACACATCACATAGATATAGACACATTACATAGATACAGACACATTACATAGATACATTTACAATTACATAGATATAGACACATTACATAGATATAGACACATTACATAGATACAAATACAATTACAAAGATATAGACACATGGCAGAGATACAGACACATTACATAGATACAAATACAATTACAAAGATATAGACACATGGCAGAGATACAGACACATTACAAACATACAGACACATGACAGAGAAACAGACGCATTACAGAGATATAGACACATTACATAGATACAGACACATTACATAGATACATATACAATTACAAAGATATAGAAACATTACAGAGATACAGACACAGTGCATAGATACAGACACATTACATAGATATAGACACATTGCATAGATACAGACACATTACATAGATACATATACAATTACATAGATATAGACACATTACAGAGATACAGACACATTACATAGATACAGACACATTACATAGATACAGACACAATACATGGATACAGACACATTAAAAGGATACAGACACATTAGAGAAACAGACGCATTACAGAGATACAGACACATTACATAGATACATACACATTACATAGATATAGACACATTACATAGAAACAGACACAGAAACAGACACATTACATAGATACATTTACAATTACATAGATACAGACACATTACATAGATACATATACAATTACATAGATACAGACACATTACATACATATAGTAACATTACATAGATTTAGTAACATTACTTAGATATAGACACATTACATAGATACAGACACATTACATGGATACAGACACATTACATAGATACAGACACATTACAGAGAAACAGACCTATTACAGAGATACAGACACATTACATATATACAGACACATTACATACATATAGACACATTACATAGATACATATACAATTACATAGATATAGACACATTACATAGATACAGACACATTACATAGATATATACACATTACATAGATACAGACACATTACATAGATACAGACACATTACATACATATAGACACATTACATAGATACATATACAATTACATAGATATAGACACATTACATAGATACAGACACATTACATACATATAGTATCATTACATAGATATAGACACATTACATAGATACAAATACAATTACAAAGATATAGACACATGGCAGAGATACAGACACATTACATAGATACAGACACATTACATAGATATAGACACATTACATAGATATAGACACATTACATAGATACAGACGCATTACATAGATACAGACATATTACATAGATACAGGCACATTACATAGATACAGACACATTACAGAGATACAGACACACTACAAAGATACAGACACATTACATAGCTATAGTAACATTACATAGACACAGACACATTACATAGATATTGTAACATTACATAGACAGAGACACATTACATAGATACATATACAATTACATAGATATAGACACATTACATAGTTATAGAAGCATTACATAGATATAGACACATTACAGAGATATAGACAAATTACAGAGATATAGACACATTACATAGATACAGACACATTACATAGATATAATAACATTACATAGATACAGACACATTACATAGATATAGTAACATTACATAGATACAGACACATTACAGAGATACAGACACATTACATAGATACAGACACATTGCATAGATACAGACACATTACATAGATACAGACACATTACATAGATATAATAACATTACATAGATACAGACACATTACATAGATACAGACACATTGCATAGATACAGACACATTACATAGATACAGACACATTACATAGATATAATAACATTACATAGATACAGACACGTTACATAGATACAGACACATTACATAGATACAGACACGTTACATAGATACAGACACATTACAGAGATACAGACACATTACAGAGATACAGACACATTACAAAGATACAGACACATTAGATAGATACAGACACAATACATAGATACAGAAACATTACATAGATACAGACACATTACATAGATACATTTACAATTACATAGATATAGACACATTACAAAGATACAGACACATTACATAGATATAGACACATTACATAGATACAAATACAATTACATAGATACAGACACATTACATAGATACAGACACATTACATAGATACATATACAATTACATAGATACATATACAATTACATAGATACAGACAAATTACATAGATATAGACACATTACATAGATACAGACAATTTACATAGATACATATACAATTACATAGATACAGACACATTACATGGATACAGACACATTACATAGATAAAGACACATTACATAGATACAGGAACAATACATAGATACATATACAATTACATAGATACATATACAATTACATAGATACAGACACATTACATAGATATAGACACATTACATAGATACAGACAATTTACATAGATACATATACAATTACATAGATACAGACACATTACATGGATACAGACACATTACATAGATACAGACACATTACATAGATACAGACACATTACATAGATACATATACAATTACATAGATACAGACACATTACATAGATACATATACAATTGCATAGATACAGACACATTACATACAAATAGTAACATTACATAGATATAGTAACATTACTTAGATATATACACATTACATAGATACATTTACAATTACATAGATATAGACACATTACATAGATATAGACACATTACATAGATAAAGACACATTATACAAATATAGACACATTACATAGATACATATAAAGTGACACAAATATAGACACATTACATAGATACAGACACATTACAGAGATACAGCCACGTTACATAGATACAGACACATTGCATAGATACAGACACATTACATAGATACATATACAATTACATAGATATAGACATATTACATAGATATAGACACATTACATAGATATAGACACATTACATAGATACATATACAATTACATAGATATAGCCACGTTACATAGATATAGACACATTACATAGATACATATACAATTACATAGATATAGACACATTACATAGATTACAGAAACATTACATAGATACATATACAATTACAGAGACATAGACACATTACATAGATACATATGCAATTACAGAGATTTTGACACATCACATAGATATAGACACATTACATAGATACAGACACATTACATAGATACATTTACAATTACATAGATATAGACACATTACATAGATATAGACACATTACATAGATACAAATACAATTACAAAGATATAGACACATGGCAGAGATACAGACACATTACATAGATACAAATACAATTACAAAGATATAGACACATGGCAGAGATACAGACACATTACAAACATACAGACACATGACAGAGAAACAGACGCATTACAGAGATATAGACACATTACATAGATACAGACACATTACATAGATACATATACAATTACAAAGATATAGAAACATTACAGAGATACAGACACAGTGCATAGATACAGACACATTACATAGATATAGACACATTGCATAGATACAGACACATTACATAGATACATATACAATTACATAGATATAGACACATTACAGAGATACAGACACATTACATAGATACAGACACATTACATAGATACAGACACAATACATGGATACAGACACATTAAAAGGATACAGACACATTAGAGAAACAGACGCATTACAGAGATACAGACACATTACATAGATACATACACATTACATAGATATAGACACATTACATAGAAACAGACACAGAAACAGACACATTACATAGATACATTTACAATTACATAGATACAGACACATTACATAGATACATATACAATTACATAGATACAGACACATTACATACATATAGTAACATTACATAGATTTAGTAACATTACTTAGATATAGACACATTACATAGATACAGACACATTACATGGATACAGACACATTACATAGATACAGACACATTACAGAGAAACAGACCTATTACAGAGATACAGACACATTACATATATACAGACACATTACATACATATAGACACATTACATAGATACATATACAATTACATAGATATAGACACATTACATAGATACAGACACATTACATAGATATATACACATTACATAGATACAGACACATTACATAGATACAGACACATTACATACATATAGACACATTACATAGATACATATACAATTACATAGATATAGACACATTACATAGATACAGACACATTACATACATATAGTATCATTACATAGATATAGACACATTACATAGATACAAATACAATTACAAAGATATAGACACATGGCAGAGATACAGACACATTACATAGATACAGACACATTACATAGATATGGACACATTACATAGATATAGACACATTACATAGATACAAATACATTTACAAAGATATAGACACATGGCAGAGATACAGACACATTACATAGATATAGACACATTACATAGATTCAAATAAAATTACAAAGATATAGACACATGGCAGAGATACAGACACATGACATAGATATAGACACATTACATAGATAAATATACAATTACATAGATATAGACACATTACATAGGTACAGACACATTACAAAGATACAGACACATTACATAGATAAATATACAATTACATAGATATAGACACATTACATAGATACAGACACATTACAAAGATACAGACACATTACATAGATACAGACACATTACATAGATATAGACACAATACATAGATATAGACACATTACATAGATACAGACACATTACATAGATATAGACACATTACATAGATACAGACACATTACAGAGATACAGACACATTATATAGATACAGCCACGTTACATAGATACAGACACATTACATGGATACAGACACATTACATAGATACAGACACATTACATAGATACAGACACATTACATAGATACAGACACATTACATAGATACAGACACATTACATAGATATATACACATTACATAGATATAGTAACATTACTTAGATATAGACACATTACATAGATACAGACACATTACATAGATACAGACACATTACATAGATACATTTACAATTACATAGATACACACATTATATAGATACAAATACAATTACAAAGATACAGACACATTACATAGATATAGACACATTACATAGATAGATATAAAGTGACACAAATATAGACACATTACATAGATACAGACACATTACATAGATATAGACACATTACATAGATACTGACACATTACATAGATACAGACACATTACATAGATACAGACACATTACATAGATACAGACACATTACATAGATACATTTACAATTACATAGATACACACATTACATAGATACAAATACAATTACAAAGATACAGACACATTACATAGATATAGACACATTACATAGATAGATATAAAGTGACACAAATATAGACACATTACATAGATACAGACACATTACATAGATATAGACACATTACATTGATACAGACACATTACATAGATATAGACACATTACATAGATAGATATAAAGTGACACAAATATAGACACATTACATAGATATAGACACATTACATAGATATAGACACATTACACAAATATAGACACATTACACAAATATAGACACATTACACAAATATAGACACATTACACAAATATAGACACATTACATAGATACAGCCACGTTACATAGATATAGACACATTACATAGATATAGACACATTACATAGATATAGACACATTACATAGATATAGACACATTACATAGATATAGACACATTACATAGATATAGACACATTACACAAATATAGACACATTACATAGATATAGACACATTACATAGATATAGACACATTACACAAATATAGACACATTACACAAATATAGACACATTACACAAATATAGACACATTACATAGATACAGACACATTACAGAGATACAGCCACGTTACATAGATATAGACACAGTACATAGATATAGACACATTACACAAATATAGACACATTACATAGATACAGACACATTACAGAGATACAGCCACATTACACAAATATAGACACATTACATAGATATAGACACATCACATAGATATAGACACATTACATAGATATAGACACATTACATAGATATAGACACATTACATAGATATAGACACATTACATAGATATAGACACATTACATAGATATAGACACATTACACAAATATAGACACATTACATAGATATAGACACATTACATAGATATAGACACATTACACAAATATAGACACATTACATAGATACAGACACATTACAGAGATACAGCCACGTTACATAGATATAGACACATTACATAGATATAGACACATTTTCACAAATATAGACACATTACATAGATACATATAAAGTGACACAAATATAGACACATTACAGAGATATAGACACATTACAGAGATACAGCCACGTTACATAGATACAGACACATTACATAGATTACAGACACATTACATAGATACATATACAATTACATAGATACATATAAAGTGACACAAATATAGACACATTACATAGATTTAGACACATTACACAAATATAGACACATTACATAGATACATATAGAGTGACACAAATATAGACACATTAAATAGATACAGACACATTACATAGATATAGACACATTACATAGATACATATACAATTACATAGATACAGACACATTACATAGATACATATACAATTACATAGATATAGACACATTACAGAGATACAGACACATTACATAGATATAGACACATTACAGAGATATTGTCACGATCGTCAATGGGAGAGAGGGAGGACCAAAATGCAGCGTGTGGAAAGTACATCTTCTTTATTTAAGAAAGAAGACGAAAATGAAACGAACACTATACAAACTAAACAAAAGAACAAAACAGACGACCGTGAAGCTATTCAAACATAAGTGCTGACACTAAAAACTTAGACATAGACAATTACCCACAAATGCATGATGCCCATGGCTGCCTTAAATTAGCCTCCCAATCAGAGACAAATGAAAGACATCTGTCTCTGATTGAGAACCACTCAGGCAACCATAGACATACCTAGAAACATTCACTCAACCATAGACATACCTACAAACATTCACTCAACACAAACTCATAAACTACACCCAACACCCCCTTTACCATATAACCACCCAAAACGACAAAACACAAACATTCCCCATGTCACACCCTGACCTAACTAAAATAATAAAGAAAACAAAGAATACTAAGGCCAGGGCGTGACAGATATAGACACATTACAGAGATACAGCCACATTACATAGATATAGACACATTACATAGATATAGACACATTACAGAGATACAGACACATTACATAAATATATATATATACAATCACATAGATATAGACACATTACATAGATACAGACACATTACAGAGATACAGACACATTACATAGATACATATACAATTACATAGATATAGACACATTACAGAGATACAGACAAATCACATAGATACATATACAATTACATAGATATAGACACATCACATAGATATAGACACATTACATAGATACATACACATTACAGAGAAACAGAAGCATTACAGAGGTACAGTCACATTACATAGATACAGACACATTACATAGATATAGACACATTACATAGATACAGACACATTACATAGATATATATACAATTACAAATATATAGACACATTACAGAGATACAGACACAGTACATAGATACAGACACATTACATAGATATAGACACATTACATAGATACAGACACATTACATAGATACATATACAATTACATAGATATAGACACATTACAGAGATACAGACACATTACATAGATACAGACACATTACATGGATACAGACACATTACATAGATATAGATACATTGCATAGATACAGACACATTACATAGATACAGACACATTACATGGATACAGACGCATTACATAGATATAGATACATTGCATAGATATAAACACATTACAGAGATATAGACACATTACAGAGAAACAGACGCATTACAGAGATACAGACACAATACATAGATACAGACACATTACATAGATATAGCGTCACGATCGTCATAATAAGTGGGTGAGAGAGAGGACCAAGGCGCAGCGGGAAATGAAGACATCTTCTTTTATTAAATATGACGAAACACGAAACAAACACTATACACAAACTAACAAAACAACAAACGACCGTGAAGCTAAATAACGTAAGTGCACAGGCAAGCAACAAACGTTCAACATAGACAATTAACCACAAACAGCTAAAGCCTATGGCTGCCTTAAATATGGCTCCCAATCAGAGACAACAATAACCAGCTGTCTCTGATTGAGAACCAATTCAGGCAACCATAGACTTTCCTAGATACCTACACTGAACACTAACCCATCTACTCTACTTAACCCCCTAAACCATACAACACCCTAGACAATACAACAACACACAAAGACAACCCACCCCAACTCACGCCCTGACCAACTAAATAAATAAAAGAAAAAGGAACAATAGGTCAGAAACGTGACATATAGACACATTACATAGATACAGACAGACATATTACATAGATACATATACAATTACATAGATAGACACATTACATAGATAAAGACACATTACATAGATAGAGACAGACATATTACATAGATACATATACAATTACATAGATACAGACACATTACATAGATCCAGACACATTACATTGATACAGACATGTTACATACATATAGTAACATTACATAGATATAGTAACATAACATAGATATAGTAACATTACATAGATATAGTAACATTACATAGATATAGTAACATTACTTAGACATAGACACATTACATAGATACAGACACATTCCACAACTATAGACACATGACAGAGATACAGAAACATTACATAGATACAGACACATTACATAGATACATTTACAATTACATAGATACAGACACATTACAAAGATACAGACACATTACAAAGATATAGACACATTACATAGATATAGACACATTACACAAATATAGACACATTACATAGATACATATAAAGTGACACAAATATAGACGCATTACATAGATACAGACACATTACAGAGATACAGCCACGTTACATAGATACAGACACATTGCATAGATACAGACACATTACAGAGATACAGCCACGTTACATAGATACAGACACATTACATAGATACAGACACATTACTTAGATACAGACACATTACAGAGATATATATACAATCACATAGATATAGACACATTACAGAGATATATATACAATCACATAGATACAGACACATTACAGAGATACAGACACATTACATAGATACAGACACATTACATAGATATAGTAACATTACATAGACACAGACACATTACATAGATACATATGCAATTACATAGATACAGACACATAACATAGATACAGACACAATACATAGATATAGACACAGAAACATTTATTCACTGCTTTAGCACACTCTGCCAACCAGGATGTTCTAGCCGTGTCAGAATCCTGGCTTAGGAAGACCACCAAAAATTCAGAAATCTCCATTCCAAACTACAACATTTTCAGACAAGATAGAACGGCCAAAGGGGGCGGTGTTGCAATCTACTGCAAAGATAGCCTGCAGAGTTCTGTCCTACTATCCAGGTCTGTACCCAAGCAATTTGAATAGATACAGACACATTACAGAGATACGGACACATTCCATAGATATAGACAGATTACATAGATACATATACAATTACATAGATATAGACACATTACATAGATACATATACAATTACATAGATACAGACACAGTACATAGATACAGACACATTACATAGATACAGACATATTACATAGATATAGACACATTACATAGATATAGACACATTTCATAGATATTGACACATTACATAGATACAGACACATTACAGAGATACAGACACATTACATAGATATAGACACATGACAGAGATTCAGACACATTACAGAGATACATATACAATTACATAGATACAGACAAATTACATAGATACAGACACATAACATAGATACAGACACAATACATAGATATAGACACAGAAACATTTATTCACTGCTTTAGCACACTCTGCCAACCAGGATGTTCTAGCCGTGTCAGAATCCTGGCTTAGGAAGACCACCAAAAATTCAGAAATCTCCATTTCGAACTACAACATTTTCAGACAAGATAGAACGGCCAAAGGGGGCGGTGTTGCAATCTACTGCAAAGATAGCCTGCAGAGTTCTGTCCTACTATCCAGGTCTGTACCCAAGCAATTTGAACTCCTTCTTTAAAAATCCACCTCTCTAAAACAAGTCTCTCACCGTTGCCACCTGCTATAGACCACCCTCTGCCCCCAGCTGTGCTCTGGACACCATATGTGAACTGATTGCCCCCCCATCTATCTTCAGAGCTCGTGCTGCTAGGAGACCTAAACTGGAACATGCTTAACACCCCAGCCATCCTACACTCTAAGCTTGATGCCCTCAATCTCACACAAATGATCAATGAACCTACCAGGTACAACCCCAAATCCGTAAACACGGGCACCCGCATAGATGTCATGCTAACCAACCTGCCCTCCAAATTTATTTTATTTTATTTTATTTCACCTTTATTTAACCAGGTAGGCTAGTTGAGAACAAGTTCTCATTTGCAACTGCGACCTGGCCAAGATAAAGCATAGCAGTGTGAACAGACAACAACACATAGTTACACATGGAGTAAACAATAAACAAGTCAATAACATGGTAGGAAAAAGAGAATCTATATACAATGTGTGCAAAAGGCATGAGGTAGGCAATAAATCGAATAATTACAATTTAGCAGATTAACACTGGAGTGATAAATCATCAGATGATCATGTGCAAGAAGAAAATACACCTCTACTGTCTTCAACCAGGATCTCAGCGATCACTGCCTCATTTTCTGCATCCGTAATGGGTCAGCGGTCAAACAACCTCCACTCATCACTGTCAAACGCTCCCTGAAACACCTCAGCGAGCAGATCTTTCTAATTGACCTGGCCGGGGTATCCTGGAAGGATATTGATCTCATCCCGTCAGTAGAGGATGCCTGGTCATTTTTTTTTTTAAATGCCTTCCTCACCATCTTAAATAAGCATGCTCCATTCAAGAAATGTAGAACCAGGAACAGATATAGCCCTTGGTTCTCTCCAGACCTGACTGCCCTTAACCAACACAAAACATCCTGTGGCGTTCTGCATTAGCATCGAACAGCCCCCGTGATATGCAACTTTTCATGGAAGCTAGAAACCAATATACACAGGCAGTTAGAAAAGCCAAGGATAGCTTTTTCAAGCAGAAATATGCTTCCTGTAACACAAACTCAAAAAAGTTCTGGGACGCGGTAAAGTCCATGGAGAATAAGAACACCTCCTCCCAGCTGCCCACTGCACTGAAGACAGGAAACACTGTCACCACCGATAAATCCACTACAATTGAGAATTTTAATAAGCATTTTTCTACGGCTGGCCATGCTTTCCACCTGGCTACCCCTACCCCGGTCAACAGCCAGCATTCCTGAGTCGTCTCTTCACTGTTGACGTTGAGACTGGTGTTTTGCGGGAACTATTTAATGAAGATGCCAGTTGAGGACTTGTGAGGCGTTTGTTTCTCAAACTAGACACTCTAATGTACTTGTCCTCTTGATCAGTTGTGCACCGGGGTCTCCCAATCATCTTTTTATTCTGGTTAGCGCCAGTTTGCTCTGTTCTGTGAAGGGAGTAGTACACAGCATTGTACGAGATCTTCAGTTTCTTTGTTTCTGGCCATTTTGAGCCTGTAATTGACCCCACAAATGCTGATGCTCCAGATACGCAACTAGTCTAAAGAAGGCCAGTTTTATTGCTTCTTTAATCAAGACAACAGTTTTCAGCTGCGCTAACATATATGCAAAATGGTTTTCTAATGATCAATTTGCCTTTTATAAACTTGGATTAGCTAACACAACGTGCCATTGGGGTTGCTGATAATGGGCCTCTGTATGCCTATGTAGATATTCCATAAAAAATCATCAGTTTCCAGCTACAATAGTCATTTACAACATTAACAATGTCTACACTGTATTTCTGATCGATTTTATGTTATTTTAATGGACAAAAAAAAGCTTTTCTTTCAAAAACAAGGACATTTCTAAGTGACCCCAAACTTTTGAACGGTGGTGTAGCTCCATTCTACCGAACTGCTAAGCTGCTTGTCTTATTCCCATTTTAGATTTTGACAACAAACGTCTCCATTCACTCTCACTCTACTTATTCAAGTCTTTTCACGTTGATCTGGATCACTTGTTACTAATAATAGGTGCAAATCCACCACCCAGTTGGCCAAAGTTCATTGAAAGGAGCCTCAGAGAGAGAGTAGGTCAGGTTTCCATTTCAGTCCAGGGCTTTGATTAACCTACTTATGAGTAAATCTGTTGTGCCAATTATCGGCTGCAGTTGCTCTGCTAGCAAGGCTAATACTTACTGGAAATGGTGAGGCTGACGCTGCTTAATGCTATTGTTATATTAAAATCGACCCAATTTCAAGGCAGTGAGTTCGGGGTATTCCTATATGTCTAATCTCCTGGGTCTCCTCTGTTAACCTTTAAACTGCCTGCAACTAGATGAGTTTGCTTCCTGTTGGCACCAACTAAGGTGGGTTAGAATCTAAACAGTTTCGAAGAATTGTACTGTGGTAACACCTTTGGTTATATAATGTTATGTAATGGGGATTATAGGCCCTGACATTTGTTTTCTCAAACAACAGCTGGGTCTACTGAAGCCAACGTACAATGTCTTAGCCACCCCCTAAAAAACAGACCAGACTGCTACAGGTTATCCTCTTAGGTTATCCTCAAAGAGTCGGTTGTCTTAATCTGCCCGTGCAGAGTTACTGTTTGTGAGAGAGTTCACAAGATTGTGAGAGAGTTCACAAGACTCTGACTATGGGTGCATTCACACTGGGTTCGCATGGTTTCATTTTGTTTCAACAGGTATAATGCATAATGATGTTGTTATAATGTGGAAGACATGAGCATGTGCCATTTTTCTACTAGTATCATTACCCTCATCATAATACATTATAAGCACATTTGTAATGCCTTGAGCTATACATAATGCATTATAATGTATTATAACTCACTTAATAAGGAAACAAATTGTTAGGCATGTTATGTAATCCGTAAACATTTGATCAATCAATCAATCAATCAAATGTATTCATAAAGCCCCTTTAACATCAGCAGATGTCACAAAGTGCTATACAGAAACCGTGCCTAAAACCCCAATCAGCAAGCAATGCTGATGTAGAAGCACGGTGGCTAGGAAAAACTCCCTAGAAAAGCAGGAACCTAGGAAGAAACCTAGAGAGGAACCAGGCTCTGAACCAGGCACTGAGGGATGGCCAGTCCTCTTCTGGCTGTACATGGCCATTAAGGCCAGATTGTTCTTCAAGATGTTCAAATGTTAATAGTTGACCAGCAGGGTCAAATAATAATCACAATGGTTTTAGAGTGGGCCACCTTAGAAGTAAATGTCAGTTGGCTTTTCATAGCCAACCATTCAGAGGTCGAGACAGCAGGTGCGGTAGAGAGAGAAAGAGTCGAAACAGCAGGTCCGGGACAAGTAAGCACGTTCGGGTTTACAGGTCAGGGTTCCATAGCCGCAGGCAGAACAGTTGCAACTGGAGCAGCAGCACGGCCAGGTGGACTGGGGACAGCCAGGAGTCATCAGGCCAGGTAGTCCTGAGTCATGGTCCGATACCCCCGGTCAGGGCCAACCAGGCAGGACCAGGCAGGATAAAATCCCACCCACTTTGCCAAAGCACAGACCTCACCACTAGAGGGATATCAACAGACCACCAACTTACTATCCTGAGACAAGGCTGAGTATAGCCCACAAAGATCTCCTCCACCGCACAAGCCTGAGGGGACGCAAAACCGGACAGGAAGACAATGCCAGTGACTCAAACCACTCAAGTGACGCACCCCTCCCAGGGACGTTATGGAAGAGCACTAGTAAGCCAGTGACTCAGCCCCCGTAATAGGGTCAGAGGCAGAGAATCCCAGTAGAGTTAGGGGAGCCGGCCAGACAGAGACAGTAGCCAACAGTAGCCTATGCACTTTATTACTGAATGTTAGCAAAGTACTACTATAGTTTACATATTAATACACCGTGTAAACTTGTGTATTATCTCGTGTCAAATGTTTTAATTCCCCCAGTTGGCTTTGAGCGTGAGAAATATTTTCTAATGTCTTTGATGTGTTTCAAACCTCCATGAAACTATTATGTTAGAGTGATTTCCCAACCATTATTATTGCATAATCAAAACAAGCTCCAACCCTGATTACGGGTAGACCAAGTATGTGTTTCTGTCTATTACAATGCCAAGGAGAGGCATTCATGCATTGCAGACCGTTTTTATTTAAAAACTTCAGACGGAAAAGTCTTGTGCTGAAACCACTGTGGTTTGTAATAAGCTTTGTAGCCTACTTTCACTTCATGACCAGCAACAGTTGTTCTCTATGCAATCAGGTTTCTTAGAGCCCCTTGCAAACACATGCAACACAGCAATGTCAACACTGGCACCACACCGGTGCCATGTCAAACACTTGGCATCAACTTTTATTAACAAAATGAAATCAATGTGCTGTGCGGTAACACATTGTGCAATGCACAAGGCCAATAAGCATGTTACATGAATACCATGGATGTCTTAACCTGGGGTTTTAGTGATAAAATTGACAAAGACATCTTACTATAGTAGTGACTCATTTACTTTTGCCATAAGCATCAGAACTTGAGGCGTGACACTCTCTTCCTTATAATATTAATTACTGTAAATCCAAAGATAAAAACATCATGTGACGTTAAGCAGACAAACAACAATTATACTTTATTTGATGATAAATGTGGTACGAAATGTATTTTTAATTCTCTCCATCAATCAATGCGATATATAAAGTTACATGTCCCTCAGTGCCCAAGACTCACTACTTTGCCATTATGGGGAAAGACAATCTACCAACGATAATGTCAAATGGGTGGTTTGGTGAATCACGCTTGTCTGATGACTAACAGTGCCTGAGACCTGAAGACTTGCGGTAGTTCTCAGAGCTAATGCCAAAGCTAATGCCTTAGTGCCTCAGCTGCAAGACTGCAACATAATGTTTTCCAGAATCTGCAACACAATATTTTCCAGAACCTGCAACACAATGTTTTCCAGAACCTGCAACACAATGTTTTCCAGAACCTGCAACACAATGTTTTCCAGAAACTGCAACACAATGTTTTCCAGAACCTGCAACACAATGTTTTCCAGAACCTGCAACATAATGTTTTCCAGAACCTGCAACACAATATTTTCCAGAACCTGCAACACAATGTTTTCCAGAACCTGTAACACAATGTTTTCCAGAACCTGCAACACAATATTTTCCAGAACCTGCAACACAATATTTTCCAGAACCTGCAACACAATGTTTTCCAGAACTGTACCTCTATGAGGAAGGGAGTCTATACAGCCCTCAGATGTATCAATGTACTTTCTGTGTCTCCTATATAACTGAGTCATACACTCTGCAATACTCAATCTCCTCCACTTGATGGGGTGGATTTCATTAGAAATGAGGCAACATGCAGTTGCTACAATCATTGTTTTACTTATAAATGAATTATGTATACTAATTGATTCTTGAAGAATATCACTTAGAAATGTCTCGTGAGCTTAGTTCAACTGTCAAACTCCATCAAAACCCAAAATATTTGCTTGTTTTACTCCAGTGCTTGTAAATATTGTAAATATAAACAAACATTGTAGAGCCTCAAAACATGCTTATAATGATACTTGTTATATATTGGATGGTCAGTCCTTGCATCTATAGCTGTCTATGAATTTGAGAGTGGTTACATTTCTCCAAGCCCATCCCTCAGTGTTTTACCAAAACATTTACATGTTAGTCATTTAGCAGATGCTCTTATCCAGAGCGACTTACAGTTATGTCTTAAGATCGCTAGGTGGGACAGTCACATATCTCAGTCATTGTAAGTATATTTGTCCTCAGTAAAATAGCTATCAACCAAGTCAGTGACAGTAGTGGGGGAAAGTCAAGTGCGAGTTTATTTGGATAGTCCATCTATAGATGCTCTACAGACTGTGGGATTGTTTAAGATACAATTTTAAGAGGTAGGGTTTCAGATGTTTTCGGGAGATGGTAAGGGAATCTGCTGTCCTATCTTCAGTGGGAAGCTGGTTTCACTATTGTAGGTGCCAGGACAGAGAAGAGCTTTGACTGGGCTGAGCGGGAGCTGCCGTAGGCCAAGAGACCAGAGGTGGCTGAACGGAGTACTCTGGTTTGTTTGTAGAGTTTGAGCGTAGCCTGAAGGTAGAGATGGGCAGTTCCTACTTCTGCTCCGTAGGCAAGTACCATGGTCTTGTAGTGGATGCGAGCTTTGACTGGAAGCCAGTGGAGTGTGCAGAGGAGTGGGGTGACATAGGTGAACTTGGAAAGATTGAACACCAGGCGGGCTGCAGGGGTTTGATGGCACAAGCATGGAGCCCAGCCAACAGCGAGTTGCAGTAGTCCAAATGGGAGATGACAAGGGCCTGGATTAGGAGCTGTGCCACTTGCTGTGTGAAGTAGGGCGTACATTGTGGATATTGTAGAGCATGAACCTGCAGGGACAAGTCAGTGCTTTGATGTTGCAGAGAACGACAGGGTGTTGTCCAGGGTCACGCCAAGGATCTTTGCACTCTGGGATTTATCAATCTAGATGGAAAGGTCTTGGAGCGGGCAGGCCTTTCCCGGTAGGAAGAGCAGCTCTGTCTTGTCGAGGTTGATCGTGTTGTGGTGGCCAACATCCAAGCTGAGATATCTTCCAGGCACGCAGATATGCGTGTCACCACCTGGGTTTTAGAAGAGGGGATTTATAATTTGTATTTGAGTGTCATCCACATAGCAATGATAGGAGAGACCATGTGAGGATATGACAGAGCCGAGTGACTTGGTGTATAGAGAGAAGAGGAGAGGGCCTAGAACCGAGCCCTGTGGGACACCAGAGTGAGAGTACGTGGTGCAGACACAGATCCTCTAGGAGCGGCCTGCCAAGTAGGATGCAATCCAAGAGTGTGCAGAGCATGAGACGCCCAGCCCTGAGAGGGTGGAGAGGAGGATTTGATGGTTCAGGGTGTTCGAAGGCAGTGGATAGATCTAGGAAGATTAGAACAGAGGAGAGAGAGTCAGCTTTAGCAGTGCAAAGAGCCTCCGTGACACAGAGCAGAGCAGTCTTGGGTGAGTGACCCATCTTGAAGCCTGACTGGTTAGGGTCAAGAAGATAGTTCTGAAAGAGATAGCGAGAGAGTTGGTCAGAGAAAGCACGCTCAATTGTTTTGGAAAGAAAAGAAAGAAGGGATACCGGACTGTAGTTTTTGACATCAGAGGGGTCAGGTGTTAGTTTCATGAGGAGGGGAGCGACTCTGGCCATTTTGAAGTAACAGAGAACACTGCCAGTGGTCAGGGATGAGTTGATGAGGGAAGTGAGGAATGGGAGAAGGTCTCTAGAGATGGTTTGGAGAAAGGAGGAAGGGATAGGGTAAAACGGGCAGGTTGTCAAGCGGCTGGACATCCCTAGTGACAGGATTTAATCTAGAGAGATAAGCGAGAAAGAGGCCAAGACGTAGGGTAGTTCTGTGGGAGTGGGACCAGTCAATAGGCTGAGTGAATGAGGAGAGGACGTCAACCTTATTTTCAAAGTGGTTGACAAAGTCATCCACTGAGAGGGAGGAGGGAGGGGGTGGAAGATTAAGGAGGGAGGAGAAGGTAACAGAAGGGTTAGAGGCAGAATATTAAAATTTAAAGTGATAGAAAGTGGCTTTAGCAGTGCGTACAGAGGCAGAAAAAGGTAGAGATGAGGGAGTGAAAGGATGATAGGTCCTCCTGAAGTTTTCCTCAATTTTCTCACAGCTGCCCGCAGCCTAGTTCTGTAAGCTCGCAATGAGTCACTCAGCCACAAAGCAGGAGGGGGGAGACGAGCCGGCCGGTAGGAAAGGGGACAGTGAGAGTCATAGGATGTGGAAAGGGAGGAACGTAGGGTCAAAGAGGCAGAATCAGGAGACAGGAGGCAGAAGTATTTAGCAGAAGGAAGAGATGATAGGATAGAAGAGGAGAAAGTAATGGGAGAGAGAGAGCGAAGATTGGGTAGGAGCTGAGTGGCTAGGGTTGGAGGAGACAGAAAAGGAAACAAAGTAGTGATCAGAGACCTGAAGGAAGGTTGCAGTGAGATTAGTAGGTGAACAGTCTCTAGTAAAGATGAGGTCAAGCGCATTGCCTGCCTTGTAAGTGTTAGGTGACTGGGAAAGGGTGAGGTCAAAAGAGGAAAGGAGTGGAAAGAAAGAAAGAAAGAAAGAAAGAAAGAAAGAAGAAAGAAAGAAAGAAAGAAAGAAAGAAAGAAAGAAAGAAAGAAAGAGATGGAAGACAACAATGTTAAGCTTGACTGGACAGTGACAGTATGGAATTCAAATGAGGAGATGGACAAGTGATTGAGGGAGAAAAGAGAAAATCTCCAGTTAGGAGAAATTAGTATCCCTGTGCGACGACCAGATGCTCCCGGACTATGAGAAAACACATAGTCAGAGAAAGAGAGAGCATCTGGAGTATCAGTGTTCTTTGGGATTATCCATGTCTCGGTCAGCACCGGAACAAAGGCGCGGTGCCTATTTGTTGTGGTTTCAACCAAGGATTATCGCTTTAAGGCATCATTAAATTTGATGAACAAAAATGTGCACCCTTTTGTTTCTAAATTGTAATTCATGATTAACAAACACTGCTCTATACAATTACCTTACATTCTGCAGTTCTTTGTCCCCTCTATAAACTGGTGTTCTATGCAGCTGGTCTACATTCTCATCCAATGAAAGACCCCTAGCAACAATTAACATCAGTTGGGATGATTTATTTAAATCGCCAGCTAAATTGCATACATTTGGTTGTATGAAAGTAGTCGGAGCGAACGCGAAGCGCTGCTTAGTAGAAACCAGTCATCTGTTCTATATCTATGGCGGCAATCCCACTTCTGACACTAGTGCAGCAAGTTTGGGTGGTATAGCCCGACCAGGACTCAGACCTGGGTTGCTGTGACTACAAGTCCAACAGCTTAGCCATTGCTTCCAAGTGATCTGAACCTCTCAGTGGTCACAAGGTGTAGTAAAGTTGATACAATATTGACAAAGCTTTCTAAAGGATATTGTTGCAATAAAACAGTTATGATTATATTAATCTTATGGTGCCAATAAGTGAAGTGTGCTAGGGGCCACATAAAACCTACTGAAATTTTGTAAGAAATGTGTATTGTTTTTCAAATGAACATTTTCTAAACTGAATGATTTTTCAAATGAGGCTCATGTGAGCTATAAGATTACTTTGCCAAGGTGGGTAATATGAGAAAAAATGTATATATTATACAACTTTTGATATGGTCATACCTATAAATTGTGATCGGTCAGAACCCCCTTCTCACCGGCTATATGACCATGACTTGCTTAACCACTGCATTTCCTATTGACTTTTATTGTACATTTGGACCAGTTTGACTTTACGACTTTAACTCCTCTACAATAAATCGATATGCTTCCATGCCTGACGTTCAAAGTCTAAACCCTTATGTGCCAGCATCTCGAATGTCGGTCTGTCAAGTTCCAACGATAAATTACATAGCGATGTGCCAACAGGGCAGTCTAACATGAGGCGTGGACAGGTATTTCAGACAAATGGAAGTTATCATAATAAGGCTACTGTAGGCATATATGCATATGTTATATATAGTAATATTGGTTTCATTCACAACGTAAAGCGGAGTTTATCTCAATATTTTCATCGGAGCTGTCGAGGAGGACTGTATGATGGACGTTGGAGCTCAGCAGACTGACCGGAACGGTTCTTGTGGGCGGTACTTGAAGCAACTATAAAAATGGGTTTCCCTGTCAAAAAAAGCCACCAACTCACTATGATCTCGCAGTATCCGTTAATGCGCTCCCTATGATGTGTATATTTGGATACCATACCTATCATCAACAGAGCTCATTGCAGCAGTTTTATAAGGTTTAAGATTATTTTCCCTGCTTGGATACTAGGCTACTGACTAGGGCATTGGATATGTGCACACGGTATGATGAAAACCCCTTTCCTCCCCGCAGAAGTAAGATAAAATAGGGTTTCGCTTACATTGGATTTACTCCTCTCATTCCATATGAAGAAGCCAAAAGTAAGTTATCATCGAAATTGCATATTTTCTTACTCACTTTCATGTTATAGGCTGTCTTTTATTTGCATATCTTTCTTGGATAAACGCCTATTACGCCTGGCGCGGTGTGCGTAATCCAGTGGCAAATCAGAAGAAAACGAATGGTGTGAATTTGCTTATTTCTGTCTGCAGATTTTTTGAAAAGTATGCACACATGAGGAAAGTCATTCATTACTTACATTCCCCCTCTTTTAATGCCAAACACCATGATTGATGTCCGACCGCAGGGTACAATACATTCAATATCATTGACATGATGCCGAAGCACTATCCTTTACCGCTCAGCTTCTTTGGAAACGCTTGTCAAGTTACGCACCTTCCTCACTATTTTCCAATACGGCCAAAAAGAATATGCCATGTGTGTGGGTGTCATCCTATGTTTTCTGACATACTGTATCATAATTAATAAGACACGATGGACATTTTGTGGCTGTTGTATTTGCCCATGTTGACTTTAATGACAGTACATCCCAATTATGTCCAATAATACAAAATATTTTCGCGCCTAATCGTTTTCTTTTCGTCATGAAAAGTGCTTTGACATGGTTGTTAATAAAATCATAAACAGTGATAAACATAGGATGATGTTAGTACATGTATTTTGATGTGTATGCCTATTGGTATACGGGGTATTGGATACTGAAAAATGAAAGGGGAAATAGGTTTTGGAAACAAATGATGGGGAACATCTTAAAGCTTCAGTAGTACACAGCCTCTTAAGATGTCATTTTGAATAGCATGTTCAGTTCGTGTATTTGTGTGTGTAGGCTAGGCCTATGGAAAACATGTGTAATGTGCAATTTATGTATTATATATATTGTATACAGCATATTTTGTATACAGCAGTACTGTGTGTCTAAGACACTTTTCCCCTTGGGGACATTAAATTTGATCCTATCTTATCTTATCCTATCTTATCCTATCTTATCCCATCCTATTTTCCTTTTATTCAGACTTCGAAATAAGCGTAACTGAAATCAGGTGTTTCTCACTTTTTTTTTCTTTTTTTTTTAAATTGAACCTTTATTTAACTCAGCAAGTCAGTTATGAACAAATCCCTCCCAATCACGGCCGGATGTGATACAACCATGGTTTTGAACCAGGGACTGTAGTGGCACCTCTTGCACTGAGAATGCAGTGCCATAGACCACTGCGCAACTCGGGAGCCCCATAGCCTACACCAGTGGAGGCTCCTCAGAGAAGGAAGGGGAGGACCATCCTCCTCAGTTAATTTCCTTTCTTTTTTAATTGTGAAACACAAAAAAGTTATAATATTTAGATAAAACTATACTAAATATATTCACGTCACCAAATAATTGATTAAAAGAGACTGTTTTGCAATAAAGATCTACAGTAGCCTTAACAGCACTCTGTAAGGTAGCACCATGGTGTAGCCGGAGGACAGCTAGTTTCCGTCCTCCTCTGGGTACATTGACTTCAAAACCTAGGAGGCTCATGGTTCTTACCCCCTTCTATAGACTTACGCAGTTATTATGACAACTTTCAGAGGTCATCCTCCTACCATTAGAGCTATTGCAGCATGAGCTGACATGTTGTCAGCCCAATCAAAGGATCAGAGAATTAATTTAGTACTGAAAGCATAAGTTACAGCTAGCTAGCACTGCAGTGCATAAAATGTGGTGAGTAGTTGACTCAAAGAGAGAGAAAGACAGTAGTTGAACAGTTTCGCACAAATTAATTTAAAAAAAAATGAAGGAGAACCAAGAGAGAGATAGAGTGCTGGCTATATTTCGTTGTATTTTTTTCACTTTCACTTACTTAACTAGTGAATGCAGATAGCTAGTTTAGCCTACTCAAACACCCGGCTCAAACAGAAAGGGATGCTATGTTAGCTAACTGGCTATGGCTATCCAACACTGGAACTCTTCCATGTCAAGGTAAGCTTTTGGTTTTATTAATTTATTGCCACCAGGGCCCACCGGTGTAACTGCTAAACTACTTGCTCTAACTGTACACTCTACTGGATGATTGTAGTTGATTTACTAACCCGTTAGTTCTAGTAGCTATGTTGACTATGACGTTATTATAGTGACACCGATGTAGGCTGTGTGTAGCGGTTAACAGTTATGATGTGAAGGTTTGTCTTGGAACCTTTTTTTCGCCCGGTCACAGACAGCTGATGCGTTGTGTACTGAAGTCCACAAGCACAGGGAAAATATGAGAGGAGGAGAGCGCTTAGATGCAAAAAGGAATTATACAATGATCAAAGGGATCATGCTGTTTGTACATGGCTGCTATGAAAGTGAAGCGTGTTTGTGTGAGATCAGGGGTGTATTCATTCCTCCAATTCTGTTGAACAACATTTCTTAAACGGATGCAAACTGAACGAAATGGGGATAAGCATACCTGAATTTGTCCAATAGAAACTCTTGTTTGGAACTGTTGGACTAATGATTACACCCTATATTAGCTAGATGCAGGCAAGAGTCTGCAAGGCGAAATTGAATGTGTCAATATCTGTCACATGGAAGGCCAGGACTAAAAACAAACAAAATATAACTATTGTAAAATAGATGGTGTCTGTAAAATGTATATAGTAAGTATAATCTGGAAGTAGAAGCCTAAGTGTTGTTGTCCATTAGTTTACTCCAATTAGGGGAAGGGTGGTAGGGTTTGCGGGACATTTTTACATATATATATATATATATATGTGTGTGTATGTATGTATGTATGTATATATGTATGTATGTATGTATATATAGATATATATTTATTTTTTTCGGAATTGCCTCGCCACTATGCACTATTTTATTACCTTACCTACCTCATCTTACCTCATTTGCACACACTGTATATAAACTTTTTCAATTGTATTATTGACTGTATGTTTGTTAATTCCATGTGTAAATCTGTGTTGTTGTATGTGTCAAACTGCTTTGCTTTATCTTGGCAAGGTTGCAGTTGTAAATGAGAACTTGTTCTCAACTAGCCTACCTGGTTAAATAAAGGTGAAATAAAATTTAAATAAATATATGTACAGACGCCTCACAAGTCCTCAACTGGCAGCTTCATTAAATAGTTCCCACAAAACACCAGTCTCAACGTCAACAATGAAGAGGTGACTCCGGGATGCTGGTCTTCTAGGCTGAGTTACAAAGAAAAAGCCATATCTCAGACTGGCCAATAAAAAGAAAAGATTAAGATGGGCAAAAGAACACAAACACTGGACAGAGGAACTCTGCCTAGAAGGCCAGCATCCCGGAGTCGCCTCTTCACTGTTGACGTTGAGACTGGACAGAGGAACTCTGCCTAGAAGACCAGCATCCCGGAGTCGCCTCTTCACTGTTGACGTTGAGACTGGTGTTTTGCGGGAACTATTTAATGAAGCTGCCAGTTGAGGACTTGTGAGACGTCTGTTTCTCAAACTAGACACTAATGTACTTGTCCTCTTGCTCAGTTGTGCACCTGGGGCCTCCCACTCCTCTGTCTATTCTGGTTAGAGCCAGTTTGTGCTGTTCTGTGAAGGGAGTAGTACACAGCATTGTACGAGATCTTCAGTTTCTTTGCAATTTCTCGCTTGGAATAGCCTTCATTTCTCAGAACAAGAATAGACTGACGAGTTTCAGAAGAAAGTTCTTTGTTTTGAGCCTGTAATCAAACCCACAAATGCTGATACTCCAGATACTCAACTAGTCTAAAGAAGACCAGTTTTATTGCTTCTTTAATCAGGACAACCGTTTTCAGCTGTGCTAACATAATAGCAAAAGGGTTTTCTATGATCAACTAGCCTATTAAAATTATAAACTTGGATTAGCTAACGAAACGTGCCATTGGAACACAGGAGTGATGGTTGCTGATAATGGGTTTCTGTACGCCTATGTATGTCACGGCCGTTGACTGAAGTAGACCAAAGCGCAGCGTGGTAAGCGTACATTTGTTTATTTAGGTAAATGTCGCCAACAAAACAACAAAACAATGAAACGACCGTGAAGCTTAACATAGGCTATGATGCCTCTAACAAAGTCAACCTCCCACAACGAAAGGAGGGAAAAAGGGCTACCTAAGTATGGTTCTCAATCAGAGACAACGATAGACAGCTGTCCCTGATTGAGAACCCTACCCGGCCAAAACATAGAAATAACAATAATAGAACTAAAGAACATAGAAGGCCCACCCCAAGTCACACCCTGACCAAACCAAATAGAGACATAAAAAGGCTCTCTAAGGTCAGGGCGTGACATTGTAGATATTCCATAAAAAATAAGCCGTTTCACGCTACAATAGTCATTTACAACATTAACAATGTCTACACTGTATTTCTGATCAATTTGATGTTAATGGACAAAAAAGTTTATTTTCTTTCAAAAACAAGGACATTTCTAAGTGACCCCAAACTTTTGAACGGTAGTGTATGTGTATATGTATGCATGTTTATATGTATATGTGTATGTATGTATATATATATATAAATATATTTATCCCAAAAATATATGGGTGATTGGAAATGATGCAGACAATTACATAAATGAAACTACAGTCTGTCTGCAATATTAAAGCTGATCCACCCCCTGTCACCTTGATTACTCAAATTTCTCTCGGCTTGTGCACCACCTACGTTGTAAACTTTCATTCATAGAAAGCAACCTCATGATGGGTATAGGTAAAATTTGAGTATCATGTAGTGGCCTAAACCTATTGATGTTACATTGAACCGGGTGAATGGAATATGAATGACTGTCACCCAATATGATGTAACAGAAATAAGGCCATGCTCATTAAATAAATAATTGTCCTCATCTTAAATGGCACCAATCGCCACTGGCCTACAATGTGGACTTAGTGTGGACTTAACTGTAGCCTAATCTTTCTTTGAGCCAGTAAAACTTTTCCCTAACCCAGTTAGTATAATTGAACGTCTTACATCTAGACTAGCCTACCTGTTTCTGTACACAGAAAATTCTGCTCAGCAACTGACAAATACATTGTGCATACTATCTGTGAAAATGTGCACCCTTTGGTATGCCTGTGATATACAGCCTACAGTACCCAGTGTTTCTCAATAACTTGCATGGTTTTATTAAATCATTAAATAAATCCTGGGAATATATTGTAACAAAGCTTTATTGACTACAATAAGTCACTTGTAGTTTTGGCAGATGTATGGTACCTGACAGAAAACAGGAACCATTCCATTCTTTCATTTGCCTTCCTTGTTTTTTATCACGTCAACTAATAATCACTTGTTTAAAAAAAAAATCATATTGCGCAATAGTCTGCAGCTGCTGCAATAGAAACATTGAACATAGCTATAAAAGGATAATAAGATGCAGGATGTGTGCAATGTGCATATTATTCTGTTTGGCTGTCAAGAAATAATGTGGTGTGAGGTAAGGTGCGTAACTTTGAGCGTTTCCCAAGAAAAAAAGCACCATTGACATTCGACAGATACTGTAAATGCTACACATACATCCTAGGTTCTTTTTATGTGTGCTCAGAAACCTCCTCAAAGGTCCCCAATGCCTCAGCAGTCAAGGTTTCCCAGACCACAAAAAGGCTGGGTATATCAGTTTACTTTCTTTCGTGCTCCTAACCCCCAGATCCATACCCATTCTCCCAGCTTACACGCTTCCTTAGAATTTGGTGCCCTGTGGGCCCGTGGAGACACTGGGGGTGCATAGAGAGGTCACATGCTGACAGTCCGTTTACATCTCTGCTTTACGATGCGCCCCCTGAAGAGAGCCGGGTGGGCACGTTCAGGAAGAGTTAGTAGTCCAGCCAGAGAGTTAACGAGGCAATGAATTGAGTGAGATATGTCCAAAGTAGTGTACTATTATCGGGAGCAGGGTGCCATTTCAGACGCAGTCAACGTCTCCTGAGCTCTAGACTCCACATGCCTGAGAATGCTAGTCAAATAGGTTAGACTGGATGATCTGTAAGCAGCTCAGGTATGCTAATTCAACCTGTGGCCCTGCTGAGACTAATAGCATTATTGCCATGACTTTTGACCAACTTTAAACCTATATAGACTGGTGTTAGAGAGGCTTATTGTGCTAAAGTAACTCTTCGACCAGACTTGAAGTACGTGAGAAGCACCGGCACTAAGTTAAATATTAGTTGTTTCTTAAGGCAAAACAAAAACTTGACTGACCAAGCAGCACGTTTGTAGGAGCCTGTAATGCCCTGCCAAAGCCAGGGGAATAGCCTCTAAGAATCTCCTATTGTGTTAGTGCTACATCAGAGGAGGCTGGTGGGAGGAGCTATAGAAGGACAGGCTCATCGTAAATACTGGAATGGAATTAATGGAACGGTATGGAACAGAGGAAATCACGTTTGACTCACATGTTCCATATATTATATTTCAGGCATTACAATGAGCCCGTCCGCCTATAGCTCCTCCCACCAGCCTCCTCAGTGCTATACATAGGTCCTACCTGTGTAGAATACAGTAGGTTTGCTTGGTTTAGTTATTTTTACATCCTCTCACCAGTAGCGCTCTGATCACTGTGAACTTATTTTGGCGTTGTTTATAGCACTAAGTCCATACTCAGACAACCTCGATGGCTGTTGGCAGTAAATGCAGTAGCTCAGACTAAAGGCTAAAGCGCTTATCAGAGTCCAAAATTGGTACGCGTCCACACAGCAGTGTTCTAGAATATTGGACCATTGGCTTTCATACTTTAAGAATTTGCAGCACAACTAAAGCAATTTCTCCAACTGTCACCACATTCAAATGAATGGAGCGGCGTAGGTTGGTGCGTGGTTGGGGTGTACGGTGGTCTCAGAGCTGTGTATCGCGGCTCCATGACTTTAAACTCTGAAATATGCGTAATATTGTACCATGAGAATAGTAGACCCTATGGTTATCAAAGTTTTTATTAACTTCCTGATAATAGTTTGTTTATTGCTGCAGCTGGAGATATCAAGGGTTACATAAGAGCAATAGAGTAGTGCTCTGCCTCATTGAGTTTTGAGTTTGTTCCAATATATTTCAGATCCATATCTCTTACAATCTCTTAGCACTGGGTTGGGCTGCCTCTGTTTTCAGGAAGGGAAAACAACATTGTCAGTCACAGCGAAAAGTCTCGTTATGAGGAACGCAACAGGGGAAGACGATTAACGTCACACCGTTTTAGAACCAGACCGATAGTTCAAACAACACAAATTTAACACCATAGTCCCTTCAAAACTCGTCATTAAGCTCGAGACCCTGGGTCTCGACCCTTCCCTGTGCAACTGGGTCCTGGACTTCCTGATGGGCCACCCCCAGGTGGTGAAGGTAGGAATCAACATCTCCACCCCGCTGATCCTCAACACTGGGGCCCCACAAGGCTGCCTGCTCAGCCCTCTCCTGTACTCCCTGTTCACCCATGACTGCGTGGCCATGCACGCCTCCAACTCAATCATCACTCAGGCTCTGGGTGTAGTTAATCCGACACCTCTCTGCGTAGTCATCGCCATTTTACCTGCTGTTAGCTGATTAGCTGCTGTTGTCTCACCTGTTGTCTTAGCTAGCTCTAACCAAACAATACCTGTTATTACTTTATGCCTCGCTGTATGTCTCTCTCGAATGTCAATATGCCTTGTATACTGTTGTTCAGGTTAGTTATCATTGTTTTAGTTTACATTGGAGCCCCTAGTTCCACTCTTCATAACTCTGACACCTCCTTTGTCCCACCACCCACTCATGCGGTGACCTCACCCATTATAACCAGCATGTCCATTGCCTGTATCATTGCCTGTATCCGCTACGGGTCCGGAGTCAAACGACCACCCCTCATCACTGTCAAACGCTCCCTAAAACACTTCTGCGAGCAGGCCTTTCTAATTGACCTGGCCCGGGTATCCTGGAAGGATATTGACCTCATCACGTCAGTTGAGGATGCCTGGTCAGTCTTTAAAAGTAACTTCCTCACCATCTTAGATAAGCATGCCCCGTTCAAAAAACGCAGAACTAAGAACAGATATAGCCCTTGGTTCACTCCAGACCTGACTGCCCTCGACCAGCACAAAAACATCCTGTGGCGGACTGCAATAGCATCGAATAGTCCCCGCGATATGCAACTGTTCAGGGAAGTCAGGAACCAATGCACGCAGTCAGTCAGGAAAGCAAAGGCTAGTTTTTTCAAGCAGAAATTTGCATCCTGTAGCTCTAACTCCAAAACTCCAAAAGTTCTGGGACACTGTAAAGTCCATGGAGAACAAGAGCACTTCCTCCCAGCTGCCCACTGCACTGAGGCTAGGTAACACGGTCACCACCGATAAATCCATGATAATCGGCTGGCCATGCCTTCCACCTGGCTAGTCCAACCTCGGCCAACAGCTCCGGCCCCCCCGCAGCTACTCGCCCAAGCGTCCCCAGCTTCTCCTTTACCCAAATCCAGATTGCAGATGTCCTGAAAGAGCTGCAAAACCTGGACCCATACAAATCAGCTGGGCTTGACAATCTTCCAATTCCAAAATAGCTTCCTATTTCTGAAACTATCCGCCGCCATTGTCGCAACCCCTATTATCAGCCTGTTCAACCTGTCTTTCATATCGTCTGAGATCCCCAAGGATTGGAAAGCTGCCGCGGTCATCCCCCTCTTCAAAGGGGCAGACACCCTGGATCCAAACTGTTACAGACCTATATCAATCCTGCCCTGCCTATCTAAAGTCTTCGAAAGCCAAGTTAATAAACAGATCACTGACCATCTCGAATCCCATCGTACCTTCTCCGCTGTGCAATCCGGTTTCCGAGCCGGTCACGGGTGCACCTCAGCCACGCTCAAGGTACTAAACGATATCATAACCGCCATTGATAAAAGACAGTACTGTGCAGCCATCTTCATCGACCTGGCCAAGGCTTTCGACTCAGTCAATCCCCATATTCTTATCGGCAGACTCAGTAGCCTCGGTTTTTCTGATGACTGCCTTGCCTGGTTCACCAACTACTTTGCAGACAGAGTTCAGTGTGTCAAATCGGAGTGCATGTTGTCCGGTCCTCTGGCAGTCTCTATGGGGGTACCACAGGGTTCAATTCTCGGGCCGACTCTTTTCTCTGTATATATCAATGATGTTGCTCTTGCTGCGGGCAATTCCCTGATCCACCTCTACGCAGACGACACCATTCTGTATACTTCTGGCCCTTCCTTGGACACTGTGCTATCTAACCTCCAAACAAGCTTCAATGCCATACAGCACTCCTTCCGTGGCCTCCAACTGCTCTTAAACACTAGCAAAACCAAATGCATGCTTTTCAACCGTTCGCTGCCTGCACCCGCCCGCCCGACTAGCATCACCACCCTGGACGGTTCCGACCTAGAATATGTGGACATCTATAAATACCTAGGTGTCTGGCTAGACTGTAAACTCTCCTTCCAGACTCATATTAAACATCTCCAATCCAAAATCAAATCAAGAATCGGCTTTCTATTTCGCAACAAAGCCTCCTTCACTCACGCCGCGAAACTCACCCTAGTAAAACTGACTATCCTACCGATCCTCGACTTCGGCGATGTCATCTACAAAATAGCTTCCAATACTCTACTCAGCAAACTAGATGCAGTTTATCATAGTGCCATCCATTTTGTTACTAAAAGACATTATACCACCCACCACTGCGACCTGTATGCTCTAGTCGGCTGGCCCTCGCTACATATTCGTCGCCAGACCCACTGGCTCCAGGTCATCTATAAGTCCATGCTAGATAAAGCTCCGCCTTATCTCAGTTCACTGGTCACGATATCAACACCCACTCGTAGCACGCGCTCCAGCAGGTATATCTCACTGATCATCCAAAAAGCCAACACCTCGTTTGGCCGCCTGTCCTTCCAGTTCTCTGCTGCCTGTGACTGGAACGAATTGCAAAAATCGCTGAAGTTGGAGACTTTTATTTCCCTCACCAACTTTAAATATCTGCTATCTGAGCAGCTAACCGTTCGCTGCAGCTGTACATAGTCCATCTGTAAACAACCCACCAAAATTTAACTACCTCATCCCCATTTTTCTGCTCTTTTGCACACCAGTATCTCTACTTGCTCACGATCATCTGATGATTTATCACTCCAGTGTTAATCTGCTAAATTGTAATTATTTGCTCCTATAGGCTATTTATTGCCTCCCTCATGCCTTTTGCACTCAATGTATATAGACTAATTTAGTTTTTTTTCCTACTGTGTTATTGACTTGTTTATCGTTTACTCCATGTGTAACTCTGTGTTGTTGTCTGTTCACACTGCTATGCTTTATCTTGGCCAGGTCGCAGTTGTAAATGAGAACTTGTTCTCAACTAGCCTACCTGGTTAAATAAAGGTGAAATAAATAAAAAATAATAAAAAATCAAGTTTGCAGACAACACTACAGTGGTAGGCTTGATTACCAACAACGACGAGACGGCCTACATGGAGGAGGTGAGGGCCCTCGGAGTGTGCTGTCAGGAAAATAACCTCACACTCAACGTCAACAAAACAAAAAGATGATCGTGGACTTCAGGAAACAGCAGAGGGAGCACCCCCCTATCCACATCGACGGGACAGTAGTGGAGAAGGTGGAAAGTTTTAAGTTCCTCGGCGTACACATCACGGACAAACTGAAATGGTCCACCCACACAGACAGCGTGGTGAAGAAGGTGCAACAGCGCCTCAGGAGGCTGAAGAAATGTGGCTTGTCACCAAAAACCCTCACAAAATTTAACAGATGCACAATCGAGAGCATCAGGTCGGGCTGTTTCACCATCTGGTATGGCAACGGCTCCGCCCATAACCGTAAGGCTCTCCAGAGGGTAGTGAGGTCTGCACAACGCATCACCGGGAGCAAACTACCTGCCCTCCAGGACACCTACAGCACCCGATGTCACAGAAAGGCCAAAAAGATCATCAAGGACAACATTCACCCGAGCCACTGCCTGTTCACCCCGCTATCATCCAGAAGGCAGGTCAGTACAGGTGCATCAAAGCAGGGACCGAGAGACTGAAAAACAGCTTCTATCTCAAGGCCATCAGACTGTTAAACAGCCATCACTAACATTGAGTGGCTGCTGCCAACATACTGACTCGAATCTCTAACCACTTTAATAATTAAAATGTGGATGTAATAAATGTATCACTAGTCACTTTAAACAATGGCACTTTTTTAAATGTTTACATACCCTACATTACTCATCTCATATGTATATACTGTACTCTATACCATCTACTGCATCTTGCCTATGCCGTTCGGCCATCGCTCATCCATATATTTATATGTACATATTCTTGTTCATTCCTTTACACTTGTGTGTATTACGTAGTTGTTGTGAAATTGTTAGATTACTTGTTAGATATTATTGCATGGTCCGAACTAGAAGCACAATCATTTTGCTACACTCGCATTAACATCTGCTAACCAGGTGTATGTGACAAATAAAATTTGATTTGATTTGAACACACGGCCTGTCTGTATGCAGGATGCACTGCAGTCTAGGGCAAGTATGGGTAACTGCAGCCCAATATGGCAACAGGAGTATGTCTGAGTGGGTGTGTCAAACGAATCAGCTAATTGGGCAAGACTGTTTTGGCTGATTGGACTGCAGGACAAGTCAATAAGCCGGCGACTATTATTTAATTTCAAGCATGATAGCAGCCTAAACAAGAAATAACCAATATTGGTAGCCATCTAAGATGTCACCTTGATGCATACAATACATACAGTCTACTACTCAATGAGGAGGGCATGAAAGGCAACAACACTGGGAAACAGTACACTTCACTCTAGCTTGCCAAACACCCCACTGGGCACAGACATCAAGTCCACATTGGTTCAATGTAATTTCATTGAAATGACGTGGAAACAACATTGATACAACCAGTGTGTGCCCAGTGGGACTACTGTCCGACAACGGCATGGGAAGTATCAGGGTGACAGTCACAGTAAGCACTCGTATATAACGCAAGAAGCAAGAGTACACCCATCATCAGTACTTTTAAATAAAAATAAACAATCTTCAGTTTTATAACTGAAAATGTACAATTATTTGTAAAAAACTAACAGTAAAATACGACTGACTTCTCCTCTGGCTGAAAAACAGAAGTAGTTACGTGGTAAGAAATGGAAGAGAAAAAAACAGAAGTAGTTACGTGGTAAGAAATGGAAGAGAAAAAAACAGCTCAATCCAAAATGTCTAACCTATAGCAGAGCACTTGACTCACCCACTCCTTTCCACATGCCCACTACTTTACTTTTGACTCACCCACTCCTTTCCACATGCCCACTACTTTACTTTCGACTCACCCACTCCTTTCCACATGCCCACTACTTTACTTTTGACTCACCCACTACTTTCCACATGCCCACTACTTTACTTTTGACTCACCCACTCCTTTCCACATGCCCACTACTTTACTTTTGACTCACCCACTCCTTTCCACATGCCCACTACTTTACTTTTGACTCACCCACTCCTTTCCACATGCCCACTACTTTACTTTCGACTCACCCACTCCTTTCCACATGCCCACTACTTTATTTTCGACTCACCCACTCCTTTCCACATGCCCACTACTTTACTTTTGACTCACCCACTCCTTTCCACATGCCCACTACTTTCCTTTCGACTCACCCACTCCTTTCCACATGCCCACTACTTTACTTTCGACTCACCTACTCCTTTCCACATGCCCACTACTTTACTTTTGACTCACCCACTCCTTTCCACATGCCCACTACTTTACTTTCGACTCACCCACTCCTTTCCACATGCCCACTACTTTACTTTCGACTCACCCACTCCTTTCCACATGCCCACTACTTTCCTTTCGACATGCCCACTCCTTTCCACATGCCCACTACTTTACTTTTGACTCACCCACTCCTTTCCACATGCCCACTACTTTCCTTTCGACATGCCCACTCCTTTCCACATGCCCACTACTTTACTTTTGACTCACCCACTCCTTTCCACATGCCCACTCCTTTCCACATGCCCACTACTTTCCTTTCGACATGCCCACTCCTTTCCACATGCCCACTACTTTACTTTTGACTCACCCACTCCTTTCCACATGCCCACTACTTTCCTTTCGACATGCCCACTCCTTTCCACATGCCCACTACTTTACTTTTGACTCACCCACTCCTTTCCACATGCCCACTACTTTCCTTTCGACATGCCCACTCCTTTCCACATGCCCACTACTTTACTTTCGACTCACCCACTCCTTTCCACATGCCCACTACTTTACTTTCGACTCACCCACTCCTTTCCACATGCCCACTACTTTACTTTCGACTCACCCACTCCTTTCCACATGCCCACTACTTTACTTTCGACTCACCCACTCCTTTCCACATGCCCACTACTTTACTTTCGACTCACCCACTCCTTTCCACATGCCCACTACTTTACTTTCGACTCACCCACTCCTTTCCACATGCCCACTACTTTACTTTCGACTCACCCACTCCTTTCCACATGCCCACTACTTTACTTTCGACTCACCCACTCCTTTCCACATGCCCACTACTTTACTTTTGACTCACCCACTCCTTTCCACATGTCCACTACTTTACTTTCGACATGCCCACTCGCCCATACTCCGGTCGCAATGTTGGGCTGGAGCTACCCCTTTTAGTCTAGGGAAGGAGTGTCATCAACGAGACACCTTAAAGGGTTTTCTAAACAGTCTCTGGGTTTTAAACTGGGATTAGCTCCAATCGCTTTCCTTTCCCTTGCTCACATTGTTAGCACTTATTATTTTAATTTAAATTTTATTTAACATTTATTTAACTAGACAAGTCAGTTAAGAACAGATTCTTATTTAGAATGCCTGCCTACCAGAATGCAAAAGGCCTCCTGCGGGGATGGGGGCTCGGATGAGAAATTTACAAAATATACATCACGACAAGAGAAACACCACAACACTACATAAAGTTAGAGCTACCTTCTAATCTGCTGTTGTGGAGTGACAACAGCGAAAAATATCTGTCCTGACTCACTGACTGGTTTAAAAAGACTAAGATAAACTGCTTTCACCTGGAAGTGGAATTTAGAAGGCAGTGCCCAGAGACATATAGTTACAGTATACTGTATTTACAGGGTTATTAAGTAGAGCAGTAAATTAAGTGTTTAACCAATGGGATTCAGCTCCTACTGTGGATGGACAGACATGTCAGTGAGTCTGCCGAGTGTAAGCTATCTGAATAAGTGAAGGCTGGTAGGCATGTTGAGAGGCACTTACAGTAGCACAGATACGAAGTTTGCATACCCAAACAAAACTATAGCTTCAATGCATGAGTGGTGCTTAAACATTTATATACTCGTCATGTATAGTAGGCCTACTGTATTTAATTTATATTTTGTTATCAGCATTAAAGATACACTATGCAGAAATCGCTCTGCCATTTCCTGGTCGCTAACATTCTAATAGTTTGCCTAATTACCGTTTATGTGACAAAACAAGCAAGTATAGTGTAGAGAATCATTGTACCATTTAAACCACTGTGGAATATCTTTTCCATAACAAAAAATATAGTATCTTCAGCTGTTTGAAGCAGTGGTGTAAAAAGTACCCAATTGTCATACTTGAGTAAAAGTAAAGAAACCTTAATAGAAAATGACTCAAGTTAAAGTGAAAGTCACCCAGTAAAATACTACTGAGTAAAAGTCTAAAAGTATTTGGTTTTAAATATACTTAACTATCAAAGTAAAAGTATAAATAATTGAAATCCCTTATATTACGCTATCCAGACGGCACCATTTTCTTGTTATTTTAATGTACGGATAGCCAGTGGCACACTCCAACACTCAGACATCATTTACAAACGAAGCATGTGTGTTTAGTGAGTCTGCCAGATCAGAGACAGTAGGATGACCAGGGATATTTACTTGATAAGTGCATGAATTGGACCATTTTCCTGTCCTGCTAAGCATTCAAAATGTAACAAGTAATAAGTGAAAAGTACATTATTTTCTTCAGGAATGTAGTGAAGTAAAAGTAAAAGTTGTCAAAAATACCCATAAAACTAGCACTAGTAGTAGCACTTTCAATTATAAACTAGTAGCACTTTCAATTTTTTTTACTTAACTACTTAACACCACTGGTTTGAAGCTGATGTACAAAACCAAAATTAAAAGACGCAAAAACTGAACTTAAAGATGCAATACGCTGAAATTGCTCCGCCATTTCCTGGTTAGTAAAATTCTAATAGTTCGCCCAATTTCAGTTTATGAGACAAAACAGTCAGTAATTTTGTAGAAAATCATTGTACCATCTAAAACTTTGTACCATCTAAAAGTCCCCCACTGTCTACGACACAGCTAATTCGTCAATTTAGATTTTCAAGGAAACGTTGGAGGGTGTTCCATGTGTTGGATTTTCTGAGGATGAGTCAGAACTGAAGACACCAAGGGGCATAAAACAGTTAGATGGGAACACAGATTGTGCAAATAAACAGTTGACAGACTTCAAGGCTATAAAAGTGTAAAGGTGAAACCTGGCCAATGTGATAACAAGGCAGCAACACAGCAATATGCTTTTTACCTTTAGCTATAAGCAGTTTCACGACTAATTTGTCTTGCTCAGAGGTACTCTCTTAGTACAGAGATGCTCTTGGGAAAGTATATTCTGATTAACTGAAAATACTGAATTTCTTTGCCATTCATAATCATGTGTTGCAGAAGTTCTTACAATGATACCCATTTTTGTATACATGTTGGTCACTGTTTTGGGTATAACTGATGTTGTGAATGGAACCTCGTGATATTTATAGTTAGTCAGCATTATTAAGACTTTGGAGAAGACTGGGCCTCACAAGCTATTTTTTTGTTAGGGAGAGAGAGCGAGAAACCCCCCTAAAAATATTCCTCCAGAACCATGTCCAACGTATCTGTCCTTGGCAGTGTTCGACACAGATACAGCTGAATTGGCTTAGTGATCAGATTTGTGCAAAACCATATTTTAAATGTTCACATGTCCAAAATTACAGCTCCTTTTAGGCATTACCATGATGTTGATCAACTCGCAACATGTGCTATCATATCATAACATTGAGACTGTTGAGAAGATATGAGTGCAGTGTACCATGTTCAGACTACCCCTGTTCCACACACACAAACAGACCTGTTTTAACCCCTCACACACTTAGTCACAGACACGTGTTTGGTTTGTCATCGAACGCAAGTGAGATACTGATATTTTTACATGTTAAATGAAGAGTTTTTAGTCCGCTCCCTTGTTTCTTTAACACCATTTGCGACACTGACACGCACTTTTCCCTCACAAGCTTCAAAAGACTTTGCAACCCTGATATGTTATTCAATCTTTCACCATCTCTGTGCTTTCTATTATCTTTAACTGAACTGGTTGATCTCTAGAGTGAACGTGACGCAGAGGGAAAACAAATGTTTTTATTGGCCAGTAGCATGTTGGGTCAATCGTGGATGTACATGATAATATCACGAGTCTCTTCCATGTTCACCCAAATTGGATTCCTAAAAGTTTGGTGCACTTCCAGTTATTTTTTTATTTTATGTCTTGAAGGGATGATATGGGAATAATTAAGGAATGTTCTTCTTCTCCAAGTAAAACAAATGTCTGCTGATACCATTTCAACAAGTTTCGAAAATCTGCTAATCTGCCAAGGCTGACATCATTACTCTCGTGTAACTTCTGGTATTACCTGGCCTTCAAATGTACTCCAAAAGACTACAACAACCTTTACAATTGCTTTTCAAGTTTTGTGTTACACTCATGCTAACGTCAAACCATAGGGCAGAGCTAACAACTTTCATTATCCTTTCTAAGTGATATAGAACCATAAAGATAACATGAATCACCATGCACCCTCATCAGGACAGATCGATGGAGTCTTGAGGTCATCAATGATTGACTGATTTGAAGTAGTCTCTCCATGTCAACACCGTAGTAGTAATAGTAGTAGTAATAGTAGTAGTAATAGTAGTAGTAGTAGTAGTAATAGTAATAGTAGTAGTAGTAGTAGTAGTAGTAGTAATGGTAGTAGTAATAGTAGTAGTAACAGTAGTAGTAACAGTAGTAGTAGTAGTAGTAGTAGTAGTAGTAGTAGTAGTAGTAGTAGTAGTAGTAGTAGTAATAGTAGTAGTAATAGTAGTAGTAGTAGTAGTAATAGTAGTAGTAATAGTAGTAGTAACAGTAGTAGTAACAGTAGTAGTAGTAGTAGTAGTAGTAGTAGTAGTAGTAGTAGTAATAGTAGTAGTAATAGTAGTAGTAATAGTAGTAGTAATAGCAGTAGTAATAGTAGTAGTAATAGTAGTAGTAATAGTAGCAGTAATAGTAGTAGTAGTAGTAGTAGTAGTAGTAGTAGTAGTAATAGTAGTAGTAGTAATAGTGGTAGTAATAGTAGTAGTAATAGTAGTAGTAGTAATAGTAGTAGTACTAGTAGTAGTAATAGTAGTAGTAATAGTAGTAGTAATAGTAGTAGTAATAGTAGTAGTAGTAGTAGCAGTAGTAGTAGTAGTAGTAATAGTAGCAGTAATAGTAGTAGTAGTAGTAGCAGTAGTAATAGTAGTAGTAATAGTCGTAGTAACATTAGTAGTAATAGTAGCAGTACTAGTTGTAGTAATAGTAGGAGTAGTAGTAATAGTAGTAGTAGTAATAGTAGTAGTAATAGTAGTAGTAATAGTAGTAGTAGTAATAGTAGTAGTACTAGTAGTAGTAATAGTAGTAGTAATAGTAGTAGTAATAGCAGTAGTAATAGTAGTTGTAGTAGTAGTAATAGTAGTAGTAACAGTAGCAGTAATAGTAGTAGTAATAGTAGTAGTAGTAATAGTAGTAGTAGTAATAGTGGTAGTAATAGTGGTAATAGTGGTAGTAATAGTGGTAGTAATAGTAGTAGTAATAGTAGTAGTAGTAATAGTAGTAGTAATAGTAGTAGTAATAGTAGTAGTAATAGTAGTAGTAATAGTAGTTGTAGTAGTAGTAGTAATAGTAGTAGTAATAGTAGTAGTAATAGAATAAGTACTTTATTGATCCCAAGATGTACTACTCAATGTAGTTATCAAGCAATGTATTTTCCGGGCACTCAATCTATGTGCTCTTCAGTTGACCTCATGACATTGAATGAGCCTCTATATCTTTATAATCCCCATGGTATTTGTTTCAGTGTTTACTTTATTAACATGGGCCTCTGTAAGTGCACTTGAGTGGACAGAGAAAGGAAGAATGTCATTTGTAGATGCAAATTAAATTCATACATGTTTTGAGTAGTCGCTGGTCCATTTTCTGAATCACTCCGGGAATAGATCAATCGCGTTTCCTGTTTTTCCTTTTCCTGATGCTTTCACTGTTACCCACTCTCAGTTGTAGGCCTGTGTTCTACTTTGGGTTATCGTCAGGTATGATGGAACTATTATTTTAAACAAATGTTCTAAATTCTATGTTTACACTGCCATTCTTGGATCAAAAGTGTTTTGGATTTCCATTACGTATGATTTCAGCAATACCTGGGAAAACTACCCAGAATGTTTTTGTTTGTTTATCAGACAGGTTACTATACCCAGTAGAAGCCAGAAGCCTACAAAGATCAATTCATTGTTGTTCCTTTCCAGCCAGTAAACAATGCACTAGTCTCTACAGCCTTGGTCATAGACCTTAAGTCCACTGGAAAACAATAGTCATTTCTTCCATCTTATATGAGACCGTATTTAGGCTTTGAAAACAGATTTGATCTGCAATCCAGTCTATTTTTTATTCCTTCATAATGGAACCGTGTTTATTAAATCAGAAAGCGCACTGGCAGAGATGATGCATTGTCATTAGACCAAAATCATTTTGATGAGATTAGGAACAGGGTCTTGACTGCAAAACTGATGGCCAATAAGATGCCATGTGGCACTAATGTTATGCATGGTGTGCTGTATTTTTGTACAATGAGATTACTGTATGTGCTGAAGTCGGCTAGAGAGGAGGGCACTGGTCTGGTTTTCTAGAGGGCCTGTTGGGTCTGATTGGTTAATGATACGTCAGGGTCAAAGAAGCTGTAGAGGATGAGGACATGGTAATCATCATTTTCAGGCAGTGCAGTGTGACCAACACAACATATCTCAAGAGCAGTAATGCATCCAACAAAGAGGGAACACAGGCCTTTTAAGTTATTTGTTCTTTTTCCACTAAAATGTGCTATGATTTACTGAGAGAAACCAGGAAGCACTGCTTTGAGTTCTTTATGAAAATGGGTGTTTGATTAGATTTTAATTTAATACAAATTAAAATGTAATTGAATCTCTAATTACTATTACTTCCCTCTCTTCCTTGCTTTACTTTTGATCAAAGGAAAGGCCTGTTAAAGGTGGCAGTGAACTGATCAAAATGTACAATACTATATAAATGTCTTTACTTTTAGCATTGTCTATAGTGACTGCTTGCCAATGTTCTGTCCTAAAATAGTTATAGCTTTTATGATACTAAGTGGGGGAGACAGAACCTTGAGACCAGATTCAGTGGGAGAGCTCAACAAGCTGGGGCAATACTATGAATTACTTCCTGGCACAATTTTGGTTTATTACTGTATAATTATTGTTCATTTATTTATGCAACAAATAGGCGTACTTATGCGTACTTTAGTATTGTTCTTGGATGCCAGCTAGGTCATAAGATACAGAAGTGCTGAGAGATTTGCAACCAAAACTGGTTAATGCCATCACTCAAAACAACCTTGCTTAGCTATGGCAGATGTATTGGCTGGTTAACAAGCTGGCATTGGGCATAAACTTGACGTGTTATACATTATATGCAAATGTCCTCAGGAAAAACAAATTGTCCAATTATTTTGCATAAATTATTTGCATTTTAACAGCCCGCTGGTCTCGTTGATTTAATATCCTAAACAGGATATACTGTACCTCTATTACCTAAATATACCTGCTATACCTCTCCAACTGTTGCTGCATTTTAAAAGAGTTTGATTGTATTTTTATTTGTTCTAGAGGTATGAAAATGCAGGGATATCGTTGGACTTTAAGGTCAGCTTGATGTTTCAAACATGTAGGTAATCTCTTGTGGACAGACTACGAGCAAATTACGTGAGATTTTAGTATTGGGTTAACCGAGACTAACATGTGGGGAATAATGAACAAAAACCTTGACGTTATCCGTGAAAAGATCTATGGATATCCATCCATGTTCGAGCACATTGTATCTTATTTTCATAATGGAACCGCACCGTTTCGAGTTCAAATACATAGATAGTTCAGGAAAGTGAATCTGGTACTGCTGTGTTTTGTCTCCTTTACTGTGGACAGAACTACACTGCTGTTTTCCAGTCTCCCATGGCAATTGGTAACTATCCCAGCTGTGACATCACCAGGGGAACAGTCTCAGTGAACTGATCTGGCTTTAGTCTGCTAGTGTACTGTAGGTCTGACAGCATGATAACATCCAATTCTAACCATAGTTGTTAATAACAAGTTATTTCTAAGTTGTTATAGATTGGACATACAAATACAAGTATTTTTTTATGACCAATGTGATTGATGAACAAACACAGTAAACACAGCCAACGCACTGTAATATTTCTAAATGCATGTCGTACGTGCTAGCTCACTGCAATAATGATATTATTACCAGATAGAAATTGATCATAACATGAATAACCGATATGTTAGATACAACTGGAGTATATTCATTTATTTATCGTTTTCCCTTTTTCTCGTATTTATTGAAGAAAATATGACCTGAGATTGACTAGCGTTTGGCCGCTCTCCAACCACTTCTTTGATTTCAGGGGTCATGATTCTGTCTCATAAAGAGCTAGGAAGCACAGCTTCTTTCCATGGTTGCATGTTAGTGTCTCCTCACCTGCCGTGCTTATTACTTTGCCAGTTTGACCATGTTACATTCCAAGGCAGTGCTTTGTTTGTGTGTGTGTGTGTGTGTGTGTGTGTGTGTGTGTGTGTGTGTGCTTTGTTTGTGTGTGTGTGTGTGTGTGTGTGTGTGTGTGTGTGTGTGTGTGTGTGTGTGTGTGTGTGTGTGTGTGTGTGTGTGTGTGTGTGTGTGTGTGTGTGTGTGTGTGTGTGTGTGTGTGTGTGTGTGTGTGTGTGTGTGTGTGTGTGTGTGTGTGTGTGTTTGTCTGTGTGAAATATGCACACTTCATGTGAATTGAGCTCCTTTATCTTTGATACATTTTATAATGTAATGTTAATGTTTTATAGATACATTACATATGAAGAATCATATCAAATCAGAATTGAATTTAGACAGTATTTATGTGGACTTGATGCTCAGTCTAAGTTGAGGGAATAAGAATAGTTTGAAAAGTGATTAAACAAGAACGTAAGTTAAAAAGGAAATTCAAAAGGAGTTTAATTGAATCTGAAATTAGTAAAAATGATTTAACATAATCGGATCCCATTATATGTAGGGAGTGAGGTGAAGTATGTTTTAGCATATTTTTTGCAGTACTTTCCAAATGAGTCATACATGTCATAGAGGTGTTTGCAGAATTGAATGTGAGGTGGCATTACAAACTCATTAAAGAAATGGTAAATGTAGTCAAATGTGGTAGTCCTACACTGTAATTATACTACATCTGTCTATGTTGCTAAGTGCGTAGTTTGAAGCTTTCATTTTGGACCCAACCCTGGGGTGTGTGTGTGTGTGTGTGTGTTTGTGCTCCCATTGTGGCTAGTCAGATGCACAGTCATACAGACACTTTAATGTCTGTAAACTACTGATATGTCTTGTTTAAGAATGTCATCCAGAAAATGCTAATTAGGGCTCCGATCACTAAGGCCACTTCAAACCAACAGTTACCAGAAACAAATTAAGATCATAAATCTGTAGCCCTCATAACATTCCTTACAAGACCCTGACATAATTATGTTATCTCTGTTTAACCAAAGACAGATTCCAAAGACAGATGTCAAAGCCACTGTATAATGGTATTAAACCCGTTTCCAAATGTTTAAATTGTTTACCAGTGACAGTTTACCACTGTCCAAATGTGCCCCTGTGAATAGTCCCCAGGGATCTATGAAACAATGGCTGGTCCACCAGGACCTAGCATTTTTATCTGCCTCACACTGCATGTTTCAAGACCAAGTAGGACACCAACGGTGACCCGTTTGAACTTTTGCTGAATTGTGGTCTAGCTAGTAATTTTCTTAATTTATTTAAAGCATAGCAGTGCAGTGCAGCCCAGTCAAAGTGTACTATTTTGTCATTGACTGAATTGACTTTCAGATGTCAAATTTTGACAACTGGAGGTCTTATGGTGGCTCAAGCCCCTGCCAGACAAACCTTTTGAGTGTATCCAACAAAAACTGTAAAATGGTTTTTCGACTGAGCGTAATTTGTTAGGTACATGCATCAATAGTTGAAATAAGTTAAATGTTTGACAGATACACAGATGTGTAATGCATTCTTCATGCATTTTATCTGTCTCTGTGATTTGATTTGCCACTGTTCATATCATGCAATTGTAGCCACACTGTGACCGTACCAGACTGTTACCTGCATGGCCACTTTGGACTCTGATGACCTCCAAGGGAGGAAACGTGACATTCTAAATTCAATACCATCTTCCATGGACCTATGATCTATCACCTCCTTCCATCCCTGCCTATCTCCCTCCTCACTCCCTCCCCTGTAACCTACATCTGACTTCAGTCGTGTGTCCGTCACGGACATCTCCCCTCCTATAAAGATGATTTTGTTTAGATTAATTAAACAGAGTTATGTGGAATTGAATTAGGCTCCGTCCGCTCTTTAATTTATTTTATCTTCATTTTCCCCCTTGTCTCATTGGTTGTTCTTTGTATTCTGTACCTCTTCCAGCTGTCGTATGAGGAAAGAGACGACAGTGCAGGGGCACAGAGCATATTATCTATGGCTGAGTCCCGAATGGCACCCTCTGTCATACATAGTGCATTTCTTTTGACCAGAGCCCTATGTGTCCTGGTCAAAGGTATAGTGCACTATATAGACAATAGGGTGAATTTGGGATGCAGACAATGTGTTGTTGAGCTCCTTTACGCATCACTCATGGTTAACAGAGTGTCTGAATTGCCCCCAGCTCTGTGGCTGCCAGTCAGTAAGCTCTTCTCTCATATTTTTCCCCCTGGAGGCATTTTTCATCTTCCTAGCTTCATTTCAATCTTTGACATAAACCTCCTTGCAAACTTTTTGTGTGGAATCCACTTTAGTTCCTGTTCCTAATCTGGGCTAAGAGGGAAGTTTGGGGGAAGGTGGGTCGGGTCGGACTGTTGCATAACATGCTCAGACTGGCATGGGGATGGGGGTGGAGGGGGTGACAGGGGCGAGGGAATATCTGCAGAGCGGCAGACAGACATTAGTCACACAGGCCTCCCTGAAACGCTACAGGCATTAGTCATTAGACCATGAAAGGCCTGGTCTTGATACCAAGGCTGCAATTCAGCTGATTGAAGAAGCCAATTAAATAATAACAAAAGAGAAGCAACCCAGTTGATTGATGACCACCACGTCATCCCAAACTGTGTCTAGAAAGGACTGGAGCACTAAGGGTCTGTCACCGCCTATTTTACAGACCCTAGTGTTTGAAGACAGACTTTTTCTAAGGGAACAGTGTCATCACCATGGTGAAAATAAAGTTGTCTGGATATGTGCTCTAGGATGCTATTCAAGTGTCAGGTTGCTACCTTTGATCAACCAAGATAGGCCTAAGGGGTCAACTTTAAGGGATTATGTATAATTGTAGGCTACAGATAGTTACTCTAATGGAATATTAATCTGTAGAAATGTCTCATAATGTTGTGTGTTTGTCTTTCTTGGTTTTCAGATTTGGATACGCATCTGTGTCCATTTATTGCTGTGCATCACACTTGGAGTCCAGTCAAGTGAATTTGGAAACACTGTGACAGATGACATCACAAGCATTTCACTATTGGTAAAAAGTCCTTGGAAGTACTTCTTTCTTCAAGCCACCAAAACTGCAAATCAAAAGCTCTTCCTGTATTTAACTGTCTCCATCCAGTTACTACCAGCATGGTGTTTCATTCTTATCCAGTTCTTAGAAATGTGGATTGCACAATCCAATCCAATTCATTGTAATCCTCTCAACATCAACCATTATGCTTATGCGTAACATAGCTGCAATGCCAGTTGCAAACAATTGCATTTCTAGACTTGAAAGTATACTTTGATACATTGATCCATCTAGAATCAGTCATTGTTTTCTAATACCACTGACGGGGATTGTCATGAGAGTCACACACAGTAGGACATCCTGCATTACCATTAGTGTAAACCAGTAGCTTAATCTCTGAGATTTGTTCTGGTAACAAACTCAAACGTTCCCAAAACATTTCTGCTAACATTTCATGATATTGTCTGTTTTTTAACAGAAACAAAATATACCTAAAGATTACAAGATTCCTGTGACATACGTTCCGAAAGAAGTGGTGAGAAGATGTTTTCTTCTTCTCATGATTACACTATTATTATAACTTAATATGTTTGTGTTCCTTACAAAATATTATTGAATGTCTGTGTTGCCTGACTTTTTTAGAGGGTGGACTATAATTTTTCGTTGTGGTAAATTTCAAAACGGTATACACTACGGTTCTAAAGTTTGGGGTCACTTAGAAATGTCCTTGTTTTTGAAAGAAAAGCCAATTTTTTGGTCCATTAAAATAACATACAATTGATCAGAAATACAGTGTAGACATTGTTAATGTTGTAAATGACTACTGTAGCTGGAAACGGCAGATTTTTTATGGGATATCTACATAGGCGTACAGAGGCCCATTATCAGCAACCATCACTCCTGTGTTCCAATGGCACGTTGTGTTAGCTAATCCAAGTTTATCGTTTTAAAAGGCTAATTGATCATTAGTAAACCCTTTTGCAATTATATTAGCACAGCTGAAAACTGTTCTTCTGATTAAGGAAGCAATAAAACTGGGCCTTTTTTAGACTAGTTGAGTGTTTGGAACATCAGCATTTGTGGTTTTGATTACAGGCTCAAAATGACCAGAAACAAAGAACTTTCTTCTGAAACTAGTCAGTCTATTCTTGTGCTGAGAAATGAAGGCTATTCCAAGCGAGAAATTGCAAAGAAACTGAAGATCTCGTACAACGCTGTGTACTACTCCCTTCACAGCGCAAACTGGCTCTAACCAGAATAGAAAGAGGAGTGGGATGCCCCGGTGCACAACTGAGCAAGAGGACAAGTACATTAGAGTGTCTAGTTTGAGAAACAGACGCCTCACAAGCCCTCAAGGAATCTGTTTCACAAACTAGACACTCTAATGTACTTGTCCTCTTGCTCAGTTGTGCACCGGGGCCTCCCACTCCTCTTTCTATTCTGGTTAGAGCCAGTTTGCGCTGTTCTGTGAAGGAGTAGTACACAGCATTGTACGAGATCTTCAGTTTCTTGGCAATTTCTCACATGGAATAGCCTTCATTTCTCAGAACAAGAATAGACTGACGAGTTTCAGAAAAAACTTATTTGTTTCTGGCCATTTTGAGCCTGTAATCAAACTCACAAATGTTGATGTTCCAGATACTCAACTAGTCTAAAGAAGGCCAGTTTTATTGCTTATTTAATCAGGATAACAGTTACAGCTGTGCTAACATAATTGCAAAAGGCTTTTCTAATGATCAGTTAGCCTTTTAAAATGATAAACTTGGATTAGCTAACACAACGTGTCATTGGAACACAGGCGTGATGGTTGCTTATAATGGGCCTCTGTACGCCTACGTACATATTCCATCGAAAATCATCCGTTTCCAGCTACAATAGTCATTTACGACATTAAGTGTCTACGCTGTAATTCTGATCAATTTTATGTTATTTTAATGGACAAAAAATTTGCTTTTCTTTCAAAAACAAGGACATTTCTAAGTGATCCAAAACTTTAGAACCGTAGTGTATATCATAACTGTCCAGTACCCATGATTGTTATTTCCTGATTTATTTTCTTTTTCAGGGTGGAATGTGTTGGGTAGCGCTAAACGTTTTCCACTTGGAACTCAGTTTACGAGGATTAGCAGACAAGTTTGGAAGCATTTCGTCCAACAAATATAATATCAGCATATTGATCGAAATGCTGAAAGAGACAAGATATCACATGAAGAACTTGGTACGTTTGCACCTTTGGTTCTAATACTAATATTGTAACTGTGATAGCTCTTATGACAGGTTTCTTTTGATGAGGACACATGTTAAAAAAAAAATGTATGCACCTTTGAAATGCATTACTGTACATAGAATATTTATCATATGGGGCCTCCCGATTGACGCAGTGGTCTAAGGCACTGCATCACAGAGCTAGAGGCGTCACAACAGACCCGGGTTCGATCTTGGGCTGTATCACAACCGGCTGTGACCGGGAGTCCAATAGGGCGGCGCACAATTGGCCCAGCGTCGTCTTGGTAAGGGGAGGGTTTTAGCCAGGGTGGCTTTACTTGGCTCATCGTGCACTAGTGACTCCTTATGGCGGGACAGGTGTCTGCTGGCTGATCTTGGGTGGCAGTTGAACGGTATTTCCTCCAACACATTGGTGCGGCTGGCTTCCGGGTTAAGAGGGCGTGTGTTATTAAGAAGTGCAGTTTGGCGGATCATGTTTCGGAGGACGCATGACTCAACCTTCGCCTCCCGAGCGTGTTGGGGAGCTGCAGTGATGAGACAAGATCGAAAAAGGGGGTAGAATACAAAAAAAATATATATATTTTTATCATACCAATATGTCATTACCAATTACAATTATGACAATAAGAATACCACCCACAGTGCAACATGTCAGTTAAAGGCCTCAACTGCTTCAAAACATTGAAGGCTGAACTGGCAAAGGTCTTGTTGGATAGAGTCTTTGATTGGGAGTACTACCTAGCTGCCTCTGGTGGAGGTGGTCAATAACACATCCATTCATGCAATCCTTTCTGGTCCAATCACGCAAAATAGAATAAAACAAGATACTATAATAAAATAATAAACATGGTACACAAGTCGTGAGCACAAATAGACCAGTGACCGCATCATTTCACATCTGAGTTGTCTGCAATGATGTCTTGTGAGGACTGGATCATCTATCATCTATACCTAAACAGGTTAGATCAGGTATTCATAAAGGGACCTCTCTTAGTCTCATGAGAGTGAAGAAGTACAGTGCCTTGCAAAAGTATTCATCCCCATTGGTGTTTTTCCTATTTTGTTGCATTACAACCTGTAATTTCAATTGATTTTTATTTGGATGTCATGTAATGGACATACACAAAATAGTGCAAATTGGTGAAGTGAAATGAAAGAAAAACTGAAAAGTGGTGCATAGATATGTATTCACCCCCTTTGCTATGAAGCCCCTAAATAAGATCTGGTGCAACCAATTACCTTTATAAGTCACATAATTATTTAAATAAAGCCCACCTGTGTGCAATCAAAGTGTCATATGATCTATCACATGATCTCTGTATATATACACCTGTTCTGAAAGGCCCCAGAGTCTGCAACACCACTAAGCAAGGGGCACCACCAAGCAAGCGGCACTATGAAGACCAAAGAGCAAACATTTAAATGTCTTGGAATGGCTTAGTCAAAGCCCAAACCTCAATCCAATTGAGAATCTGTGGTATGACTTAAAGAGTGCTGTACACCAGCGGAATCATCCAACTTGAAGGACCTGGAGCAGTTTTGCCTTGAAGAATGGGCAAAAATCCCAGTGGCTAGATGTGCCAAGCTTATAGAGACATACCACAATAGACTTGCAGTGTTAAGTGCTGCAAAAAATATTTTGCATCTTCAAAGTGGTAGGCATGTTGTGTAAATCAAATGATACAAACCCCCAAATAATCAATTTTATTTCCAGGTTGTAAGGCAACAAAATAGAAAAAATGCCAAGGGGGTGAATACTTTCGCAATCCACTGTACATTCATAATGTAGACCTAATAACTTCTTTAAGCATATTACTTGTATTATTCTGGCTAACTTTTCTGAATCCAACAGGGTTAATGAGGTTCCCCTTGTCCTGAATAAAGGGACAAAACTGAAGTTACTACATACAGTTTAACGTCTTAAATCTGGGCTCAAACATATCTGTCCAGCTGTGTTCTTTGAACTATTTGCTGCATGGCTAAAGCCATGGGGGTATAAAAGCTAAAGTTAACGTTAAATGGTCTATCAACAGCTACAAACCATTATCATTTATGTTTTGAATTTCACATCATTGAGATAATTATTCCCCTTTTGTCTCCGCAGGAGGCGATCACGTATGATTTTGAGTGCCACTACAGAAATGAGCAATGGCAGACAGGACACTATTTTCATTTTGTCGAAGATTTTTTAAAAACGGCCCGTTTGAATAGAGATTTGCCAGAAGAATGTGATCCACCTCCCTGTCCCACAGCAACAATGGCTACGACAATAACAACACAATACCCCACATCAGGTAAATGTTGAGGTGTTTTTTAAAAGTGTAAATGTTATATATATTTTAATTTTTTAAATTTAACTAGGCAAGTCAGTTAAGAACAAATTCTTATTTCCAATGACCGCCTACCCCGGCCAAACCCAGACGACGCTGCATGTAATACAGCCCATCTAACGTCATTGTTCCATTCGCTCATATTCAAATGCAAGATGGCGCCAACAGAGATGGTCGCCTCACTTCGAGTCCTTAGGAAACTATGCAGTATTTCATTTTTGAATGTATTATTTCTTACATTGTTAGCCCAGAAAATCTTAAATGTTATTACATACAGCCGGGAAGAACTATTGGATATAAGAGCGATGTCAACTTACCAACATTACGACCAGAATACGACTTTCCAGAAGCGGATCCTTTGTTCGGACCACCACCCAGGACAGTGGATCTAATCCCAAAAGCCGACCCAAAACAACGTTGCCCCATAAGAGGCAGATGGAGCGGCCTCCTGGTTAGGATCCGTAGGCGTGCACACAGCCCACCGCTTCTTAGTATATTACTCGCCAATATCCAGTCTCTTGACAACAAGGTAGATGAAATTAGAGCAAGGGTTGCCTTCCAGAGAGACATCAGAGATTGGAACATTCTCTGTTTCCCAGAAACATGGCTCTCTTGGGATACGTTGTCGGAGTTGGTTCAGCCACAGGGCTTCTTCATGCGTTGCGCTGACAGAGATAAACACCTCTCTGGGAAGAAGAAGGGCGGGGGTGTATGCTTCATGATTAACGACTCATGGTGTAATCATAACAACATACAGGAACTCAAGTCCTTCTGCTCACCCGACCTAGAATTCCTTACAATCAAATGCCGGCCATATTATCTCCCAAGAGAATTCTCGTCAGTTATCATCACAGATGTGTATATACCCCTTCAAGCAAACACCCCGACAGCCCTCAACAAACTTCACTGGACTTTGTAAACTGGAAACCATATTTCCTGAGGCTGCATTTATTGTAGCTGGGGATTTTAACACAGCAAATTTGAGAACAAGGCTACCCAAATGCTATCAGCATATTGATTGCAGTACTCGTGCGTGCAATACACTCGATCGTTGCTACTCTAACTTCCGCGATGCATACAAGGCCCTCCCTCGCCCTCCCTCCGGCAAATCCGACCACGACTCCATCTTGCTCCTACCGTTTTATAGGCAGAAACTCTAACAGGATGTACCCGTGACTAGAACCATTCAACGCTGGTCTAACCAATCGGAATCCATGCATCAAGATTGTTTTGATCACGCGGACTGCGAAATGTCCCGGGCAGCCTCAGAGAATAACATCGATCTATACGCTGACTCGGTCAAGGAGTTTATAAGGAAGTGCATTGGAGATGTTGTACCCACTGTGACTATTAAAACCTACCCTAACCAGAAACCATGGATGGATGGCAGCATTCGCGCAAATCTAAAAGTGCAAACCACCACATTTAACCTTTGAAAGAGGACTGGGAATATGGCCTAACATAAACAGTGTAGTTATTCCCTCTGCAAGGCAATAAAACAAGTGAAATGTCATTATAGGGACAAAGTAGAGTCACAATTCAACAGCTCAGACACGAGACGCATGTGGCAGGGTCTAAAGGAAATCACAGGCTACAAAAAGAAAACCAGCCACGTCACGCTTCCAGACAAACTAAACACCTTCTTTGCCCGCTTTGAGAACAGCGCACTGCCACCGTCGCGGCCCACTAACAAGGACAGCGCCCCCCCCCCCCTCTCCTTCTCCGTGGCCGACGTGAGTAAGACATTTAAACGTGTTAACCCTCGCAAGGCTGCTTGCCCAGATGGCATTTCTAGCCGCGTCCTCAGAGCATACGCAGACCAGCTGGCTGGTGTGTTTACGAACATATTCAATCACTCCCTATCCCAGTCTGCTGTCCCCACATGCTTCAAGATGGCCACCATTGTTCATGTACCCAAGAAGGCAAAGATAACGAAAGTAAACGACTACCGCCCCGTAGCACTCACTTCTGTCATCATGAAGTGCTTTGAGAGACTAGTCAAGGATCATATCCCCTCCACCTTACCTGCCACCCTAGACCCACTTCAGTTTGTTTACCGCCCCAACTGGTCCACAGACGATGCAGTCGCCATCACACTGCACACTGCCCTATACCATCTGGACAAGAGGAATACCTATGTAAGAATGCTGTTTATTGACTAAAGCTCAGCATTCAACACCATAGTACCCTCCAAACTCATCATTAAGCTTGAGACCCTGGGTCTTGACGCTGCCCTGTGCGACACAACAGTAGTGGGCTTGATTACCAACAACGACGAGACAGCCTACGGGAGGAGGTGAGGGCCCTCGGAGTGTGGTGTCAGGAAAATAACCTCTCACTCAACGTCAAGCTGAAAAACAGCTTCTATCTCAAGGCCATCAGGCTGCTAAACAGCAATCACTAACTCAGACAGGCTGCTGCCAACATTGAGACTCAAATGACTGGCCACTTTAATAAATGGATCACTAGTCACTTTAAACAATGCCACTTTAATATTGTTACATATCTTACATGACTCATCTCATATGTATATACTGTACCTTATACCATCTATTGCACCTTGCCTATGCCGCTCAGCCATCATTCATCCATATATTTATATGTACATATTCTTATTCCCCCCCTTTAGATCTGTGTGTATTAGGTAGCTGTTGGGGAATTGTTAGATTACTTGTTAGATATTACTGCACTGTCGGAACTAGAAGCACAAGCATTTCGCTACACTCGCATTAACACAAGCTAACCATGTGTATGTGACCAATAACATTTAGATTTAATTTGATAGTGGTCAATTCTGATGCGCCATAGGAGTCGGCGCTCAGTTTAAACCTTGTTAGCTACTGTGGTATATCCTGTGGTGCTCATATGCTACACCCATTATAAAACTATTATCTGTCTCGTTTGGTGTATGGGCATCGGTACCTCTCCATTAAACTATTCCTCTTGTGAACAGTCTTTTTTTTATAGGTGAGATCTTGTGTCGGTTTCGGTTGCGTGTCTTTTTATCTCTGTCCTACACAGAATCTTCTATCAATTTTTTTGTTCAAAGAACTTCACATGACAAAACATGGAATGTACCAGGTGTTTGGAAGGTCCATTGTGACATTAGTGATGCAGCTGAGTCACAGAACCAAAGAAAGATGTCCCCTGATGGACCCCATGAAAGGAAGAAAAGGACTGAAACCCCAATTGTGGAAGTGTTGATTACAGAGCAATCTTCAGATCTTCCCAAGCGCTTGGCCTTTCTTTCCTGATGCAGACAGATCTGATCTTTTGTCCGAAGGAAAGAAAAGGTGGCTGTGATGTGACTTTATAGGCGTCAACAATGAACTGTTTTCATCATTGGGCATTAACTCTCTCTCTCTCTATCTCTATCCAGTCAACTATCCTGCCATAGGAACAGAATTCAACATGTCAGCACCAGACTCCGAAACCTGTAAGTCAAAAAAAAAAAACTGTGGCACAGATTTAGTTGCTGAAAGTGTCCAAATAGTAGCAATGTAATGCAACCAGTCAAACTGGTGTAGGCCTACTAGCTGCATGGCTACTATTATTGACTGTTGCTCAACTGCAGAATAGCCTGGAGAGAGAACATTCCCTTAAGGCCACCACAGGCTGAAATTACAGTTGGTCCATTAATTTTTCTATTTTCAAAAAGGAAAAAATCTCAATGAAAATGTATATTGTTTTTGTTTATCATACTACAGTCATCAACATTTCATGAATGATTTAAAAGCCGCTTGGACTATATGTAGTGACATACTTTGAAGAGATTGGGATTGGGTGTAAATAGATGTTTGATAGTCTAAATTCAGTGTACTTGTCTTAAACTGCCAATTCTGGAAAGTCAGACTCTTCCCACAAGCCAACTAATTTTCCTCAGCTTCAGAATCATCAAAATTCACCAAATGTTGTGTGGTTATCCTTAGACATATTATTGAGACTTGCTATGAGGGAATTGTTGATATGTTATACATTTTATATTCTATATAACATTTTCTTTGGAAAAATGGTTAAAAATATTTTTTGTATTTTATAGATAGAAAGGTGAAAAATTATATTCATCCACAATCTGCTCTGAGCAAGTCCGGTCCTGGAGTGTCTTAACTAGATGAAACCAAAATATTTAGGATGACTTAAGTGTCCCGAAAAATGTATTTGCAGGATATGCAAATATGCACATATTAAATGAGTTATAACCTAATTTGCATATTTTTATACAATATTTTCACCTTATGTTATTTTTTGTTATATTGATTACTGCATTGTTGGGTTTGGAGCTTGCAAGAAAGGTATTTGACTATACTTGTGCACGTGACATTACATTTAAGAAAATGTGTAATGCAAAAAAGTATATATATTTGTATCTACTTTTTTGTATCTTTGTATCTACTTTTAACAGGCAAAAGTTGATTGTGAAATGATTAAGAGAAAAACAATATTCATACGGGTGTGGTGCCTGGCCTTAATTTGCTAATTGGTTAAAAGCCTTTGTCACTTGATTTATGAAGAGGCTGCAGGGCAAATTGCATTCCTCCACATGACAGTTTGGGTTACAGCTCATGTCTTGTTGTTCTACAAGAGCTGTTATGTGTCTCCCCTATCACTGACCAACACGATCTACTGTATCCAATCATTTTCCATGCATCAATCAAAGCTACGGTATGAGACATACGATGGATAGGAGACATGTTTTGAGATTGAGATAAAAACGGATACATTGAATCAATGCAGCCGTTTTTATCTCAATATCAAATCATTTCTGGGTAACAATGAAGTACCTTGCTGTGATTGTGTTAAATTAAAATGGTCAAAAAGATACAGAAATAGTGTAACGGGTGACGCTCTCCTCATCCTCAGATGAGGTGAGGAGAGAAGGATCCTCAGACCAAAACGCAGGCTTTGGGAAATAAGCCATCTTTATTAACACAACGATAAAGATGGCAACACGAAAACGAAACAAACACTTCCAAACTACAAAATAACAAAACGACGTTGACGAAACCTGAACATAAACTTATATAACTAAACATAAACTTACGTACAGGAAACAGACGACATCGAAACGAAAACGAAACAAACAAACGCTACAGTCCAGTGTGGTACGAACAAACATACTGACACAGGAGACAATCACCCACAAACAAACAGTGAGAATGCCCTACCTAAATATGACTCTTAATTAGAGGCAAACGCAAACCACCTGCCTCTAATCAAGAGCCATACCAGGCAAACCGAAACCAACATAGAAACAGATAACATAGAATGCCCACCCAACCTCACGTCCTGACCAACTAACACACAAAAACTAACATAAATAGGTCAGGAACGTGACAGTACCCCCCCACAAGGTGCGAACTCCGGACGCACCAGCACAAAGTCTAGGGGAGGGTCTGGGTGGGCATCTAACCACGGTGGTGGCTCAGGCTCCGGGCGCGGTTCCCACCCCACCATAATCCATCCTAGCCCCCTCCCTTCAAGAATGTCCACCCTCTTACTTCCCCCACAAAATCCTCCTAATAACATATCTAATAATGACAATACCGGGACAGAGAGATAAACCAAGACAGAGGGATAGATAAGACTATAGAGGTAGATAAAGATAGAGAGGGAGATCAGGATAGAGGGGCAACTCCGGACTGAAAGGCAGCTCCGGACAGAGAGACAGCTCTGGACTGATGGGCAGTTCTGGGTATCTAGCCTTTTCAGGCTGAAGGGCAGCTCATGGCTGACTGACGACTCTCGATGCTCATGGCTGGCTGACGGCTCTCGACGCTCATGGCAGGCTGACGGCTCTCGACGCTCATGGCAGGCTGACGGCTCTCGACGCTCATGGCAGGCTGACGGCTCTCGACGCTCATGGCAGGCTGACGGCTCTCGACGCTCATGGCAGGCTGACGGCTCTCGACGCTCATGGCGCTCTGACGGCTCTGGCTGCTCATGGCGCTCTGACGGCTCTGGCTGCTCATGGCGCTCTGACGGCTCTGGCTGCTCATGGCTCGCTGGCGGCTCTGGCAGATCCTGTCTGGTTGGCGGCTCTGGCAGATCCTGTCTGGTTGGCGGCTCTGGCAGATCCTGTCTGGTTGGCGGCTCTGGTAGATCCTGTCTGGTTGGCGGCTCTGGCAGATCCTGTCTGGTTGGCGGCTCTGGCAGATCCTGTCTGGTTGGCGGCTCTGGCGGATCCTGTCTGGTTGGCGGCTCTGGCGGATCCTGTCTGGCTGACGGCTCTAGCGGCTCCTGTCTGGCTGACGGCTCTAGCGGCTCCTGTCTGGCTGACGGCTCTGTAGGCTCATGGCAGACGGGCGGCTTTGCAGGCTCATGGCAGACGGGCGGCTTTGCAGGCTCCTGGCAGACGGATGGCTCAGACGGCGCTGGGGAGACGGATGGCTCAGATGGCGCTGGGGAGACGGATGGCTCAGATGGCGCTGGGGAGACGGATGGCTCAGATGGCGCTGGGGAGACGGATGGCTCAGATGGCGCTGGGGAGACGGATGGCTCTGGCCGGATATGGCGCACTGTAGACCTGGTGCGTGGTGCCGGAACTGGAGGCACCGTGCTAATGACAAGCACCTTCCTACTAGTGCGGGGAGCAGGGACAGGGCACACTGTATTCTCAAAGCCTACTCTATCCCTGATGCGTGGTACCGGCACTGGTGACACCGGGCTGAGGACAAGCACATCAGGATTAGTAGGGGGAGAAGATACAGTGGGTTCAGGGCTCTGGAGACGCACTGGTAGCTTAGTGCGTGGGGCCGGAACTGGAGGCACCGGGCTAGATACACGCACTACAGGGAGAGTGCGTGGAGGAGGAACAGGGCTCAGGATACGCACTGGTAGCCTAGTGCGTAGTGTATACACTGTAGGTACTAGGCTGGGGCGGGGAGGTGGTGCCGGAAATACCGGACCGTGGAGGCGTACTGGCACTCTTGAGCATTGAGCTTGCCCAACCTTACCTGGTTGAATACTCCCGGTTGCCCGACCAGTGCGGGGAGGTGGAATAACCCGCACCGGGCTATGTAGGCGAACCGGGGAAACCATGCGTAAGGCAGGTGCCATGTATGCCGGCCCGAGGAGACGCACTGGAGACCAGACGCGTTGAGCCGGCCTCATGACACCTGGCTCAATACCCAATCTAGCCCTACCAGTGCGGGGAGGTGGAATAACCCGCACTGGGCTATGCACTCGTACAGGAGACACCGTGCGCTCTACTGCGTAACACGGCGCCTGCCCGTACTCCCGCTCTCCACGGTAAGCCTGGGAAGTGGGCGCAGGTCTCCTACCTGCCCTTGGCCCACTATCTCCTAGCCCCCCCCCAAGAAATTTTTGGGAATTACTCACGGGCTTTTTTGGCTTCCGTGCCAGACGCGTTCCCTCATAGCTCCGGTTCCTCTCCTCGGTAGCCTCTGCTCTCCTCCGTGCCTCCAGCTCAGCTTTGGGACGGCGATTTGCTCCTGCCTTAGCCCAGGGACCTTCTCCATTCATTATTTGCTCCCATGTCCAGAAATCCTTTCTCTCCTGTCCCTTACTCCGTTTCGTTTTCCCTTGCCGCTTGGTCTTAGCTAGGTGGGTGATTCTGTCACGATCGTTCTCCTCCTCTTCGTCTGAAGAGGAGAAGCATGGGTCGGACCAATACGCGTCGAGGTATGCAGTCATAATGAATTTATTTAAATGAAAGACGAACACTTAATACAAACTATACAAAACAACAAAACGACGTTGACGAAACCTGAACATAAACTTATATAACTAAACATAAACTTACGTACAGGAAACAGACGACATCGAAACGAAAACGAAACAAACAAACGCTACAGTCCAGTGTGGTACGAACAAACATACTGACACAGGAGACAATCACCCACAAACAAACAGTGAGAATGCCCTACCTAAATATGACTCTTAATTAGAGGCAAACGCAAACCACCTGCCTCTAATCAAGAGCCATACCAGGCAAACCGAAACCAACATAGAAACAGATAACATAGAATGCCCACCCAACCTCACGTCCTGACCAACTAACACACAAAAACTAACATAAATAGGTCAGGAACGTGACAAATAGCTTCTTAGCGAAGAGCAATTTCTCAAACAAGAATTTTGCTAGGACTGTCTGGGAGTGGTCTGAGTGGGGAGGGGAAAACTGAAACTAAGCTGTTATTGGCAGAGATGTTTGGAACCCTCTTTCTTATTGGTCTATTAACTAATTTACCGCCTGGTGTTGTCACCAGCCAGGAAAAAACTCCATCCCACTAAAACAGGCTGAAATTTGAGGCAGTATTTTCAAGCAGCTCTTATACTAACAGGGCATTATCATCATTTGCATGGATTCATTCCATATAAAACACAAGAAAATCATGTTTTTATTTTCCGTTAACATGTGCGGAAAAAATATCCCAGTCAGGCAAATATCTATGACATAAATGTTTAGATCAGGGCAAAGTCCCAGACTGAGTCAGTAAAAAGTAGAGAGGGTTATATTACAATTATTAGAAGGCGTTCAAATACAAAAAGTTGTTATACAAACAATTTCAATTATCTGATCACATATGATTTCTTTGTTTGCACCATTTCAATATTGGGTGCGTTCACAAATTCGCTCCGGCTATCTACTCCAATTTCAGAGCACTCTCGTCTGAGTGTGCCAGAGCAAAACAACTGATGAATTTACGAACGCTCAACACCCGTTGAATATGGCCGGTGTCAGTTAACGTCACCAACAATCGGAAAGATATTGTTGCCAGCAGCACAGTTACAGTCATCAACGCACTGGATAACATGTAAACAGCCTAACCAGCTCTGCTAGGGCGAGTAAAATGGTCAGATTGAGGTGTTCTCTCATTTGTGTCTGGAAGTAGCTAGCCAACGTTAACCAATTAGCTTGGGTGCTTGACTGCCGTTGAGGCCAGAACGCTCGCATCAACCCTACTCCTCGGCCAGAGCGTCCAGGGTGTGCTCCGAACGCTCCGAGAGCGAAACGCTCTGAATTTTACGAACAGACAATCTGACAACGCTCTGGATTTACAAACGCCCAGAGGGCACTCTGAGTGCACTCTGGCACTCCAGATTGAATTTACGAACACACCCATTATTCTTACTGACTAGAAACCTGTCTGTCCACACAGGGAACGAGCCTCTGAGATTCCTGCCAGAAGTAGTGGAGAGAAGCCTCCTGTCACTACTTGTCATTCCTATTGCAGCCGTTGTGTTTCTGTTTGCGTGGAAGGTGAGCTGTCCTTTGACCCAATCTACAACCTTAAAGTGTTCTATCTACAACCTAAAAGGGTTCTTCGGCTGTCCCCAGAGGAGAATCCTTTGAAGAACCCTTTTTGGTTCCAAGTAGAACCCTTTTGGAACCCATTTTTCGAAGAGTGTAAGGATCTGCAACTTTAAACATGACTGGTGCCACTCTGTTAATAGATTGTTGTTTTGTCTGTGGACATTGTACTGTCTATGTTCATTGTTAATCTCTTTGATTGTAAGTCATTGTGTTTTTTTTGTCTTTGATGGTTGTTTTGTCTTTGACCGTCTGTGAGTTTCTTTACCAGTATCTTCTACTTTGTTGTGTTGTATTTTTGTTAGAGAATTTTACTTTGTTTGTACTTGTTGGTTGACATGGGTTCCCTTGGTGTTTAACATTGTTACTCTCGGATCTTACAGGTGAAATCCAGAAGGAACCAACATCAGTCAGATGAACGGAACTCAGTGGAAGGAGGCCTTTTCACAGGACCAGAAGGGACTTTGGCACCTCCACTAGAGGAACCATCTGAAAAGTAAAGACATTCACTCATATTTCATTTCATTTAATCTATCAATTCCTGCATATCAATATTATAAAATCATTCATCTTAATATCAGACACAAAAATGTATCAAAGGTTTGCGTGTCGGAAAATAATGAACTAGTTTTAAGGTGAGGTGAATTTGTATACATTTTTTAAATAGTTTTTTTAATTATAATGGTTTTGTACATTACAGGAACAGATTGAACATCATTGAGACAGTGTAATTCTTCAAATCCTTGGAAATTGGTGAGATTTATATTTTTCTTCATATAATTTGTGACCTCGGACAGAGACAGAGAACCATCTTAGCCAACTCCTAATATTTATGGTTTGACAATGAAGAGTATGGAACAAGGACACATTGTTTTAGCTACCTGTATGTAAAGCGTAACAAAAATGTACTTCTTCTTTCTTTGTCTCTCTTAGGTGTACAGAGCAATCGTCTGAGAATGAGAAAGGAAACAAGCAAACATAAAACTGCATTTCTTATGGATTTTTGAGGTGAAAGACTTGCTTCTTTCCTGTCTAGAAATTGCCAGTTCTCACATACTAGAACCAGAGAATGACATTGCATAGAAAATCTTTGTTTTTCTTACAAGAATATTAACCCGTAGTCTACTATCAAATTTTGTCCGAAGAAGCTGAAAAGGAGACCGGATTGTCATGGAAACATCTAGAGGCGCCAATAACAGTCTAAATATGACTCTAATCACCCATAACTTCTGTAAAATACAGTAAACTTTACGGGACAAAGTTGGTTTCACAAGCACTCCCATTTGCACTTTGTGTGGGTTTGGCTGGAGTGTAGATACCAGATCTACTCAAGAATGGGCCAGAAAACAAACTCCTACAAATGGCTTTCTTTTTTTCGAAGAACCCTTTTTGATTCCAGGTAGAACTCTTTTGGGTTCCATGTAGAACCCTTTCCACAGAGGACTGAAAAAGAAATGACTACCTCTAGTCGCCCTCACTTTCCTCATCTTCTTCTCAGCAGCATTCTACTCCCTTTCCATCTTCATCTGGGTCTCCATTGGACATTCCCTGAGAACAAATGTTGAAATTAGTTAGCTAGAAATATTCTCAGATCTAAGCATCTGTTTTGTTTCATGTTTTTGGCCGTGTATGTACCGAATGGATGAGGTTGTGTGATTTATTTATTTATTTACTCAGAATGCTGACAGCACCATGTTGCTTCGGTTGAAAAAAACTAAACAGACAATGATTCAGCTTATCTATAAAAATACTAAATGAGCAGGAAAAGGTCTACAAGGGCGCATTATAACCCATTCTTCTGCCATGCATTAAGTCCTCATAAGCAGCACATAAGCATGTATGAACACGTGCATTATCTATATTATTAAGACAGCCATAGAGGGATGTACATATGAGTGTATGATGGTGTGGTTAATTGCTTATGAATGGGTTGTACAAAAGGCTTTGGTTGGAGGTGTAAATGTACAAAAAAATTGCTGCTTTGACTAACTTACATTTTACCCATTATATACATTAAGAATTCTCCCTATAGCAATCAATGGTCAAGCAAGGGTAGATACTACATATCCATATTGATTTAGATAAAACGTTTAAGGGGTCTGATAACTCTCGGTGTTTCTATGCTCTCAATGCACAAGAAAGAGGTGGACTAGCATTAAGTAAACCAGCACAGTATCAGATTCTGGAGACTGAGATTAACCACGTGTATCATCAATTACAGTATAACTCGGCTCTGGTATATTGCAGCTTAACCACCCATAAGGTATTTTCTGTATGTTGCATGTAAACAACTGTATTACAGTTCAACAACATGTTAAGGTGGCTCAAAGCTATGAATTCAAGGTGAGTTCAAACATTTTCTTTTTACTTTTCACTCCAAATCAAATATCATTTTATTCGTCACATGCTTCGTAAACAACAGGTGTAGACAATCAGTGAAATGCTTACAGCTCGTCTTAGTGCCAGCAGCGGTTTATGGTGGTAAATAAACAGCTACGAAAATATAGAGCACCCTTTTGAATTGTGTTTCAAATAGCTGTTAGTAGCCTATACAGCAAGTGAACTAAGAGATTCATTTCTCAAACAAGTCTAATTACAAAACCCTGAATATAACAACGTTTTTTGAGAGGACCAGCATCTAAAATGTACCATGATTTAGAAAAGTGATATGATCTGTGAGGAGAGTGTCTGACAATGAATCCAGAGAGGATGCATTCCATGATTCAGAGATGTATCACTGTAACTATTATAGAAATTAGAAGAGTACGTAGGAAAATATTGGCATTTTTGCACAATTCAGTTGCCATCTTAGGCATGATGAAAATTGCCCAATCCATGACATTATGCAATTGCATAAATGCAAGCTCTCAAATAAGCATGGACTGCTATTATTGACATACGTTGGCAAAGAGAGAGAACTTAAACCTTGTGTATTAAGTTAGCCAATGCAAGCTTAACTTTACTTGTACCAATACATGCATTCCCTCACTTTCGCCTTTTGGCGTTCTCACCCCTTGTACCTTGTACACTCCTGGTTTTGTGCCTTGTTTGGATTGATGTTGTTGACTCCATCATGAATACAAGTGATACATTCAAATATAGCATTATGCTGTTTGATCCAAGAGCAGTTAGATCATTGTTTTATGCACAGTATTTTGTGTATGACATTTCACAAACTCACCAGGAGACAACACAGTAATGGCGACAAACCACTGACTAAAAAACCAACATGGCGGACAAGAGACCATGTCATCAATAGGTGTTGGTTGTCTCTCAGTGACCATGAACCAATGGGATAGATAGACCAGTCTGCTAAAAAGTGTTGTAGACAAAACCTAGAGAAGAGTGTCGCATCATTGCCCAGCTGGTTTAATGATCTCCGACCAATGGAAATGACCTCTTACTCATGTTGTCTTTGTGGCACCTCTACGTTAACCCATTACCCTTATTCCAATGCATAATTATCACTCTAATTCAAACAAATGGACCCTAAGCCTAAGTGAAAGCCATTTTAAATATCAGGACGCACATTAGTTAAAGCAATAACCCTTTTCATTTGAACACTAATACTCCACAACACTAAGCTCTTATAAATCAATTCTACACTAAATAACATGTGACAGAAGAATGCATTCAAACTCCAAATTGCAATTCTGTCTGCATGTAATGTTTTAGGTGTTGTACTTTGTATAGGAAACGGTTCCACTGGTAAAACCTGTTTACTTCATCAAGTGTATTTGGGGAATTTGCCTATTGGACTTTTCTCTTAGAAGAGTATTTATAGTGCAAAATGGAGTGAATGTTAAAAAAAATACCACATTGGTGTTCATATAGTTCTGAGCAAAAGTGTCAATTTCAGCATGAGTAGCTGAAAACGCTTGGTGTGATTAACTGTTGTTTTGTTGTATTAAAGCTTTAAGATAATTATTTTATCCCCAAAATAAATGACTTTATATTAGGGCTGTCAGAGTTAATCACTTGACTTGAGTAAAAAAAATCTAATGTAAGGACAATTTGTTTTTAAATCATGATTAATCGCATTGTCAGTAATTATTCAGAATACAATGAAAACGTCCAAAATACATAATATATACAGCTAAAAACAAACAATGTGATGTCAAAACAAGTTGACAATGAGGTTAAAAGAAAGTGTGCTTTATCAAGTTACTTGATTTTGCTAACCGTTATTTTGGACAAAATCAAGACGACAATGCTTTTTGTATAACAATTGAGCAAATTATGAATTTACGATTAATCACAGCAAATCCAGCGATTAACTAGATTTTTTATTTTTATCGTTTGACAGCCCTACTTTGTAATAAGCATCGTGATACATTGAAAAATGAAACATTTTTTTATTGCCACAACAAAAACAGTATGTACGCTTCTAAAGAGTCAACTAAGTTTTGCGGGTGTTTTACATATTGTATGAATGTTGTGATGAGTTGAAACATGGTTTAAGCTGTGAACAGAAATGTGGTGGCATCCCCCATTTTCCTGTCTGTCTTTAGAGCCTATGAGCACACAGAGATAGTCATTGTCCCAAATGGCACCCCATTACCCTATATAATTCACTACTTTTGACCAGGGCCCATAGGGCTCAGGCCAGGAGTAGTGAACTATATATGGAATAATAGGGTGCTACCGTGTTGAAAAGAGCAAGAGCCCTGAAGAACTGTTCTGGTATCAGTTATATGTTGTTTTACTTATTTTGGTTGAAATTAGTTGATCTCTGAACAGTGGTTTTGGTCTCTAGCTTAGTGTCCCACTATAAAAATACAATTCCATATTTCTAATTATATAATTGGAATTCTGTGTTCCACTCTTAAAGGGGCAACACACAGGCGTGTAGGCAGGAAGTTAATCTGGGTGCCAAAAGAAAACATCATTCCGACCCAGGCAAACGCTGGGCAACACTACTGTATTTTTGTATAAATGTAAACAAATGTATATGATGAGATATGAATAAAGTACACATATCCAAATATGCAGTGTGGCAGAGCTGTGTTTTGTGATAATTATACAAAAGTTGATGGAAACAAATACCTTACACCAACGACACAGAAAATGTTTCAAAAAAGGATCTGACTTCCCTTCCTCTAAAAAGATATTTGATTTAAACAACTGTTCATTTGAGGGGTGATGCCATCATCTAACTTAAAGCATCTGAACTCATACCATTGTTTTCGTCATGAATAAATAGAGCCAACAAACATGTCAGTATGAATACACTATTGTGTTGCTGTGAACAGCAATATAGAACTGTACCTTTTCTGACAATGACTATCGAAGAAACGATTGACCTAAGTGACTTCAGCTAAGGTCAACACTCTTAGAAAAAATATTTTTTGCTGTACCCATAGAAGAACCCTTTTTTGGTTCTAAATAGAATGCTCTGTGGTAAGGGTTATACATGGAACTCAAAATAGTTATACCTGGAACCAAAAAGGGTTCTCCTATAAGGACAGCGGAAGAACCCTGACTGACTAAATTTCTCCCTCCACCAAGACCAGAGGTTGGGGTGTAGGGTTTGGGCATAGCCTGAAGGTTGGGAGGGACCTGCGGCGCTTCCTGTGTGAGGAAGGGTCGTACTCTAGGGATGTTGTAAAGCATGAACCTGCAGGAGCCAATCACAGATTTGATGTCTGCAGAGAACAACAGCGTGTTGTCCAGGGTCACGCCAAGGTACTTTGCACTCCGGGAGGGCAACACTGGAGTTGTATGACCATGATGAAGAGCTGAGCGGGCAGGCCTTCCCTGGGAGGAAGAGAAGCTCCGTCTTGTTTGCCGAGTGACTTGGTGTATAGAGAAAAGAGGGCCTAGAACCAAGCCCTGGGGGATACCAGAAGTGAGTGTTCGTGGTGCAGACACTCCACGGCGCCTGGTAGGAGCGGCCTGTCAGGTAGAATGCAATCCAAAAGTGTGCAGAGCCTGAGACGCCCAGCCCTGAGAGGGTGGATAGAAGGATCTGATGGTTCACAGTGTCAAAGGCAGCAGATATATCTAGGAGGATGAGAACAGAGGAGTGTCAGCTTTAGTAGTGCAGAGAGCCTCCATGCACAGAAGAGCAGTCTCGGTTGAGTGACAGTCTTGAAGCCTGACTGGTTAGGGTCAAGATCGTTCTGAGAGAAATAAGAGAGTTGAGAGACGGCACGCTCAAGTGTTTTCGAAAGAAGAGAGGGGGATACGGGTCCATAGTTTGACGTCAGATTAGTCTAATGTTGGTTAATTGAGGAGTGAAGCAACTCGGGACATTGTTAATTCTGAGTGGACAGCCAGGGGTCAGGGATGAGTTGGGAAGTCAGGGAAGTGAGAAGTTCTCCAGAGATGGTCTGGAGAAGGGAGGAGGGGCTGGAGTCAAGCGGGCAGGTTGCCGGGCGGCAATACCTCAATAGTCGCAGGATTTCATCTGGTGAGAGAGGGAAGAGAGAGGACAAGGCATATGGTAGTTCTGTATGTTGAATTGAGTTTATTTTGGGTAACAGACATATACAACAAAATGCACGATGTGGACCCAGAGGATATCACTTGAAAGTATCAATTAAAATGCTTGTTTCCAAAGTGGTCCTCGATGGTAAAAATAATAACACATAATGATTAAAAACAAGACAAAATTACAAACAACCATAAATACATTCATTTATATTGGCATCCTAAAAAGTGGCACTATTCACTGTACTTCTCCCTAACCTTAAATCAACCATTGATTTGTGAGTGGGACCAGTGGACTCAATAGGCTGAGTGAATGAGGAGCGGAAAACGTCAACCTTATTTTAAAAGTGGTTGACAAAGACATCCGTAGAGAGGGAGAAGGGGGGCAGCATTAAGGAGGGAGGAGAAGGTGGAAAAGAGTTTAGGTTTAGAGTGATAGAAAGTGGCTTTAACAGCGGATACAGAGGAAGCCCTGTTCTGTAAGCTTGTAATGAGTCACTCAGCCACGGAGCAGGAGGGGAGGGCCAAGCCGGCCGGGAGGAAAGGGGACAGTGCGAGTCATAGAATGCAGAAAGGGAGGGGAGTAGGATCGAAGAGGCAGAATCAGGAGACAGGAGGAAGAAGGATTTAGCAGAAGGGAGAGATAGGATTTAAGAGGAAAGAGACGTGGAAGAAAGCGATAAATTGTGACGGCGCATGACCATCTGGGTAGGGGCTGAGTGGCTAGGGTTGGAGGAGAGAGAGACAGACAAAGTGATCAGAAATTGGAGGGGGTTGCAGTAAGATGAGTAGGTGAACACCCTCTGCCTTGTGAGTTGGAGGGGATTGGGAAAGGGTGGGGTCGAAAGATGCAAGGAGGGGAAGAGAGTTGAAAAGAAATGATTGAAGGCAGACATAAGGACGTTGAAGTTGCCAAGTACGAAGAGCGGTGAGCCATCGTCAGGAAATTAGCTTATCAAGGTGTCAAGCACATTGAAGAACTTTCCAAGGGCACCTGGTGGGTGATAGATGACAACAATGTTAAGCTTAATGGACAAGTACCAGCATGGAATTCAAATGAGATGGACAGGTTATTGAGTGAGAAATTAGAAAATCTCCAGTTGTGTAGCCCTGTACCACCACCGGGACAACCAAATGCTCTCGGACTATGAGAGAAAAACATAGTCGGATGAAGAGAGAGCAGCTGGAGTAGCAGTGTTTTCTGAGGTGATCCATGTCTCCATCAGGGCCAAAAAGTCAAGGGACTGAAGGGCAGCATAGGCTGAGATGAATGCTGCATTCTTGACTGCAGATCGGTAGCTACAAACACTGCCAGAGCCCTGGAATTCCATATGGGTTGTGCGCGCAGGGTACACTAAATTAGAAGGGTTGCAGCCAAGGGGTGGGGAGCATCTGTAAGGGCTACAGGGAGAGGTGTAAACAGGTATAGAAAACACATAGTTACCAAAGCTACAAAAGAGCAAAATGAGATCATCAGAAAATAACTATATAAGAAACTCAAGTGAGAGAGTGGTGTGTCTTTCCTCCCTCCAACAACCCGGCATAACCATCTTTGTTTCGGCGAAGGTTTTAGTTTTGCAGACACGACCGGCGCTGACACAGCCACTGCTGAGAAACCAGGGGAGACTGAAGACCTAACACTAATTGCTAACTGCCTAGCAAAGGTGAAGATCACATTTCTCTGTACAAATTGCTGATTGCCTAGGAGAGGAGAAACCACTCCTCCTCCAATACAGCCACTGATTAACAAAACAAGTCACAAATTGCACTGACCCTAAATCATAGTTGATGTGTCAACAATCATTTGCATGTTATGAGCAGTCAGCAGTTCACACACCAAGTAGACCACTAGGAAGACAGGCAGCACTTAAAGTAGATGGCCCTAGCTAGCAAAAAGACAGTACTAGACCAAAACAGATGAGGACCAAAAAATATATACTTATCACTCCTGGAGATATCAGGAGTCCTCTAGCTATAGAATATGACAAGGTTTGAAAAGGAGTTGCCAGTAGATTGTCGACGTAAGTCATGATGAGTACTTATTTAGCTTGCTAGCTAAGATTTAGAAAATATGACGATGACATAATCAGTCCAATCAAAGCTATGGGGGATATAACGTGATTTAACATCATTTTATCTGTGGCCAATGACCTTGAGCCTTTTTGGATGGGCACTTCTACTGTAAATCTATGGCAGCACCTCATGGGGGCATGAACTGCTATACAGAAATGAATGTGAGTAGACTGCTACAATAGACTAGCTTGTGTCTGGGATCTGCTATAGGATCTGACCGTAGCCCAGTCACCCTGGTGAATGCGAGAGCCAGGTCAGTTCTGTACAGGATATGAGTTGACCCAGCAGAAGCTCCCAGCCAGGGGATCATACCTCCATAAATACCCTGGGAGGAAGTAGACTCCCCCTGGGTTCAGTAAACATGACTGGAGGATCCTCTTCGACCTATAGGGCTCTGTGCAGTATTATACTCCACAGTCAGGGTTGAAGCTGCTGCGTTCCCACCCTCTATGCACACGGACATACATGGATGCGCACGGACGCACAAGCGCGCACAAACACACAGATGGAACAAACACACACACAGACAGACTGACACCAGCTGCACAAATCGCCGCAGGAAGGAACCATGTATTTAGTTAGGAGGACGTAGGGATGGATGGTTCACTCTTTATGGAGTAACATGTAGTGTACTGTATGAACCTGATTGCAGATGAAGAAATCAATACAAAATGCACAATAATACGAGCTCAACTTTTACTAAATTCTAGCGTATAGTCTGTAGGGGCTGAAACACAGCAGTAATCTGTTAACAACCTCTCCCTCAACTTCAGTAAGACCAACAAGCTGATCGTGGACTTCAGGAAACAGGAAACAGGATTGGGGGGGCTGGTACTGGAACTGACCCTGTATATAGCTTACTTACTTCTCGTGTTCTTCTTATTTCTTATATCTTGCATGTTTTTGTTCTACTTTATGTTATTTTACTATATTGATATTGATTACTGCATTGTTGGGTTTAGAGCTTGCAAGAAAGGCCTTTCACTGTACTTGAGAAAATGACATTAAAACTTATGGAGATAGCCAGCACGCGCAAATGAAGTATAACTTTGATTTATTCTTCGATTCTTAATGTCCATTGTAACTGCTGAGAATTGATGGATAATTCACTTGAGGGACTCGTCTCGAACTGCTCCAATAATGGCTGATAATTGTAAAGTCATTCCCTAAATTATGTCTGCTCTAATAGCTCATTTGAATATCGTGTGAACTCCAGCTGACAAGTTCAACCATTTCAAAATGCTTACAGACTTGCTTTTTTTTGTTGTGCTGCCAGCTTTTCATGTCTCAGAGAAAGACTGTTGGATGTGAGCCAGATTTGATGCCTCAAAAATCGAACATTAGATAAGGTCACAAATAAAAGTAAGTTCAACCTCAGGAGGCTGAAGAAATGTGGCTTGTCGTCTAAAACACTCACAAACCTTTACAGATGCACAATCGAGAGCATCCTATCGGGCTGTATCACCACCTGATACGGTAACTGCACCACCCTCAACCACAAGGCTACAGGTGCATCAAAGCTGGGACAGAGAGATTGAAAAACAGCTTCCATCTCAAGGCCATCAGACTGTTAAACAGCCATCACTAACTCAGAGAGGCTGCTGCCAACATACAGACTCAAATCTCTAGCCACTTAAGTAAATGGACTTAATAGAGGTATCACTAGTCACTTTAAATAGCTCCACTTTAATAATGTGTACATATCCTACATTACTCATCTCATATGTATATACTGTTTTCTATACCATCTACTGCATCTTGCCTATGCGGCACGGCCATCGCTCATTGTCACGTTCCTGACCTATTTATGTTAGTTTTTGTGTGTTAGTTGGTCAGGACGTGAGGTTGGGTGGGCATTCTATGTTATCTGTTTCTATGTTGGTTTTGGTTTGCCTGGTATGGCTCTTGATTAGAGGCAGGTGGTTTGCGTTTGTCTCTAATTAAGAGTCATATTTAGGTAGGGCATTCTCACTGTTTGTTTGTGGGTGGTTGTCTCCTGTGTCTGTGTCAATGTTTGCACCATACGGGACTGTTTACGGTTTGTTCATTTCATGTAGTCTGTTCCTGTTCATTTCGTTCTTCACGTTGTATGTAAGTTCGTCGTTCAGGTCTGTCTACTTTCGTTTTGTTATTTTGTATCATTTTCAAGTATAGTTCGTTTTGTCTTGTTAAATAAATTCATCATGTCATTTCAACGCGCTGCACCTTGGTTCAATCCCTGCTCCTCCTCTTCTGATGAAGAGGAGGAGGAGTATCGTAACACTCATCCATATATTTGTATGTACATATTCTATTCATCCTTTTACATTTTTGTGTATTTGTGTGTATAAGGTAGTTGTTATGAATTTGTTAGATTACTTGTTAGATATCACTGCATAGTCTGATCTAGAAGCACAAGAATTTCGCTACACTCACATTAACATCTGCTAACCACGTGTATGTGACCAAGAAAATTTGACTTGGATTTGATTTGATTTTACTTTAACCGACATAAAACATGTAAGGGAGTGTATTCATGCCCTAGTCCAGCTTTTTATATGGACCCCCAGGAACATAAACGACTCGACTATGTCCCCCTTAACACCCTGGGTGTACATGGTGTTGGAGGTAGAAGCCGTAGAGATACACACAACTAGAACAACACGCACACAAAGGGTGTGGCATAACCTGTATAGTGCGGTGGTGCCATATCATGGAGAAGAAGGCCCTTCGGCAGGTTGGGTGAGACATTTTCACAAGAGAAGACAGGTCACATGTTCCACTGAATCAATAGTGGGATAAAACAGAGGAGAAAGAAGAGAGTTAGTGAAAGAACAACTATAACAACACACATCTCAAAGTCAAAGCAGTGGGATTGGGCCCATGTTCAACACTATGGCATGTTCATGAGACCATTTTTTTTTTTTGTTGATATTTCTAATTTATTGACTATTAATGACACTTTTCGGATTGCACAAGCCCTGGGCATAAGCTGTCGTTTCAGGTATTTTTAGGAAGTCATGTATTGTTTAAAACAATATGTCTAAAAATGAACCAAATCTAAAAGGGTTTTGAGATATTTACATTTAGATTTTTTATTATCCATAAATGAATGTACGGAAATTGTATCTTCATTCTAAGCACTATTCATATTTCAGAGCACACGGTAAGGTTTCAAATGAGAAGACTGACTTTATAGCATCTACAGTGTTGTATTGTCTTAAAGAAATCCTGCGTAAGGCCAAAATGTTACAAAATTCCTAACTTGAATTACAGTAGGTATTTCTCAATAATAATTTTGAATACAGATTTCAAAGGTATGCCAAACATCCTTCCTCCAAAGGATAATTCTATAGATTCCATTTCAGGAAGATCCAAAACATGAATGTCTTTAGGCCAATCTCGTATGGAATTTCCCAGGGGAGAAATCAATCTCACCACTGATTGGTGATGATAGGAAGTACTTATGTGAGAGCAGTCAGAGTGGAAGAGGCAAAGCGAGAGGGGTTACTCCACCCAAAATCTGACCATAAACATTTTGTATGGAGGTCAATGAGAGTGTTCAATTTGGTCAACAAAAAATGCAATTTTTTATTTGCTAAGAGAGGCTTATTTGATCTAATATAAGTTTCGTAATGTTTAGGTTGTTACGAATGCACTGATATAAATAGACGCATGTGACATTTCGGCAACTTTGAAAAAAACGTTATAATGGACTTGTGCCTGTTTTTCACACGTGTATCTACCCTCTCATTGGCTAGAATGGTCCTGCCTGATCTCGACTCCTCCCACCTGCCTTCCATCTTAGAGGACATGAATTTTGTTTGTTAGAGTGGTCACTCGACTATCTTGTCAATACAATATATCATAATAACAGATCCATTACTTCCCCCATCAAAGCCATTTTGCTCTCAACTTCCTACTCACATGACCACATACTTAAAGTGACAGGTATGATTTGGACCAATCACTAGAATTTCAAACAAGTGGCATCAGAAGAGGTTGGCGGCACCTTAATTGGGGAGGACGGCTCATGGTAATGGCTGGAGTGGAAAAGCTGGAGTGATAACCAATACATCAAAGACATGGTTTCCATGTGTTTGATGCCATTCCATTGACTCCGTTCCAGCCATTATTATGAGCCGTCCTCACCTCAGCAACCTCTACAGAGTGGCATATAAATATATATTTTTTTTCTTCTAGGAAGCATGCTTTAACCTTCATTGTTTCATTTAATTTCACATTTAATGTGGAGACGTTACAACGTCATATTCATTCCAATACAAAACTAGTATTATAGTAGCAATACCGGAAAGTAGATCGTTTTCTCTCACAGCCTGGAATGTACTGTATGGAGATGGTTCTTGCACAAGCATGTGAAACTCTCACTCTTACAAGTCCTCGTCCCCACTCAACTGATTCATTGAGCCAGGTATGTGGGCGTGTGTTTGGCGGGGGTGTGGAGGCGTGTGTGGGTGTGTCGGCAGCCGAGGAGTCAGTGTAGGCAGTGAGAGGGAGTAAAAGAAAGTCCTGAAAGCCAGGTTTTGAATAATCCGCTCCCTCGCTCCAATGACAGCACATACATTAACAAAACAGGCATTATCCGCTCTCTGAATGTGTGACAAAGGTCTTTATAAATGTAAACTGTTTTTATCCCTCCGCCCCCTCTCTCCTCTGTTTGTGTGGGAATCAGTACAGGTCCTTAGTCACAGGTCAGCTGGTTTAAGGTTACTAATAGCCTGCACCAATAGACTTGTGTTCCACATCTTGCCCTTTATGGAGCCCTTCCCCGCAGCCAGGAGAGAATGCGTTGGCCCCCAGGTGGGGAGCAGGGTCCTGGCCAGCCCTGTCCCGAGAGGTTGTAACCAGAGGCTTATCAGAGCGCCAGGCTGTGCTGTAATACTCCTGTGAAAGACCTTTCAGACCGCCTCCCAATATTTATTTTTCTGGGCAGGAGGCTGAAATGGAGACTACGGCGGCCCCCCTCGGAGGTTCTGGGAAGGGAGGAGACAGGTAGAGGGTGGGGGAGGGATAGAAGGGAGGGAGGGAGGGTAACGGTAGAGTCTGGGGAGTGTGAAACTGACCCATTGTGAAAAGGATGAGAAGAAGTGAAAGAAGAGGGGATAGACTACAGAGAAAGTGTGTGTGTGACGAGGAGATGGATCGCGCTTGAAAGAGAAGACCTTGTGTGGAGAGGAGAGGCATGGATGGTCCTGGCTGCGTTGGCGTGATGAGAACAGAGAGGGGAAGGGAAGGGAGGGGAGGTGGGATGACATGACAAGTGAGCCATCAGTACTCTGGCCCCGAGTTAAGCATCATGTCGCTAAGATGAGAGTCTGAGGGGAACATGGCTATCTCTCTCGCCCCAGTCATCTGATCCCTCCAAGGTCAGCCCTATTGTCTCTGACAGCCTGGCTTTCGTGTGACTAGACCCGATCTGAATACATGACTCAATACAGTTCAGTGTCATTCCAACATGAATCATTGAACTTTCACCTCCTATTATCGCCGATGTGGGTTACATACTCCCAGTGGCCTCGTTCCTGTACTGAGAAACAGTGGTCCACACACCACACCTTGTCTTAACGCGTCTTTAGCAACGTGATTGTAATGTAGTGATACCTTTTACTAGACTTCAGCACCTTAACAATCAGGTGCTTTGATCTCACCATCAATTGGAGCACTGAAATAAGGTGGAACTGGCTAAACGTACTAACATGAATTTGCGTAGTGACGATAGCTGATCTCTCTAGAGGTACTTCATTCAAAAAAAGTATAAACAAAAGTAACTTGATGGGTGTTGTCATATTGTCTAGCCTCGTAGAAAACACTTATTCTCTAGGTAAGCTACCTTTTGAGTGTTTTCACACGGAAAACTTGTGACTGAGTGCCAGCTGACGATAAAAATAGAGGAAACAAAAGGTGCCTTAGTCTTTAGTACTAGCAGCTGAGATGACATGAAAGACATCCGATCATCTGCAGATATGATTTAACATGAGTATCATACAATGATAAAGCAATCTGGTGGCAAAATATGTAGTACAACTAGATAATACCTTATCAAACACTAGTTGTAGAGTAGCATGTAATGCAAATGTCTCATTGTTGTGTGACCTCTTACATGTTGTTACTCACGTTTGCTAGGCTACGTTAGTAGACCTATCTGGAGAGTTAACAATATACTCTTCTAATTTTACAACCTTGTACAGATGTGAAGCGCTTTTTTAATTGAGCACACCATCAGAAATTACCACTAGAAATGAAGAAAATTTGGTTTCACAACCGGATGTTGGGCATTGAGCAGTATTATGAGTCATTATGAGTCTATTTTATCCATAGACGTGTGTAATGTCCAGAGCAGGTAGCCTCATTTGCTCTTAAAAATTATGATTGGAACCAAAATGATGATTGGAACCATAATCTTACCCAAACCTCACTTGAGATTTCTACATTCCAAATTCATCATTCACTGTTCAAAATGTTAGATGTTCCTTATCATTTCTGTCTAACTAGGCTAACTAAAAACATAGATAGATAGATAGATAGATAGATAGATAGATAGATAGATAGATAGATTGATAGATTGATAGATTGATTGATAGAATATTGATGACTTAATTTTGTCAAAAGTAACGGTTAGCAAATTCAGGTTTATTGATAAAGCACACTTTCTTTAACCTCAATGAAAATGTGTTTTGACATCACATTGTTGTTTTTAGCTGTAAAGTTTGTGTAAAAGTATCTGTTTATATTCTTCCCAATAGCAAACACATTCACACATTTTCAAATGCATAAAATCCCTTTTAGGTCTGTGTATTAAATGTAACAAAAGCCAATTGACAGCTATAATAACAGAAGCCAAAAAATAGGTAGCAAGGATGAAATGGAAGGCGAGCTATCACCTATCACTAAGCTAGCTAGCGGTTAGCAACTAGCATTTCTAATTAGGTTTTTCTTTAGTGAACATAACAGCGTGGTTCATATGTATGTACATTGTCCGTGGATCTTTGGGGCGGTATGCAAATCGAAGTGGGTCTAGGGTATCAGGTAGGGTGGAGGTGATATGATCCTTAATAACTAGCCTCTCAAAGCACTTCATGATGACAGAAGTGAGTGCTATGGGGCAATAGTTATATAGCTCAGTTACCTTTTCTTTCTTGGGTACAGGAAACAATGGTGGACATCTTGAAGCAAACTGGGATAGGGAGAGATGTAATATGTCCATTAACACTCCAGCCGGTTGGTCTGCGCATTGCTCTGAGGACGCGCTTAAATGTCTTACTCAAGTCGACCATGTAGAACGAGAGCCCAAAGTCCTCGGGAGCGGGCCACATTGATGGCACTGTGTTATCCTCAAAGTGGGCGAAGAAGGTGTTTAGCTTGTCCGGGAGCAAGACGTCAGTGTCTGTGACGTGGATGGTTTTCCCTTTGTAGTCTGTGATTGTCTGGATTCCCTGCCACATACGTCTCGTGTCTGAGCCGTTGAATTGCGTTTTTGCCTCTGTACTGACGTTTTGCCTGTTTGATTGCCTTAAGGAGGGCATAACTGCACTGTTTTTATTCAACCATATTTCCAGTCACCTTGCCGTGGTTAAATGCGGTGGTTCGTGCTTTCAGTTTTGCGCGAATGCTGCCATCTATCCACGGTTTTTGGTTTGGGTAAGTTTTATTAGTCACGGTGGGAACAACATGCTCTATACACTTCCTGATGAACTCAGTCACCGTGTCAGTGTATACGTCAATATTATTCTCAGAGGCAACCCGGAACATATCCCAGTCTGCATGACTAAAACAATCTTGAAGCATGTATTCCGATTGGTCAGACCAGCGTTGAATAGACCTTAGCACGGGTACTTCCTGTTTGAGTTTCTGTCTATAGAAACAGCAGAATGGAGCAGAAGGGAGTCATGATGGATTTGCCGAAGGGAGAGCCTTGTAGCCATCCCGGAAGGGAGAGTAACAATGGTCGAGAGTTTTTGAAGAACGAGTACTACAGGCAATGTGTTGATAGAACTTCCGTAGCATTTTCTTCAAATTTGCTTTGTTAAAGTCCCCAGCTACAATAAATGCGGCCTCAGGATATGTGTTTTCAAATTTGCACAAGGTTCATTGAGGGCCATCGTGGTATTGGCTTGAGGGGAAATATACAAGGCTGTGACTATAACCGAAGAGAATTATCTTGGGAGGTAATACAGTCGGCATTTGATTGTGAGGTATTCTAGATCAGGTGAACAAATGGACTTCCTGTACATTATCACAATCACACCCTGAGTAGTTAATCATGAAACATACACCTCCGCCTTTCTTCTTTATTCCTATCTGCCTAATGTACTGAGAACCCAGCTGGCTGTATGGATGGGGTATATCTATTAATATTATTTTTTCTGAATTTTATCCCCCTAATTTTCAATCTCTCATCGCTACAACGTGCTCGGGAGGGGCGAAGGTGGAGTCATGCGTCCTCCGAAACATGATCCTGGCCCTGAGCTTGTCTACTTTATTGTCCAGAGACTAACATTAACATAAAGTCATTTTTTTACCTTTATTTAAGTAGGCAAGTCAGTTAAGAACAAATTCTTATTTTCAATGATGACCTAGGAACAGTGGGTTAAACTGCCTTGTTCAGGGACAGAACAATATATTTTTTACCTTGTCAGCTCGGGGATTTGATCTTGCAACCTTTGGCTTACAAGTCCAATGCTCTAACCACTAGGCTACCTGTCACCCCAGTTAATATACTCGGAAGCATTGGAAGTCTACTCAGAATACCTCTTCTCCACCGGCGGCATCTTGAAGCAGCCTCTGGGATAAGTTCAATTGCCTTGGGGGTACGAACAAAAGATCCAATTCGGGAAATTCGTATTTCTGATCAGAATGCTGGTGAATTACCACCACTTTGATATCCAAAAGTTATTTCCAGCTGTATGTAATATCACAAAAAAACATTCTGGGCTAATAATGTAAGAAATAACAAAAAATATATTTTTTAAATACTGCAAAGTTGCTTAGAAGCTAGAAGCAGAGCTGCCATGTCTGTCAGCGCCATCTTACTTAATCCATGGGCTTAATAACACTAAAGATAACAATTACATTATTAATAATACATTGTTTAAAATAAAAACAATGGCAACGCTAGCTATTCTCTCTTGGAATTTGAAAGGCCTAAACTGACCAATTAAATGTTCCAGCTGTCTTGATATTCTAGCAAGAAACAATGTTAATATAGCAATGCTCTAAGAAACACACCTGCTCCAAAAAGACTCACATAGAACAGAGAACCATTTGTACAAACTGGCTGCTTTTTCATCATCCCCAAACAAAACTAAAGGATTAATCATAATGATGCATAAGACACTCAAAATTACCATCTTGGGTAAAGGCTAAGACCAAAAAGGTAGAACCACTTTCCTTAAATGTATACATAATGGAAAGAAAATTGCCTTTATTAATGTGTACGCTTAAAATTCATATGATCCTAAGTTTTTTTGATTATCTGAACAGCATATTGTTAGAATTAACTGAATTCCATCTGGTTATTGGGACAGACATGAATGCCATTTTGGACATGCGGGACAAATCTAATAAGACCAACTAAAATACACACACAACCAAGGCTCTCCAGCATATACTTTCTGATTACAACCTCATTGATGGCTGGTGAGCACATAATCCTAAAGCGAAAGAGTACACTCTCTACTCAAACAGGCATAAATCATTCTCACTAATCAATGTCATACTACAATCTACACCTCTATTTTTTATAATCAAGAACATTTTAATTAATTCAACATGTGATTCTGACCACCCTGCTTCCTGATTGACAACTTCAAATTTCAGAATCTCCTAAAAGAGCCACAAGATGGTGTTTCAATGTTTCATTACTACAAAAATCCTACATTCTGTGATCAATTTGAAATTGAACTAAATGAATTCATAATGATCAATAAATATTCAAATGTCTTTTCTTTTTTATATTTTTTATTTGTCACATACACATGGTTAGCAGATGTTAATGCGAGTGTAGCGAAATGCTTGTGCTTCTAGTTCCGACAATGCAGTAATAACCAACGAGTAATCTAACCTAACAATTCCACAACTACTACCTTATACACACAAGTGTAAAGGGATAAAGAATATGTACATAAAGATATATGAATAAGTGATGGTACAGAATGGCATAGGCAAGATGCAGTAGATGGTATCGAGTACAGTTTATACTGTACATATGAGATTAGTAATGTAGGGTATGTAAACATAAAAGTGCATAGTTTAAAGTGGCTAGTGATACATGTATTACATAAAGATGGCAAGATGCAGTAGATGATATAGAGTACAGTATATACATATACATATGAGATGAGTAATGTAGGGTGTGTAAACATTATATTAAGTGGCATTGTTTAAAGTGGCTAATGATACATTTTTGATACATTTCCATCAATTTCCATTATTAAAGTGAGCTGGAGTTGAGTCAGTATGTTGGCAGCAGCCACTTGATGTTAGTGGTGGCTGTTTAACAGACTGATGGCCTTGAGATAGAAGCTGTTTTTCAGTCTCTCGGTCCCTGCTTTGATGCACCTGTACTGACCTCGCCTTCTGGATGATACCGGGGTGAAGAGGCAGTGGCTCGGGTGGTTGTTGTCCTTGATGATCTTTATGGCCTTCCTGTGACATCGGGTGGTGTAGGTTTCCGGTAGTTTGCCCCCAGTGATGCGTTGTGCAGACCTCACTACCCTCTGGAGAGCCTTACGGTTGTGGGCGGAGCAGTTGCCATACCAGGCGGTGATACAGCCCGACAGGATGCTCTCGATTGTGCATCTGTAGAAGTTTGTGAGTGCTTTTGGTGACAAGCCGAATTTCTTCAGCCTCCTGAGGTTGAAGAGGCGCTGCTGCGCCTTCTTCACAACGCTGTCTGTGTGGGTGGACCAAATCAGTTTGTCCGTGATGTGCACGCCGAGGAACTTAAAACTTACTACCCTCTCCACTACTGTCCCATCGATGTGGATAGGGGCGTGCTCCCTCTGCTGTTTCCTGAAGTCCACAATCATCTCCTTTGTTTTGTTGACGTTGAGTGTGAGGTTATTTTCCTGACACCACACTCCGAGGGCCCTCGCCTCCTCCCTGTAGGCCATCTTGTCGTTGTTGGTAATCAGGCCTACCACTGTAGTGTCGTCCGCAAACTTGATGATTGAGTTGGAGGCGTGCATGGCCACGCAGTCGTGGGTGAACAGGGAGTACAGGAGAGGGCTCAGAACGCACCCTTGTGGGGCCCCTCACCACCTGGGACGGCCTGTCAGGAAGTCCAGTACCCAGTTGCACAGGGCGGGGTCGAGACCCAGGGTCTCGAGCTTGATGATGAGTTTGGAGGGTACTATGGTGTTAAATGCTGAGCTCGATGCCCCCCGGATTCTATGGGACGCCACCAAAGGTTTTATAAAAAATTATTTGTATCTGGGTTGAATAAATCACAATTAATGAAGATTTGGAAATGTTGTTCACACAAGAACCGCTGGGCCTCGAGGAACCGCCCTTCAGGCTAATGAGCAGTCAATCTGACCGCAACATTAATTAATACATTTTCTAAATGCTATCGGAAAAATAATTATTTGCCTGTGTTTAGGAAGGTGTTAGATAACATTTGGAACACCAAAAAATCTATGCTTCAAAGAACACAATAGCATTTTCATTCGTTTATGTTACTAGAGACTATAGGCTATGTAAAAACAAAAGCAATAATGGCATTATAATGAATATAAGTGTCATATGACAGCAGTAAAATAAATTATTATTATCAGCTTGTGCTTACATGGTGTGCTTACATGGTGTGCTTACTCACGCAATGGCATCAGTTGGAGCATGTCCATGTCACATACACTTCTTAAGCTGGTGAGTGTGTTGCTGATGTTGTATTTTTCTTGAGATGTAGAATCTGCTCTCTCTGTGATTACATTTTGTGCTGATAATCTACATTGTCATTGGCTTGTTCGTTTAATTTGTTGGTGGCGCGGGCACCTGCTCAGTGCGCACTGTTCTGTCTTTTTGAGTATAGGCCTCGGAAGTGTAGATTCAGACTGAGGCTCCGAATCTGAAGAATAATCATCAGAGATGTCATGATTCATTTCTTCCCCACTATCGGAGTCGTTTTCATTCAGATTTTGTAACAATGGTAATGCAACATGTGCATCCATTCGACTTCGTCTTCTTGCCATTGTAAATTACGTATACTTTAACTGTATAAAGTAGGCCAGAGTAGACTGATAAGACATCTTGGTTTCAGTGGACTGACATACAGCTGATGTCGGAAGTTTACATACACTTAGGTTGAAGTCATTAAAACTCGTTTTTCAACCACTCCACAAATTTCTAGTAAACAAACTATAGTTTTGGCAAGTTGGTTAGGACACATACTTTATGCATGACACAAGTGATTCTTCCAACAATTGTTGACTGTGCCTTTAAACAGCTTGGAAAATTCCAGAAAATGATGTCATGGCTTTAGAAGCTTCTGATAGGCTAATTGACATAATTTGAGTCAATTGGTAGTATACCTGTCGATGTACTTCAAGGCCTACCTTCAAACTCAGTGCCTCTGCTTGACATCATGGGAAAATCAAAAGAAATCAGCCACCTCAGAAAAATAATTGTAGACCTCCACAAGGCTGGTTCATCCTTGGGAGCAATTTCCAAACGCCTGAAGGTATCCCGTTCATCTGTACAAACAATAATACGCAAGTATAAACACCATGGGACCACGCAGCCGTCATATCGCTGAGGAAGGAGACGTGTTCTGTCTCCTAGAGATGAACGTACTTTAGTGCGAAAAGTGCAAATCAATCCCAGAACAACAGCAAAGGACCTTGTGAAGATGCTGGAGGAAATAGGTACAAAAGTATCTATATCCACATTAAAATTAGTCCTATATCGACATAACCTGAAAGGCCACTCAGCAAGGAAGAAGCCACTGCTCCAAAACCGCCATAGAAAAGCCAGACTACGGTTTGCAACTGCACATGGGAACAAAGATCGGACTTTTGGAGAAATGTCCTCTGGTCTGATGAAACAAAAATAGAACTGTTTGGCCATAATGAGCATTGTTATGTTTGGAGGAAAAAGGGGGACGCTTGCAAGCCGAAGAACACCATCCCAACCGTGAAGCACGGGGGTGGCAGCATCATGTTGTGGGGGTGCTTTGCTACAGGAGGGACTGGTGCACTTCACAAAATAGATAGCATCCTGGGATGGAAAATGATGTGGATATATTGAAGCAACATCTCAAGACATCAGTCAGGAAGTTAAAGCTTGGTCCCAAATGGGTCTTCCAAATGGACAATGACCCCAAGCGTATTTCCAAAGTTGTGGCAAAATGGCTTAAGGACAACAAAGTCAAGGTATTGGAGTGGTCATCACAAAGCCCTGACCTTAAACGTCTAGAAAATATGTGGGCAGAAGTGAAAAAGCATGTGCGAGCAAGGAGGCCTACTAACCTGACTCAGTTACACCAGCTCTGTCAGGAGGAATGGGCCAAAATTCACTCAACTTATTTTGGCAAGCTTGCGGAAGGCTACCCAAAACATTTGACCTAAGTTAAGCAATTTAAAGGCAATGCTACCAAATACTAATTGAGTGTATGTAAACTTCTGACCCATTGGGAATGTGATGAAAGAAATATAAGCTGAAATAAATCATTCTCTCTACTATTATTCTGACATTTCACATTCTTAAAATAAAGTGGTTATCCTAACTGACCTAAGACAGGGAATTTTTACTAGGATTAAATGTCAGGAATTGTGAAAAACTGAGTTTAAATGTATTTGGCTATGGTGTATGTAAACTTCTGACTTCAACTGTAGGGTACATACCATTTTGAGATTATAATTAGAATAAATCAATACAATAGAATGGCGAGAAGGAGAAGGAGGGGCAATGGGGGGTGACTATTCAAAAAATGACACGCCCTCCTAAAACTGGTTATAACTACAGTTCTGTTTGTGATATTAAGATTCTAACAACGACAGTGCATTATATAGACTTATTTAGGAAAAGTCAAGGACGGAAGGGGACATGACTTTTAAAAGAGCAGAGTAATAAAACAATTACATTCATGAGCAGTCCAAATGATTGCTTTAGTGGTTCTAGTGTTAACTGTGTTAGAGCACTTTCAACAAACTCTCTTTTCATACCACGTAGCTATTACTCTTTACAAAGTCAAGACAGAACTCAATTTATTTTGTATTTATTTTTATTTAACCTTTATTTACTCTGCAAGTCAGTTAGGAATAAACGATTATTTTACAAAGACGGCCTACCCCGGACAAACTCTCCCCTAACCCAGATGATACTGGGCCAATTGTGCGCCGCCCTATTGATAAGACAGAGAGCAGAATTTGCCATCCATTGAGTACGACTCAACCATTACTTCCATGGCAGTCGTCCCAGTTGTTTACTGGTCGACATGCTACGGCTCCAATTTCATTAATATGATTCAAATACTACATGCCAATCCCTGAGCCATAGTTATAACAGGCAATATCTGCTCTGTTCACTATCACTAGAAGCAGCATACAAGGCAATCCAATTTCACCTTTGCTATTCTTATTATCCATGGAACCCCAGGCTGTCACGGCTGTTGAAAGGAGAGGACCAAGGTGCAGCGTGGTGAGCGTACATTTTCTTTATTTAATCAAAATGACGCCAAACAAAACAATAAACACTACAAAAACAAACCGTGAAGCTCAAAGGCAAAGTGCCCTAAACAAAGTCAACTTCCCACAAAGACAGGTGGAAAAAAGGACTACCTAAGTATGGTTCTCAATCAGAGACAACGATAGACAGCTGCCTCTGATTGAGAACCACACCGGCCAAACACAAAGAAATACACAACATAGAACATAGAACATAGAATACCCACCCCAACTCACGCCCTGACCAAACCAAAAATAGAGACATAAAAAGGATCTCTAAGGTCAGGGCGTGACACTGGCCCAGACAATTTGTCAACTGAAGGAAAACACCAATTTCCCTCAAATCTATTGATCACATAATTTAATTACATCTAGACAATGTATCTCAATCTCTCGATTTATAAGAAAGTGTTTGACTACAGAGGTAGCAAAACTGTACTTCAAATCTATGATACTCCCCCACTTAACATACTGCTTGACTAGTTGGGTCCAAGCTTGCTGTACAACATTAAAACCTATTCAGTCTGTCTACAAACAGGCTCTCAAAGTGCTTGATTGGAAGCCCAATAGCCATCATCACTGTTACATCCTCAGAAAGCATGAGCTCCTCAGTTGGAAAAATCTTGTGCAATACACAGACACATGTCTTGCATTCAAGATCCTAAATGGCCTGGCTCCCCCTCCACTCAGTATTTTTGTTAAACAGAAAACCCAAACATATGGCAGCAGATCCACAAGGTCTGCCATGAGAGGTGACTGTATAGTCCCCTTAAGGAAAAGCATCTTTAGTAAATCCGCTTTCTCTGTGAGAGCTTCCCATGTCTGGAATACACTGCCATCAGACACACATAACTGCACCACATATCACACTTTCCCAAAATGCATGAAGACATGGCTAAAGATCAATCAGATTTGTGAACATAATCCCTAGCTGTGTATTGCCGCTTTCCATGTTGTCTGTTGTCTGTAGCTTATGAGATGTGGAAACACTTTGTTGCTTTTATGAATTTTGTCTTGCTGCTTTTTGTTCTATTTTGCTCTGTCTGTATGCTACGTCTTGCTTGTCCTATGTTGCTCTGTCTGTATGCTATGTCTTGCTTGTCCTATGTTGCTCTGCGTGTGCTCACTGCTCAATGATTGTCTATATTGTAATTGTTTTTAATAACCTGCCCAGGGACTGCGGTTGCGGTTGAAAATTAGCCGGCTGGCTAAAACCGGCACTTTTACTGAAACGTTGATAAAGTTCATTCAGGTGTCTAATTGAAATTGGCTCAGTCTTTACTCAGTCCATATCATTGTCATATCATAATCATATTATACTGCTGTGCTTGTGTTTTGATCATTTGGGTGTATGAGCATGTCTAGACAAATGTGACCTCAGCTCGCAGAGTTTTCTCTTGGAAGTATGGTATTTTAATATCTTAGTTCTTGACTGTATCATGCACTTCCTTAGATTGGGGTTCACATTAGGTTTGATTGTTTTGGTTTGATTTAAGTTAATGAAAAGTTAAATACAAGAAAATTGGAATATCTTTAGAGGTCCTAGTGCTAGTTTGCGGTTGGGGTGAGTGGTGATGTACGGTGGAGTGAGGTTTCTTTAATAACTGTTGTAATGGTTTATGCTCAAAAGTTATCCATGGTTAAATAAGAGTACAACTTATTGAAATAAAACGATTTATAGCTATATTGAAAATGATCAAATCGAACAAGTGAATAAGTTTAAAACATATTTGTTGATCCATGGTGGCATTTATTTGATGTATTATTGAGAAACCTACAGTAACAGCCAGTTAAATAGTATATAGGCCTGTGGAAGACAAATCATTTTCATTATCCCCATTGCATTATCCAAATTAACACAATGTTTCTCCCATTACAGGCACAACTTTTACAACATACTGTAGTTATTCTGTGTCACACCTCCTTATGAGGAAATGTGTAATATGACGCGTGAAAATGGTCCTCATAAAAACATTAATTGAGATCCGAACTGAACAATAAACAGAGACCAAGACCAGATTTTACTGTAGATAGTGGTTTCTTCTTTGCTTAATTATTTCTGTCAGAATTTCTGAAAATGGCAAACCAATGTATTTATTAGAAAGGGGCAGTTTTTGCGAATTTCTAGTGACACAACAGTAGATTTATTTCAGGACTGAACAGTCCATCGTTAAGGGAGTTTACAAAAGTGGATACAAAACACTGCCTATATCCTTGCATCCTGTTTGGAAATGAGCTAATGCACAGATTCTTATATTAGTTCAGTTAACTTCTCTGGGATAGTTGGGACGCTAGCGTCCCAACTGACAAGCACCCCCAACCCCCCCCTCACTGATTAGCATCGCGTCACAATTAAATAGTAGCATCTAAATATGTAAATATCATTAAATCACAAGTCCAAGACACCAAATGAAAGATACAGATCTTGTGAATAAAGCCACCATTTCAGATTTTTTAAATGTTTTACAGGGAACAAAATATGTAAATCTATTAGCTAACCACGTTAGCAAAAGACACCATTTTTCTTTGTCCACCATTTTTTCTCTCCACCAGTAGCTATCACCAATTCGGCTAAACTAAGATATTGATAGCCACTAACCAAGAAAAAACCTTATCAGATGACAGTCTGATAACATATTTATTGTATAGGATAGGTTTTGTTAGAAATATGTGCATATTTCAGGTATAAATCATAGTTTACAATTGCACCCACCATCACAACTCGACTAGAATAAATACACAGAGCAACGTGTATTACCTAATTACTAATCATAAAACATTTCTTAAAAATACACAGCTCACAGCAATGGAAAGACACAGATCTTGTGAATTCAGACAATATTTCAGATGTTCTAAGTGTTTTACAGCGAAAACACAATAAATCGTTATATTAGCATACCACATGTGCAAACGTTACCAGAGCTTTGATTCAAGCCAAAGAGAGCGATAACGTAATCATCGCCAAAATATATAAATTTTTTCACTAACCTTCTCAGAATTCTTCCGATGACACTCCTGTAACATCATATTACAACATACATATAGAGTTTGTTCGAAAATTTGCATATTTAGCCACAAAAAAACGTGGTTATACAATGACAATAATAGCAAAACTAGCCTGAAAATGTCGGGCGCCATATTTGACAGTGATCTTGTCTCATGATTAACTATTCATAAACTTGACTAAAAAAATATAAGTTGGACAGCTATCGAAAGACAAATTAGTTCTTAATGCAATCGCTGAATTACATTTCTAAAATTATCCTTACTGTGCAATACAGGGTTCGCCAAGCGAAGCTATACCAAAGAAAATGGCGGAATATGCGTTTAAAAATTTTCGACAGAACAACGATTTATCATCTTAAATATTTCTTACTATGAGGTGATCTTCCATCAGAATCTTGGGCAATGTATCCTTTCTTGGGTCTAATCTTCTTTTGGTCGAAAGATGTCCTCTTGTCCGTCGAAATGCCCACTAACGTTCGACCGGTACTGGAAACGTGCCCGGCGCTTCAAAGTGCATCACCAAGAATTGCCTCAAAATCGCACTAAACGGATATAAATTGCTATAAAACGGTTTAAATTAACTACCTTATGATGTCTTTAACACCTATAACGAGTAAAAACATGACCGGCGATATATAAGTGGCTAAACCAAAGCTTGGAAAGAGAGCTAGTCCAACGTCCTTCGTGCGTCAGGCGCAGGGAGCAAAAGAACGGTACATCCGGTCTTTGGCGTTTTATACAGGCCCTGATTGCGCAATCGACTCCATTCAAATTGTCACCACTTACTGACATCTAGAGGAAGGCGTGGGCAGTGTTTGTATCCTCATAGGATTTACAGGGACTTTAAAACTGACCTGGGACCAGAGGCCAACATTTCTGAAATCTCACTCCCTATCAGGAAAAGTGCTGTAGAATGAGTTCTGTTCCACTCAGAGACATAATTCAAACGGCTATAGAAACTAGAGAGTGTTTTCTATCCAATAATAACAATAATATGCATATTGTACGAGCAAGAATTGAGTACTAGGCAGTTTAATCTGTAGAGCAAATTATGCTAATGCGAAACACCCACCCTATATCCCCAAGAAGTTAACAACAAGATAGGAGTTTCATTTGAAATCTCTTGAAAACTCCCACTCTTCCTTTATTGTATAGGGTGTCTGAAGTGGTGTCCCTTTGCCAAGAATGTGTTTCCCAGCTTCTAAGGAAAACCCGGTGGAATAAGGGCATTTTACCCTCAACTGTTGCTCTCTTCAGCAGTACTGTTCCCTTGTGATTAATGTTTTCTAACAGAACGCAAATCTACTGTATCCTAAGATAACGTTTTCTGTCACTGTAGTCAACATCTGCTGGGGCGGAACTGTAAATGCAAGTAAGTTGCTGATAACATCTCTAAGGCTATTTACACTTGCAGCCCAATTATGGGGGTGTGGGGGGGGTTCTCACTCGTTGGTTGGGCTGCCTGTGTAAATGCAACCTATGGCTCCTACTATGCCTTTCAGCTGGACTTCTGGGGGAAACAGTTTGTGTTTCTCGGGCACAAGTTTTAATCAAAGTTTTAATCAAAGATTTTGCCATTGATCTGTGAGCTCCATTCAGTCATAGTGAAGGAGGAGGGCTGAAGGACAACAGCCATGTGCCAAATACTATAGATGAAGCAAACAGTCAGTCTAGTTCTTAGTTTTAGGAACTGACGATGGATTGCAAATCATCCCTGTGTCTACTGACGACCAAATGTTATTTTCATTGTCGTCAGATCTGTATTCACAAAGATCTCTAATTTTGTTTAATTGGTACACAGAACATTTTCCCCAGGATTTAGGCTTGTTTAGGTGGGATTCTGAAAACGTTTATCAGGCTTTCTTCTGTCTGCTTCAGCAGTGGGGTCTTCCTGTGTTTACCAATGACCAAATTAGGAATTCAATGAAAAAAACAACCTCTCTGAAATCAAAGACGGGGGGTTGCTTTGCTGCCTCTGGTCCTGGGGGCCTTTAACGTGTGCATAGCATCGTGCAATCAGCAGATTATCGGGTGTTTTGAGTCCAATGTTCAACCCAGTGTCAAAAAACTGGGTCTCCATTAAAGGTTGTGGGTCTTCCAGCAGGACAACAACCCCAAACACACATCAAAAGCACCCAGGAATGGTTCAAGAAGAAACACTGGACGGTTCTGGAGTGGCCAGCGCAGAGTCCAGATCTGAATCCCATCCATAACCTATGGCGAGAGCTGGAAACAGTTGGTGGAGGGCACCCCTCAAACATTGAATAATTAGCAGTGCAGCAAACCTTTAGTAGAAAGGTGCTGCAAACTCATTGATGGCTACAATAAGCATTTGTCTGCAGTTATCCTGGCCAGTACTAGCTCCAAAGTGACAATAATTCTGTCCATGCCGTCTGTCTTTACCAAACGTGTATTTTTTTTTATTTCATAGATTTTTATTTTATTTTAGAGGAAATAGGGAATTATTTAAGAAAAGTGCATGGGTGCCAATATATTTGGCCGTAACTGAATGTGTCATTTTCTCATGTCACTCAAACATGTCCAAAGCGTCAAGTGCTAATGACTCAGTAGGTTAATTAGGCTGCTACGATAGTATGGCACACATCTGTTTCCATGTTCATTCTTATTGCATGACAGTTCTCCTCGCATGTTTTGCTATGATCCTTTCGATGGGTGCTGCCAGCTGTCCAGTGTTGGGGAGCAAGTGAGCATGATTGAAATTCAAACCAAACCCTCAAATATCCAAGGACATCAGAGACATCATGGATTCCTTAAATCTCACAAATCTTAGTTTTGGAAAATACTGACGTTATGACCAAATGTATTCTACTTACAATTTGTTATCAATTTTTGGAATAGAATTTATGTTTATGACTACTACCGATACCAGATATGTCATTTTCAACGAGAGAAGTCGATTTAGTTCCTCTTTCATTTATATTTGTAAATAATTTATGAATGTGTAAAAAATATATATTTTGATCTTTGATGCAAGGGCTTGGATAGTTATTGCATTGGCGAATTCCACATGCTGCTGACTCCTCACCCTATTCTCACACTCAGGCTTGATCTCCCAATTGGAAGAAATGCATTTAAAACATATACTGAAAAAGAATATGAATGCAACATGTAAAGTTTTGGTCCCATGTTTCATGAGCTGAAAAAAAAAAAAAAAGTTCTATATGCACAAAAAGCTTAATTCTCTCAAATGTTGTGCACAAATGTGATTACATTCCTGTTAGTGAAATTGTATGCTTTGCCAAGATAATCCTTCCACCTGACATGTGTGGCATATCAAGAAGTTGATTAAACAGCATGATCATTACACAGGTGCACCTTGTGCTGTGGACAATAAAAGGCCACTCAAAATGTGAAGTTTTGTCACACAACACAATACCACAGATGTCTCAAGTTTTGTGGGAGCTTGCAATTCGCATGCTGACTGCAGGAATGTCCACCAGAGTAGTTGCCAGAGAATGAAATGTTCATGTCGTTTTAAAGAATTTGGCAGTACATCTAACCGGCCTCACAACCGCAGACCACGCGTAACCACGCCAGCCCAGGACCTCCACATCCAGCTTCTTCAGCTGCAGGATCGTCTGATGAGGGGGAGGAGGAGGGGGGGGATGCTGAAGAGTATTTCTGTTTGTAATAAAGCCCTTTGTGAGGAAAAAGACATTCCGATTGGCTGGACCTGGCTTCCCATTGGGTGTGCATGGCTCCCCAGTGGGTGGGCCTATGCCCTTCCCAGGCCCATCCATGGCTACACCCCTGCCCAGTCATGTGAAATCCTTAGATTATGGCCTAATTAATTCATTTCAATTGACTGATTTTCTTCTATGAACTGTAACTCAGTAAAATATTTGAAATTGTTGCATGTTGTGTTTATATTTTTGTTCAGTACAGTTCCTTGGACTTCGTGGTATCGTTTCTGCTCTGACATGCATTGTCACCTGTGGGACCTTATATAGACAGGTGTGTTTCTTTCTAAATCATGTCCAAACAGTTGAATTGGCCACAGGTGGACTCCAATCAAGCTGCAGCGACGTCTTAAGCATGATCAAAGTAAATTGGATGCACCTGAGCTCAGTTTGGAGTGTCATAGCAAAGGTGTGAATACTTATATAAACAAAATATTTCTGTACTTAATTTTTTTTTTTTTTTTAAAACAATTCTAAAAACATGTTTTCACTTTGTCATTCTGTGTAGATGGGTAAGCTTGTTTGGCATACCACTTTGCGGCTGAGCCATTGTTGCTCCTAGACGTTTCCACTTCACAATAACAGCGCTTACAGTTGACCAAGCAGCTCTAGCAGGGCAGAAATTTAACAAACTGACTTATTGAAAAGGAGGCTTCCTATGACTGTGCTACGTTGAAAGTCACTGAGCTCTTCAGTAAGGCCAATGTTTGTCTTTGGAGATTGCATGGCTGTGTGCTCAATTTTATACACCTGTCAGCAACGGGTGTGGGTGAAATAGTTTTCGTCATCATTGTAAAGCACTAGTTATTTTGTTGCTTTGACAAGGTTATTTCTGAAGATTATTATTGATTAATCTGTCCCTCATTATAAAGGTTGACCCTGTTACGTGAACTGAACTCTCCTTTTAATATGGTGAAACTATTCCTTTTTAAATATGTTTGAACATGTTATGTTGAACATCTAAAAGTAAAATCATAGTTTTAAAGCAGGTGAGCTGGTTCTTTTTGGGGTGTTTTGTGGTGAACAACTGAGCATAACACGTCAACCCTGCTACCCATAGATAAACAGGCGAGAAATGTTTTAACAATTCACGTTTTTTGGTGAATCTTGTATTCAATTGCCCCTCCCTGTTGCACACAACAGCTTTCCATTACCCCGGTCACAAGGGGATTCATGGCTGATTTAACTAGTAAGTACCAGTTGGAGGGCCGACTCATTGGAAGCACAAGACCTAGACCTACACTTTGACATATGGTGGAAGCATTGTAAGATGTATAGTTTTTGTTTAAATCGATAAAACCTACAATACAAGAATATAAAAACAGCGTAGTGCCCGATCTCAGGCACGTATTTAAGAGAGGCACTTCCTATATATTGACTTTTTTGTTACCTCTTGAGGTGTGAAAACTTAAGTTGAAAACTTAGGTTTAACATGTTCTCTTTAGGACATTATGTTACAATTAGGTGAAATTAAAATTAAAAATGTTTACTCACCGTCACAATTTGTATTATATCACTGACAAAGTTTTGGCTTGGCGGATCAATATCTAAAAAATAATTGAATAAGCTGAAATAGGAACTTTGGCCACCATGTAGAATAGATGTAGTAGCATTGCATTTCTGGGTTATTGTCAGGCATTTGAGCAAAGATGGAAACGTATACTGAACAGAAATATATACGCATCACACAACAATTTCAAATATTGTGCAACATTTGCCCATTATTATTAAAAAAATTATTCAAGCTCAAATCAAATCAAATTTTATTTGTCACACACATGGTTAGCAGATGTTAATGCGAGTGTAGCGAAATGCTTGTGCTTCTAGTTCCGACAATGCAGTAATAACCAACAAGTAATCTAACCTAACAATTCCACAACTACTACCTTATACACACAAGTGTAAAGGGATAAAGAATATGTACATAAAGATATATGAATGAGTGATGGTACAGAACGGCATAGGCAAGATGCAGTAGATGGTATAGAGTACAGTATATACATATGAGATGAGTAATGTAGGGTATGTAAACATAAAGTGGCATAGTTTAAAGTGGCTAGTGATACATGTATTACATAAAGATGGCAAGATGCAGTAGATGATATAGAGTACAGTATATACATATACATATGAGATGAGTAATGTAGGGTATGTAAACATTATATTAAGTGGCATTGTTTAAAGTGGCTAGTGGTACATTTTTACATAATTTCCATCAATTCCCATTATTAAAGTGGCTGGAGTTGAGTCAGTATGTTGGCAGCGGCCGCTAAATGTTAGTGGTGGCTGTTTAACAGTCTGATGGCCTTGAGATAGAAGCTGTTTTTCAGTCTCTCGGTCCCTGCTTTGATGCACCTGTACTGACCTCATCTTCTGGATGATAGCGGGGTGAACAGGCAGTGGCTTGGGTGGTTGTTGTCCTTGATGATCTTTATGGCCTTCCTGTGACATCGGGTGGTGTAGGTGTCCTGGAGGGCAGGTAGTTTGCCCCCGGTGATTTGTTGTGCAGACCTCACTACCCTCTGGAGAGCCTTACGGTTGTGGGCGGAGCAGTTGCCGTACCAGGCGGTGATACAGCCCGACAGGATGCTCTCGATTGTGCATCTGTAGAAGTTTGTGGGTGCTTTTGGTGACAAGCCGAATTTCTTCAGCCTCCTGAGGTTGAAGAGGCGCTGCTGCGTCTTCTTCACAATGCTGTCTGTGTGGGTGGACCAATTCAGTTTGTCCGTGATGTGTACACCGAGGAACTTAAAACTTTCCACCTTCTCCACTACTGACCCGTCGATGTGGATAGGGGGGTGCTCCCTCTGCTGTTTCCTGAAGTCCACAATCATCTCCTTTGTTTTGTTGACGTTGAGTGTGAGGTTATTTTCCTGACACCACACTCCGAGGGCCCTCACCTCCTCCCTGTAGGCCGTCTCGTCGTTGTTGGTAATCAAGCCTACCACTGTAGTGTCATCCGCAAACTTGATGATTGAGTTGGAGGGGTGCATGGCCACGCAGTCGTGGGTGAACAGGGAGTACAGGAGAGCGCTCAGAACGCACCCTTGTGGGGCCCCAGTGTTGAGGATCAGCGGGGTGGAGATGTTGTTACCTACCCTCACCACCTGGGGGCGGCCCGTCAGGAAGTCCAGGACCCAGTTGCACAGGGCGGGGTCGAGACCCAGGGTCTCAAGCTTAATGACGAGTTTGGAGGGTACTATGGTGTTAAATGCTGAGCTGTAGTCGATGAACAGCATTCTCACTTAGGTATTCCTCTTGTCCAGATGGGTTAGGGCAGTGTGCAGTGTGGTTGCGATTGCGTCGTCTGTGGACCTATTGGGTCGGTAAGCAAATTGGAGTGGGTCTAGGGTGTCCGGTAGGGTGGAGGTGATATGGTCCTTGACTAGTCTCTCAAAGCACTTCATGATGACGGAAGTGAGTGCTACGGGGCGGTAGTCATTTAGCGCAGTTACCTTAGCTTTCTTGGGAACAGGAACAATGGTTGCCCTCTTGAAGCATGTGGGAACAGCAGACTGGGATAAGGATTGATTGAATATGTCCGTAAACACACCAGCCAGGTGGTCTGCGCATGCCTTTAGGACGCGGCTGGGAATGCCGTCTGGGCCTGCAGCCTTGCGAGGGTTAACACGTTTAAATGTTTTACTCACCTCGGCTGCAGTGAAGGAGAGCCCGCAGGTTTTGGTAGCGGGCCGTGTCAGTGGCACTGTATTGTCCTCAAAGCGAGCAAAAAAGTTTTTAAACCTGTCTGGGAGCAAGACATCCTGGTTAGCGACGGGGCTGGTTTTCTTTTTGTAATCCGTGATTGACTGTAGACCCTGCCACATACCTCTTGTGTCTGAGCTGTTGAATTGCGACTCTATTTTGTCTCTGTACTGGGACTTAGCTAGTTTGATTGCCTTGCGGAGAGAATAGCTACACTGTTTGTATTCGGTCAAGTTTCCGGTCACCTTGCCCTGGTTAAAAGCAGTGGATCGCACTTTCAGTTTCACGCGAATGCTGCCGTCAATCCACGGTTTCTGGTTTGGGAATGTTTTAATCGTTCCTGTGGGTACGACATCGTCAATGCACTTTCTAATGAACTCGCTCACCGAATCAGCATATTTGTCAATGTTGTTGTTGGACGCAATGCGGAACATATTCCAATCCGTGTGATCGAAGCAGTCTTGAAGCGTGGAATCAGATTGGTCGGACCAGCGTTGAACAGACCTGAGCGAGGGAGCTTGTTGTTTTAGTTTCTGTTTGTCCAATTGATTGTTGATTATTGCTAGACAATCATTTTCAGGTTTTGCCATAGATTTTAAAGTAGATATAAGTCAAAACTGTAACTCGGCCACTCAGAAACATTCACTGTCTTCTAGGTAAGCAACTCCAGTTTAGATTTGCCTTTGTGTTTTAAGTAATTGTCTTGCTGAAATGTGAATTCATCTCCCAGTGTCTGCTGGAAAGCAGACTGAACCAGGTTTCCTCTAGGATTTTGCTTGTGCTTAGCTCCATTCCATAATTTTTTTTTCCTGAAAAACTCCCCAGTCCTTAACGATTACAAGCATACACTAGTGCTGGCTGCATCATGTTATGTGTATGCTTGTAATCGTTAAGGACTGGGGAGTTTTTCAGGGAAAAAAAGCGTGGTACTCAGTAATGTGTTGTATTGGATTTGCCCCTTAAACATAACACTTTATATTCAGGACAAAAAGTTAATTGCTTTGCCACATATTTTATTTTACAGTATTACTTTAATGCCTTTTTGCAAACAGTTTGAATATATTAATTCTGTAAAGGGTTCCTTATTTTCACTCTGTCAATTAAGTTAGTATTGGGGAGTAATTACAATGTTGTTGATCCATCCACAGTTTTCTCTTATCACAGCCATAAAACTCTGTAACTGTTTTAAAGTCACCATTGGCCTCATGGTGAAATCCCTGAGCGGTTTCCTTCCAGTGACTGGGTGTATTGATACACCATCCAAAGTGTAATGAATAACTTCACCATACTGAAAGGGATATTCATTGTCTGCTTTCTTATTTTTACCCATCTACCAAAAGGTGCCCTTCGTCGCAAGGCTTTTGAAAACCTCCCTGGTCTTGGTTGAATCTCTGTTTGAAATGTACTGCTCGACTGAGGTATGTTACAGATAATGTGGGGTACAGAGATGAGGTAGTCATTCACAAATCTTGTTACACTATTATCACACACAGAGTTCATGCAATTTATTATGTGACTTGTTAAGCCCATTTTTTATTTATTTATTACAAAATGTTATTTATTTATTACAAAATGTTCTCCTTAACTTATTTAGGCTTGCCATAACAAAGGGGTTGGGTTGAATACTTATTGACTCAAGACATTTCAGCTTATCTTTTGTGTTAATTAGTAGAAATTTCAAAAAACATAATTCCACTTTGACATATGGGGTATTATGTGTAGGTCAGTGACAAAAAAATCGCAATTGAATTCATTTAAAATTCAAGCTGTAACACAACAAAATGTGTAAAAAGTCAAAGGGTGTGAATACTTTCTGAAGGCACTGTACATATTAGGCTGTGTGAACCCCTTATAGCTTGGATTCCAACCCAGCCAAATTCAGCTCTGTGTTACATTTGAGTCAGTTCCCACACATTTATACTTTCCATTTATACTTTCCAAAAAAGAGCAGAAACCAAATACTGTACATTAATTAATCATCTGGAACTAGACAGAAACATAACTACTCAACATAGGGTAGCTATGTACTTCCTGTCTGGATAGTGTGCTTCCTTTACTGTTGTCTTGTGACACAGTCAATATCGCCCATGGTGGTAATGTAGAAGGACTGTTGCAAGTACTTAAATATGTAGGGCAACTTCTCGCTCCAGGCTTTCCTCTTGATCCAACCCTCATTTACATCCTCAGCCAGAAACAACACTAACATAGACATGCTGTTCCCATACTAGAATAGACTTGAAGAGGTGAAACAAGTGAAAGTTATTACACAGGCACTAACTCACACTTACTATGAAATCAGATCATTTTCCTGACAAAGAAAAACAACTCCAGATGCGAAATTCTTTCATACCCTTTCATAGTATGAGAAGTTTAGTATTTTTCTTTACCTTAAACAAAAGTTTATGATACACTATATATTGTAGTACCCACATTGACAAAAAAAAGTGTAGGTAGGATAATTTTTCTCATAAAGTCAGCATCTTCCAAATGGAGATTTGCGCGATTTAGGGAGGATTCCTAAATCCTCAGATTTTTGAGGTTTGGGTTTTGATTTCAATCATGCCCAGTCATGCCCAATAACACAGGATGGTAACGCCTAGGAAGGCAACATGATATGCACTGATTAGATTGTGCACTGTGTGACCGTTTTAATTACGGCATATTTTGACGTATGTTAGCTGTCAGCTACCTGACGTATGTTAGCTTTCAGCATACTTTATTGAGATGTAAAAAATGTACACAAAAGTATGTGGACACCCCTTCAAATTCAAACAAATCCAAATTATTGGATTCGGCTATTTCAGTCACACCGGTTGCTGACAGGTTAATAAAATTGAGCACACAGACATGCAATCTCAATAGACAAACACTGGCAGTAGAATGGCCTTACTGAAGAGATCAGTGACTTTAAACGTGGTACCGTAATAGGATGCCACCTTTCCAACAAGTCAGTTCATCAAATTTCTGCCCTGCTAGAGCTGCCCCAGTCAACTGTAAGTGCTGTAATTGTGAAGTGGAAACGTCTAGGAGCAACAACGGCTCAGCCGCAAAGTGGTAGGCCACACAAGCTCACAGAACGGGATTGTCGAGTGCTGAAGTGCGTAGCTCATAAAAATCGTCTGTCCTAGGTTGCGATACTCACTACCGAGTTCCAAACTGCCTCTGGAAGCAATGTCAGCACAATAACTGTTCGTCGGGAGCATAATGAAATTGCTTTCCATAGCCGAGCAGCCAGCACACAAGCCTAAGATCCCCATGCGCAATGCCAAGCGACGACTGGAGTGGTGTAAAGCTCACCACCATTAGACTCTGGAGCAGTGGAAACGCCTTCTCTGTTATGATGAATCACGCTTCACCATCTGGCAGTCCAACGGGTGAATCTGGGTTTGACGGATGCCAGAAAAATGCTACCTGTCCCAATGCACAGTGCCAAATCTAAAGCTTGGTGGAGGAGGTCTTGGGCTGTTTTTCATGGTTCAGGCCCCTTAGTTCCAGTGAAGGGAAATCTTAATATTACAGCATACAATGACATTCTAGATGATTCTGTGCTTCCATCTTTGTGGCAACAGTTTGGGGAAGTCCCTTTCCTGTTTCAGCATGACAATGCCCCCGTGCACAAAGCGAGGTCCATACAGAAATGGCTTGTCGAGATCGGTGTGGAAGAACTTGACTGGCCTGCACAAAGCCCTGACCTCAACCCAATCGAACACCTTTGGGATGAATTGGAACACCGACTGCGAGCCAGGTCTAATCGTCCAACATCAGTGCTCAACCTCACTAATGCTCTTGTGGCTGAATGGAAGCAAGTCCCTGCAGCAATGTTCTAATATCTAGTGTAAAGCCTTCCCAGAAGAGTGGAGACTGTTATAGCAGCAAACTTGGTACCGGTACCCCTTGTATATAGGATCGTTATTGTTCTTGTTTTTTCTTTTTTACTTTAGTTTATTCAATATGCTTTTACTTTAGTTTATTCAGTAACTATTTTATTCACTCTATTTTCTTAAAACTGCATTGTTGGTTAAGGGCTTGTAAGTAAGCATTTCATGGTAAGGTCTACACCTGTTGTATTCGAAGCATGTGACGAATAACATTTGATTTGATTTTAACTCCATATTCATTCCCATGATTTTGGAATGAGTTATTCAATGAGCAGCTGTCCACATACTTTTGGTGATGTAGAGTATACATACAAACGGTGAGGATGGAATTCCCATTATTATAGAACATTTGAAACCCGTAATAAAATGCACAACATACATGCCCATGGCCACGTTCCACACGTTGACGTGACCTGCTGGCAATCAGTAGGCTTCCGCATTTCCGGTACATTGATCTCTAACTTCCAGAGGTGGGTAAAGTACTGAAAATCTGTACTTAAGTAAAAGTACTGTTACTTAGATTGTAATTTACTCAAGTAAAAGTAGCCACTTAAGAAACTACAACAGTTTTTAGTCAGAAAACTACTTCAGTACTAGTTGCAAATGTTTTACACCTTAAACTGTGACAGCAAACAAAAAGAACAACAACTTGTTGATTTTACATTAATTTATTATTTAAGGGTGCCAGCACCATCTTGCAGATGTCCTCCAGCACAGGAGGAAGACACATCAAACAAAGTCTCAATCAAGGTTGACTTAGTAATACATTGGAATAATTTAGCAATTTCAATAGAATTAATACAAATTCATTTCACAATATAATTTCAAGTACATGTGATGGTGAATGCAAACTAAAGAAGATTTTCACCAAGTGTGATGTTTCATTTTTTCCTCAGAATGAAATATCAAGGAGGATCAGGTTAGTGATACAACAGTCAGACAATAATCAATATCGACATTCCACTATCAATCATGTTACTAGTATGCAAATCCGACACATTTCAGCATGGAAATCAACATCAACATCAAGGTAGTAATAAACAATCCAACAGTGCAGATATCAATTGCCATAGTCAACTCAATCCTGTTTTTCCTGCCAAGGTAGAATTTACCCTCCATCCTCATTCTCTTCCGAACCTCTCTTTTCCACTTTAAAGGGTATTTTCTTTTCTTGGCTGGTCACTTCTCCTCCCCTCAGTTGAGCTGCTTCAAGCCTGAAAAAATATATACATATTTTTTTTTCTTTTTCTTTCTAGTTGCTAGCTATTTTGTACAAAAATCCTACCGAGATGATGCACTGTATGACAGATATGCTTATAGGCCTTGTCATAAAAACAATGACATTTACACACACAGAGACTGAGAGAGCAATGGAGTGGGAGGAGGCTGTGCTGAGCTGAACGGTTGATCTAACTAATGTTAGCTAGCTAACATTACATAATTGACACTGTAGCTGGCTATCTTAGCCAGGTTATCTATATTACAATAATAATAAACACAAAAATCTACAGTAACAATAAGAAAAGCTACTGCTTTAAATATACTGAACAAAAAATATAAAACGCTACATGCAACAATTTCAAAGATTTTACTGAGTTACAGTTCATATAAGGAAATAATTCAACTGAAATAAATTAATTCAAATTAAATCAAATCAAAGTTTATTTGTCACGTGCGCTGAATACAACATGTTCATATAAGTAATATGAACTTACAGTGAAATGCTTACTTACAGGCTCTAACCAATAGTGCAAAAAAGGTATTAGGTGAACAATAGGTAGGTAAAAAAATAAAACAACAGTACAAAGACAGGCTATATACATGAGCGAGGCTATAAAAGTAGTGAGGCTACATACAGACACCGGTTACTCAGGCTGATTGAGGTAGTATGTACACGTAGATATGGTTAAAGTGACTATGTATATATGATGAACAAAGAGTAGCAGTAGCGTAAAAGAGGGGTTGGCGTATGGTGGGTGGGACACAATGCAGATAGCCCGGTTAGCCAATGTGCAGGATCACTGGTTGGTTGGCCCAATTGAGGCAGTATGTACATGAATGTATAGTTAAAGTGACTATGCATATATGATAAACAGAGAGTAGCAGCAGCGTTAAAAGAGGGGTTGGGGGGGGGGGGGGGGGGGGGGGGGGGGGGGGGGCACAATGCAAATTGTCCGGGTAGCCATTTGAATACCTGTTCAGGAGTCTTATGGCTTGGGGGTTAAAACTGGTGAGAAGTGTTTTTGTCGTAGACTTGGCGCTCCGGTACCGCTTGCCATGCGGTAGCAGAGAGAACAGCCTATGACTGGGGTGGCTGGGGTCTTTGACAATTTTTAGGGCCTTCCTCTGACACCGCCTGGTGTAGAGGTCCTGGATGGCAGGCAGCTTAGCCCCAGTGATGTACTGGGCCGTATGCACTACCCTCTGTCAGAGGCCGAGCAATTGCCGTACCAGGCAGTGATGCAACCAGTCAGGATGCTCTCGATGTTGCAGCTGTAGAACCTTTTGAGGATCTCAGGACCCATGCCAAATCTTTTTAGCTTCCTGAAGGTGGTGAGGGTAGGTAGCAACACGTCTGCCACGCTGATCCTCAACACTGGAGCTCCCCAGGGGTGCGTGCTCAGTCCCCTCCTGTACTCCCTGTTCACCCACAACTGCATGGCCAGGCATGACTCCAACACCATCATTAAGTTTGCAGACGACACAACAGTAGGCCTGATCACCGACAACGACGAGACAGCCTATAGGGAGGAAGTCAGAGACCTGTCCGGGTGGTGCCAGAATAACAACCTATCCCTCAACATAACCAAGACTAAGGAGATTATTGTGGACTACAGGAAAAGGAGGACCGAGCATGCCGCCATTCTCATCGACGGGGCTGTAGTGGAGCAGGTTGAGAGCTTCAAGTTCCTTGGTGTCCAGATCAACAACAAACTAGAATGGTCCAAACACACTAAGACAGTTGTGAAGAGAGCACGACAAAGCCTATTCCCCTGGAGGCGGCCCGTCAGGAAGTCCAGGATCCAGGTTTTTAAGGGAGGTGTTTAGTCCCAGGATCCTTAGCTTAGTGATGAGCTTGGAGGGTACTATGGTGTTGAACGCTGAGCTGTAGTCGATGAATAGCATTCTCACATAAGTGTTGCTTTTGTCCAGGTGGGAAAGGGCAGTGGAGAGTGCAATATAGATTGCATCATCTGTGGATCTGTTTGGGCGGTATGCAAATTGGAGTGACCAGGGTTTCTGCAGAACTCTGAACGGTTCTGACTTAGAATATGTGGACAACTACAAATACCTAGGTGTCTGGCTAGACTATAAACTCTCCTTCCAGACTCATATTAAGCATCTCCAATCCAAAATCAAATCTAGAATCGGCTTCCTATTTCACAACAAAGCCTCCTTCTCTCATGCTGCGAAACATACCCTTGTAAAACTGACTATGCTACCGATCTTCGGCGATGTCATTTACAAAATAGCCTCCAACACTCTACTCAGCAAATTGGATGCAGTCTATCACAGTGTCATCCGTTTTATCACCAAAGCCCCTTATACTACCCACCACTGCGACCTGTATGCTCTCATTGGCTGGTACTCGCTACATATTCGTCGCCAAACCCACTGGCTCCAGGTCATCTATAAGTCTCTGCTAGGTAAAGCTCCGCCTTATCTCAGCTCACTGGTCACCATAGCAACTTCCACCCGTGGCACGCGCCCCAGCAGGTATATTTCACTGGTCATCCCCAAAGCCAACACTTACTTTGGCCGCCTTTCTTTCCAGTTCTCTGCTGCCAATGACTGGAACGAACTGCAAAAATCACTGAAGTTGGAGACTCACTAACTTTAAGCATCAGCTGTCAGAGCAGCTTACCGATCGCTGCAGCTGTACACACCCCATCTGTAAATAGCCCATCCAACCAACTACCTACCTCATCCCCATATTTGGTATTTTTCTGCTCTTTTGCACACCAGTATTACTACTTGCACATCTGCAAATCTATCACTCGTGTTAATTTGCTAAATTGTGATTACTTCGCCACTATTGGCCTATTTATTGCCTCACCTCCTTATTTAATTTGCACACACTGTATACAGATTTTTCTGTTGTGTTATTGACTGTATGTTTGTTTATCCCATGTGTAACTCTGGGTTGTTTTTGTCGCACTGCTTTGCTTTATCTTGGCCAAGTCGCAGTTGTAAATGAGAACTTGTTCTCAACTGGCCTACATGGTTAAATAAAGGTGAAATAAAATAAAAATTTATGGAACATTTCTGGGATCATATTTCAGCTCAGGAGACATGGGACCAACACTTTACATGTTGCGTTTATATTATTGTTCAGTGTACAAAGATCAATTTATTTCAACATTGACATTCTCTACAGATTTCTTTGTAAATGTCAAATCAATAAAGAGTAACCTCTGTGGACTTGCCGCTGCATTGCCATGATCACCAGAAACTGTAGCAGTGGTTTTGACTAGTGGAGGCCCAGTGGCACTTGTTGCAGCAGATGAGGCATTATTTATTGCAAACCAATTTCTAATATCCATTTTGACCACGATGAAGAAACACGTTACAGTAGCCTACTCTCAAACTTGACATTCCCGAACAATCACTGAGGCACACTGTTTACCTAATGCTCCACCCACTATTATTCATTTGAATCAGCAGTAAAAAGAGACATGCGCCTTAAGATGTATTTATGATAGGTCTAAAACCCTGTCAGTCATAATGAGCCTACTTGAGCCATATTTCATTTAATAATACAATTATTAATTTAAACTCTAAATTGGCAAAATATCAATATCATACATAAGTGTCATAGCAACAAATAAACAAAATTTGTCATACAAGATTTCATTCAACCATGTATTTTATTTGGACGGGCAAGGAGGTATGATAGGGCAGGCATAGCCCCCCAAGGCCCATGCACAACACCCGGGCTGGAGAACCAAGCCAGGTGTTGAAATTACAGCACCTGGGCTAGAAATTACAGCACTTTTTGTACATAGTCCTGGACAATCCACTGATGAACAACATACAAAGAAGTCACTCCTTTAAAGCAAAATCAGTTATACCTATATGTGAGGCCCAACAAACCTGTGACTTTGACAGGTGACTTGAGGGCAATGGGCTAACTGAGGGCTGGCTGCAGGGATGACTCCATGACTTGCCACATGGGTGATAAACTCTAGCAGCCATTTTGTGCTACAATTCTCACCACACAACAGTTGTGGGAATGGAGAGGCAAGGACTTTGGTAACACTTTTTGGATATGCTCTACAAACTATGTACAGACTATCGGGAACAGCTCATCTTCATGTCTGTAGACTTTCAACAAGAATGTGTCTGTAGCCCATCAACAAACTATTTATTTCAACTGTTATGTTGTGCAGTTGAGATGATGCTGATAGTCTCCTGATTGTTTGTTGTTCCTCTATAGATGGGCTTGGTATTTGTGCAAACAAAGGGACACACTGTTGGAATATTACTGACAGGCTACAGATATGCTGTTGAAATGCTGCTGATAGTTTGTTGAACATCTGTAGATGGATTACAAACACTTTCTTGTTGAAGGTCAACAGAAATGCAGTTGACAAGTTCCTGATAGTCTGTAGATAGTAGAGCATCTACTGAAACGTTGATTCATCTGCACTGTCCCTGTAAAAATAAAAAGATAACCTTAAATAACGTTAAACTCAAACCAAGCATTAGCTGACAGTGAACTTCTCCCACTGTCAGCAAGTCTTCACTTAGGATAGGGTGCAAATGGAGAAAAAAAAACATATATATATATATATACTTTTTGGGGTAAGCGTTGCAGCTTTGCTTTCTTAACCAGATTTGTTTATATTATTTGCTTGGTGCAGGGACTCCAGACGTACCCACTTGTCAGCCAGGCCTTCCGAAATACACTACAGGAATCACTCTTATTAATCCCTAATTGATTTGTGTTTGCGGACTATTCATAGGCAATTCACTAATAACAGATTCTGTTGAGCTCATTAAAGCATATTACCAGATGAGTTCCTCAGTTGTTCTTATTTTTGGTAACACAGAACACTGTAGAAAAGACCTCACTTCAGAGGAGGAGTTCCGTGCATGTTCTTTTTCTGTGGAAAAGCGAGAAAAAAACTAAATGTTGAGGTATAAGAATTAGGACGTATCATTAAATGAATTTCCAGAAGGAAATTGGATCAATCTTCATGTAACGTTCTTTAACGCGACCTTGAATTCTGAAAGGTAACATTGAATCATGGTTACAGATACAGTAAATCATACATGGAGCAGATGGGTTGAGTCTGTCATCTGTACTATAGTTTTGGCACAGTTTCACATTGTAAAAATGTGCACTCTTTATACTTTATCATAAAGGATAACAGAATTCCCTTATTTCGACAGAACTGGCTTACTTTCTTTCCCTCCTGAATTCCCTTCTTTCATATCTTTATTGAGACAGATGAGATGGATGAATCGTTGGAAGTGGATGATACTCTTTATATACAGTGAGATCCAAAAGTATTTGGACAGTGACACATTTTTGGTTGTTTTGGCTCTATACTCCAGCACTATGGATTTGAAATGATATAATGACCATGAGTCTTAATTTGAGAGTATTTTCATCCATATCTGGTGAACTGTTTATAAATTACAGCACTTTTTGTACATAGTCCCCCATTTTAGGGAACCAACATTATTAGGACGAATTCACTTATATGTGTACCCAATAGAAATTAATGGTAAAATTGGAGTTACTTTTATTGTAAATAAGAAAATAATATGTGTGTTTCTAAACACGTATTAATGTGGATGCTACCATGATTATGGATAATGAATTAATTGTGAGAAATGATAACTGAGAAATGTACAGAGGCATAAATATCATACCCCCCCCCCCCCCCCCCCCCCCCCCCCAAAATGATCACCTCCCCTGTTATTGGTAATGGTGAGAGGTTAGCATGTCTTGTGGGTATGATCTTTGATCTTTTGGCAGTTACCCGTACATTTCCCAGTTTCTTTCCTTGCCTTTGATTGTCAACACTGTAGACTCCTACTTGGGTGGCTTATTGCTCAACTGATGCAAATAGTAGGGCAATAGTACAATACATTTATCATTCATATCATCAATTTAATAACATTTTCCTGTAGAAGAGTAATTACAGGAAAGAGAATGCAGTCATAACATCTATGCATTGCAGTGTCATGGGGGATAGCTGAATAAGAGATGTTGGGATACAGTCCAGTCCAACAGCCTTCCTCTTCACCTCCACACTACTCTTGGTCTCGACTGCATGCACACATGAACGCGCCAACACATACACACACACACATAAAAAAACACAAAATCAACCTTCACATGAAGAATTTCTGGGGCCGTTGGCGATAGGCAAACTCCACAGGTTGCGGTGTAACCCTATCCACCATGGGACCTTCAGAGCCATTTGTTCTTTCAACCTTTTTGACAGCCTCTGCATAAGAGACTCTCTGAACTGCCCTTACTTTTGGCAACCTAAATCTCTTTCACCCTTTTTGGGCATTCTAACTCTGCTCCGTAGATGAAAACATGACAACACAACAAATCCATCAATTAGGGTGAGACCCAACACACGTATTTTCTTATCAGGAGAAACACACAAAATCCAAACAAGCCCACTTCTCCTGATATTATACTGATCTTCTCCTGACCTTCACCTGATTTTCTCCTGACCTTCACCTGATTTGCTCCGGACCTTCACCTGGTTTTCTCCTGACTTTCATCTGATTTTCTCCTGACCTTCACCGGATTTTCTCCTGACCTTTACCTGCCTTTCCCCCGGACCTTCACATGATTTTCTCTGGACCTTCGCCTGATTTTCTCCTGACCTTCGCCTGATTTTCTCCCGACCTTCACCTGATTTGCTCCGGACCTTCAACTGATTTGCTCTGGACCTTCACCTGGTTTTCTCCCGACCTCCACCTGATTTTCTCCTAACCTTCGCCCAATTTTCTCCTGACCTTCACCTGCCTTTCCCCCGGACCTTCATCTGATTTTCTACGGACCTTCACCTGGTTTTCTCCTGACCTTCACCTAGTTTTCTCCTGACCTTCACCTGATTTTCTCCTGACCTTCACCCGCCTTTCCCCCGGACCTTCACCTGATTTTCTCCGGACCTTCAGAATATTTTCTCCTGACTATCACTTGATTTTCTCCGGACCTTCACCTGATTTTCTCCGGACCTTCACCTGATTTTCTCCGGACCTTCACCTGATTTTCTCCTGACCATCACTTGATTTTCTCCTGACCATCACCTGATCTTCTCCTGACCTTCACCTGATTTTCTCCTGACCATCACTTGATTTTCTCCTGTTCTTCACCTGATTTTCCCAATGGTTTTCCCACTATTTTAGATTTTTCAAACCGATACATTAGGTCACGGACTCACCAAGACACAAACACATGCTGTTTATAGTCATGAAGAGGCTATACACGTCACTCAGTGGAACGTCATTACATACCTTTGACCGCTTGGTGCCTGGCGGTCTGTGTCGCCAAATCACATGAAGCTGATCTGAAGATGCCCGTCACTGCTGGACGGCAGATAAACTGATTTATTTCTACAGATCAACGAGGGCAAATTTCAGGGAGCACGTCTACACAGGCAAGACAAATAGACGGGAGTTGCGTCACAAATGGCCTTTTGCGCCTGGAGTTGCTGGCTGAGATGAGAGGGGCCCTGTGGATGATAATTGTAGGAGTTATGAGGGTGTATATTGAACATGAACAATAAAACAAATTGTTATTTTTTTAAGCACAGTCTAAGATTTGCTGCTGTTCAATGGTTATTTAAATTAATCATAATATACTGTATTGATTATAAGTTTAAAAAATATAACTGAAATTTCTTATGGGCAAAGTACAACATACCATGTCTTCCAGAGCTGCTTTTAGAACCCAAGTGGAAATATTTTATATTTTAATAAATTACAAATATACAACTAATTCACACACACTGAACAAAAATATAATCTCAAATTTTGCCAAGATAATCCTTCCACCTAACGGGTGTGACATATCAAGAAGCTGATTAAACAGTATGATCATTACACAGGTGCACCTTTCGTTGGGGACAATACAAGGCCTCTCTAAAATGTGCAGTTTTGTCACACAACACAATGCAACAGATGTCTCAAGTTTTGAGGGAGCGTGCAATTGGCATGCTAACTGTAGGAATGTCCACCAAAGCTGTTGCCAGAGAATGTAATGTTAATTTCTTTACCATAAGCCGCCTCTAACATCGTTTTAGAGAATTTGTAAGTACGTCCAACCGGCCTCACAACCGCAGACCACGTGAATGGCGTTGTGCGGGCGAGCAGTTTGCTGGTGTCAACGTTGTGAACAGAGTGCCCCATGGTGGCGGTGGGGTTATGGTATTGACAGGCATAAGCTACGGACAATGAACACAATTGCATTTTATCGATGGCAATTGAGTGCACAGAAATATTGTGACGAGATCTTGAGGCTCATTGTGAGGCCCATTTTTTTTAAGGTATCTTTGATGAACAGATGCATATCTATATTCCCAGTCGTGAAATCCATAGATTAGGGCCTAATGAATTTATTTAAATTGACTGATTTCCTTACGTGAAATGTAACTCAGTAAAATCTTTGAAATTGTAACATATTGCATTTATAGTATTGTTTAGTATAATATACTCATATAATATGTATTTTTCTAGTATATCTTTAAGTATACTACACTGCTCAAAAAAATAAAGGGAACACTTTAACAACACAATGTAACTCCAAGTCAATCACACTTCTGTGAAATCAAACTGTCCACTTAGGAAGCAACACTTATTGACAATAAATTGCACATGCTGTTGTGCAAATGGAATAGACAAAAGGTGGAAATTATAGGCAATTAGCAAGACACCCCCAATAAAGGAGTGGTTCTGCAGGTGGTGACCACAGACCACTTCTCAGTTCCTATGCTTCCTGGCTGATGTTTTGGTCACTTTTGAATGCTGGCGGTGCTTTCACTCTAGTGGTAGCATGAGATGGAGTCTACAACCCACACAAGTGGCTCAGGTAGTGCAGCTCATCCAGGATGGTACATCAATGCGAGCTGTGGCAAGAAGGTTTGCTGTGTCTGTCAGCGTAGTGTCCAGAGCATGGAGGCGCTACCAGGAGACAGGCCAGTACATCAGGAGACGTGGAGGAGGCCGTAGGAGGGCAACAACCCAGCAGCAGGACCGCTACCTCTTCCTTTGTGCAAGGAGGTGCACTGACAGTTTTAAAATCGGTTTCAATTAAAATCCCTCCACAATCGCTTTGTAAATAGCCTGTCGTGTCATTGACTGAGAGGATGCGGTTTTCAATCAAGGTAACCTTTGCATGGTAATTACCAGGGGCACAACTTTCACTGGGGACCGGGGACGAGGGGACATTTCCCCCAGTTTTACCATTGGAATGTGATGAATATCTCCTTCAATGACACCTGGTCATGATGCCAAAATCAAGATAACACACAGGTCAATAGGAATCTATGATTAAGGGTATAGTTTATCCAAAATGTATGTTTGGGTTAAAACTTTGAGTTGTGTCTGCAGGCCAGAAGTAACAGCATCCACATAAATATGTTGTTCACTTTTGCCACAGCCAGGGGTTAGCACGATAGGCCCCGTCCATCAAGCCACTGGTGAGTTTGTTCACAGCTGGTAATCAATCTGCGTTTGAGTGGCTAATGGAATACAATATAACACAACTTTGTTGTCCTTGTTACAGCAAACGACAGAAACAGAAGTGGCTGGCAGACTACATGAGGAAATAATTCCAGTTTTAAGAAACAATATTCCAGCGATTATTTCAGCAGTTTGCAAATTAATAAAGCCCCGTCGAAGTTAGTTTGAAATGTTTTTGAGGAAGTTTCGGCTTGCAACGCAGTTTTGCTTACGTTGGAACCATGGATTACATACATTTTGGGGGGACAATGCTAATGCTAACTCTTGGCTGTGGCAAAAATAAACAATAGATTATTGTGGATGCTGTCACTACTGACCTACAGACACAACTCAAGGTGAGAGGAATTTGATCCAAAAACATACATTTTGGTTGAACTATCCGGAAAAATGCTTTTTGATAAAAATATGTTTGATAAATACGCATTTCTGTATCCTCATGGTGAGTGAACAGATTATATCATCTGTTCTTCAGAACTGCCAAGGCTCAACATGTATGTCAGTCTTGCAAACCATACAGAAAGTACATTTTCAGCCCTCTCGGACATTGGAGGTTACAGAGAGATGTTAAATGCCAGTCAACATAATTACCATTACCAAACTATCCCAGATGATTACATCAAAGGAATAAAAAGTGAATTGTATACAACAGAGGTTTTGAGTGAAGAAACCCAGAAAATAAATATTATTTTGACAGCAGCAATGAACTAACTTCAACATGCTAACAACTAACTTCTAACTTACAATTAACAATTTACAACTAACTTCAACATGCTAACAACTAACTTCTAACTTACAATTAACAATTTACAACAACTAACTTCAACATGCTAACAACTAACTTCTAACTTACAATTAACAATTTACAACAACTAACTTCAACATGCTAACAACTAAGTTCTAACTTACAATTAACAATTTACAACAACTAACTTCAACATGCTAACAACTAACTTCTAACTTACAATTAACAACAACTAACTTCAACATGCTAACAACTAACTTCTAACTTACAATTAACAATTTACAACAACTAACAACTAACAATTAATTAACTAAATTCAACATGCTAACAACTAACTTCTAACTTACAATTAACAATTTAAAAACAACTAACTTCAACATGCTACAACTAACAATTAATTAACTAACTTCAACATGCTAACTGCATGTTACGAGGAGCTGGTGAAATCTGTCAAACCACAGAGTGACTGCTCAGCCCCTCGGCTGCAATCATCATCAATGTGGCCCCCATAGAAGAACTTGGAAGAGCAATGCGGCCTACCACCTTTGAGAACAAACCTCTTTGTTCTGAAAGGTGGTTATGCAATTGGCCACGTGATTGACAATGACTGAGGTATGAGTCAGAAACAATATACCATCTTGTGATGCAAGTCAAAAGGACTAATGCACACACACAAACAAGTTGTATACACACACATACAGCCACTCAAGCACGCACACAGTCAAACACAGTCACACAGCCCATGTGGAAGGCCCTCTGAAAATCTCTTCTCCTGTCCTCCTCTCCCTTGACATTTGCCATCCCACCCCATTCTTCAACACTCCACAACTTCTTAAGACTTAAATCTCCCATCAACTCAACATAGAGGCAGTTCCACCCATGTGTTGTAATAAATCACCCATCAGAACAGAGTGTCCCAGATACCATTCATTTTAATATCCTGTCAGCTCCGTAGTGAGAGTCCCCAGAGGCATCCTCACGGCTCCCTGTGAACAAACGGCCATGCCCTACGACCCCTGACCCTGACTCGTCGCCTGCCTTCCTTTGAGGTAGATTTTTCCTTGACTCTTTGATCTCAACTTTACTCTGGTTATATTTCAAAGACGAGAGACACACTACCCACTGGGCACACACTGGTGGAATCAACATTCTTTCAATTTCATTTGTCAACGCATTGTGACATGGAATCAACAGGGAGAATACATTGGATTTAAAAAATTGTGTCAACCAGTACTATTTTCATCTCATTTCAACCATTATTGTAAACATTGAAATTAGGGTAAAACTTAAAACTTAAATACATTGACCTAAACTGACTAACAGGTTGTCACATCAATCAAATGTAAAAAATAAATAATAATCATCAGAACTACCTATACGTTGATTCAACTAGTGTGTCCCCCCCAGTGGGTAGATACCTCACTCCTAACAAACATCAAACACTGGGTGCTACCTCTGATACATACAGTACCTATAGGTTATAGGTTACATAAGCAAACTGGCGTCTTACATTTTAGATTTCTTCAAACAGGGAAAGTTTGAAATTAGGCTCAAGTAAGTAATTGAGTAATTGATGGTAGCTGCTAAATGCACTATTTCCACACTGATATAAGGCTGTAAAAAATACTTTTGAGAACTTTGAGGGCTTTCAGAGGATAAGACTCAACCTCGAACACTTTCACGTTTGGAATTTAGGCATACTGATGTCACAGATGGGTTAGGAATAAGTCCGCTGAGTTTCCAATCCTCTCGTGGTGCAGATGTAAGGGTAGCCTAGTGGTTAGAGCGTTGGACTAGTAACCGAAAGGTTGCAAGTTCAAATCCCCGAGCTGACAAGGTACAAATCTGTCGTTCTGCCCCTGAACAGGCAGTTAACCCACTGTTCCTAGGCCGTCATTGAAAATAAGAATTTGTTCTTAACTGACTTGCCTAGTTAAATAAAGGTAAAATAAAAAATAAAAGAAAAAATACAACACGATTTCGGTATTTACTTTGATTGTTGAGGCAAGACACACCATGCAGCAACAAAATGTATGCAATTTCCTGTTAATCCCATGTCATTTAATTTACAATGGTATCCAGCTAAACAGAATCATATCCCCACTTGAACCCTACTTCTATTGATATGGAAAACATAAGCATTTACTGAAAATGTTTATCCTGGTGCAGCTGTGATATTAGCAATGAGAAGGACAGAAGCAGCATAGCGTGTGTTTGCCCCCAGACCATCAGCTTGCCAGCCAGTGTGTAAAGGTAGAGTACACAAAGGGCTTGTAGTGTGTAAAGGTAGAGTACACAAAGGGCTTGTAGTGTGTAAAGGTAGAGTACACAAAAGGCTTGTAGTGTGTAACGGTAGAGTACACAAAGGGCTTGTAGTGTGTAAAGGTAGAGTACACAAAAGGCTTAAAGTTTATAAAGTTAGAGTACACAAAAGGCTTGCAGTGTGTAACGTTATTGTACACAAAAGGCCTGTGAAGTTAAGGGATATAGACCACATACACAACAGAGAGCTCTTATGTGGGATTAACACTATTCCCTGTAGTGGGACACCAGGGATGAGTGTATTTTGTAACAAACCACATGCAGTTGTACTATCTCATTTGACCAGTTTCTCACAGCAGGAAAATAATCCTACAGCAACAGGACATGTGAATTATGATGAATGTAGAAAGCCAGTATGAGGGTTTGCACCCAGGCTAGAATGAAAGGCAGTATGAGGGTTTGCACCCAGGCTAGAATGAAAGCCAGTATGAGGGTTTGCACCCAGGCTAGAATGAAAGGCAGTATGAGGGTTTGCACCCAGGCTAGAATGAAAGCCAGTATGAGGGTTTGCACCCAGGCTAGAATGAAAGGCAGTATGAGGGTTTGCACCCAGGCTAGAATGAAAGGCAGTATGAGGGTTTGCACCCAGGCTAGAATGAAAGGCGTATGAGGGTTTGCACCCAGGCTAGAATGAAACGCAGTATGAGGGTTTGCACCCAGGCTAGAATGAAAGGCAGTATGAGGGTTTGCACCCAGGCTAGAATGAAAGGCAGTATGAGGGTTTGCACCCAGGCTAGAATGAAACGCAGTATGAGGGTTTGCACCCAGGCTAGAATGAAAGGCAGTATGAGGGTTTGCACCCAGGCTAGAATGAAACGCAGTATGAGGGTTTGCACCCAGGCAAGAGTGAAACGCAGTATGAGGGTTTGCACCCAGTATGAGGGTTTGCTGTCAATAACAGAGACTAGTGTACTGTCACTTTTTGCAAAGAAACACGCAAGCTGACAGCCGCCAATAACAGACTAGTATACTTTAAATGTGTACATAAAAGCATGTCGAAAATATGACTTTCGGTGGAGAAGGTCCCAAGAGTGGATATACATTTATATAATCAAGAAACGATCTATGACCTAAATAACTAATTTTATTCACTAGCTAATTGTATCCAACGCATATCAACTACAACGCAATCTACACAAGAGTGCAAAAGATGCAGCAAGGCTGGTAGTGTAGTCTTCATCGCCTTGACTGTCAGTAGTGCCCCATGTCCTCAGGACCTGGCTCTACACAACAGGGACTGGGCCTTATTCTCCCACGCACCACACCTTTAGAGCTCCCTTTCTGACAATCTGAGAGCTGCTCAAACTGCCTTTTAAAGCAGGTCCTAAGCCTCATCTCTATTGGCTGTTCTATCCTTCCTCTGAGACTTTGTTGCTTTCATGATATATATATTTTTCTTAACTCCATATCCTCCAAAACAGCAGCCACCCATATGGTTCCTCACAGAAGTGCTCAGGCCCGCATCATTCCCAAGAGCTTCTGTGTTTGAGACCATTGTTCATGAGAGACTTCAAAGCAACGGAGGAATTTTTTAGGTCATGGCTGATCAGACACAGCAGCCCAGATAGGGGTCATCCTCAAATGAAATGAGAAAAAAATCTGAGATTTGATCACACCAAGTGTTGGGTTGCTTCCAAGTGACGTTCACATGCAGCATCACTGTGGGGTTCCACTTGACCGAGGCAGCAAAACAAACCTGTGGTTCAATGTATGAGGGAGAGGGAGAGCAGTTTCTAACCGTTTGGACTGAACACTTCCCTGGCCTAGAGGAGTTTCTAACCGTTTGGGCTGAACACTTCCCTGGCCTAGAGCAGTTTCTAACCGTTTGGACTGAACACTTCCCTGGTCTAGAGCCGTTTCTAACCGTTTGGACTGAACACTTCCCTGGCCTAGAGCAGTTTCTAACCGTTTGGACTGAACACTTCCCTGGTCTAGAGCAGTTTCTAACCGTTTGGGCTGAACACTTCCCTGGTCAAGAGCAGTTTCTAACCGTTTGGACTGAACACTTCCCTGGTCTAGAGCAGTTTCTAACCGTTTGGACTGAACACTTCCCTGGTCTAGAGCAGTTTCTAACCGTTTGGGCTGAACACTTCCCTGGCCTAGAGCAGTTTCTAACTGTTTGGACTGAACACTTCCCTGGTCTAGAGCAGTTTCTAACCGTTTGGACTGAACACTTGCCTGGTCTAGAGCAGTTTCTAACCGTTTGGACAGAACACTTCCCTGGTCTAGAGCAGTTTCTAACCGTTTGGGCTGAACACTTCCCTGGCCTAGAGCAGTTTCTAACCGTTTGGACTGAACACTTCCCTGGTCTAGAGCCGTTTCTAACCGTTTGGACTGAACACTTCCCTGGCCTAGAGCAGTTTCTAACCGTTTGGACTGAACACTTCCCTGGTCTAGAGCAGTTTCTAACCGTTTGGGCTGAACACTTCCCTGGTCAAGAGCAGTTTCTAACCGTTTGGACTGAACACTTCCCTGGTCTAGAGCAGTTTCTAACCGTTTGGACTGAACACTTCCCTGGTCTAGAGCAGTTTCTAACCGTTTGGGCTGAACACTTCCCTGGCCTAGAGCAGTTTCTAACTGTTTGGACTGAACACTTCCCTGGTCTAGAGCAGTTTCTAACCGTTTGGACTGAACACTTGCCTGGTCTAGAGCAGATTCTAACCGTTTGGACAGAACACTTCCCTGGCCTAGAGCAGTTTCTAACTGTTTGGGCTGAACACTTCCCTGGCCTAGAGCAGTTTCTAACCGTTTGGACTGAACACTTCCCTGGTCTAGAGCAGTTTCTAACCGTTTGGGCTGAACACTTCCCTGGCCTAGAGCAGTTTCTAACCGTTTGGACTGAACACTTCCCTGGTCTAGAGCAGTTTCTAACCGTTTGGACTGAACACTTCCCTGGTCTAGAGCAGTTTCTAACCGTTTGGGCTGAACACTTCCCTGGTCTAGAGCAGTTTCTAACCGTTTGGACTGAACACTTCCCTGGTCTAGAGCAGTTTCTAACTGTTTGGGCTGAACACTTCCCTGGCCTAGAGCAGTTTCTAACCGTTTGAACTGAACACTTCCCTGGCCTAGAGCAGTTTCTAACCATTTGGACTGAACACTTGCCTGGTCTAGAGCAGTTTCTAACCGTTTGGACTGAACACCTCCCTGGCCTAGAGGAGTTTCTAACTGTTTGGACTGAACACTTCCCTGGTCTAGAGCAGTTTCTAACCGTTTGGACTGAACACTTCCCTGGCCTAGAGCGGTTTCTATCCGTTTGGACTGAACACTTCCCTGGTCTAGAGCAGTTTCTAACCGTTTGGACTGAACACTTCCCTGGCCTAGAGCAGTTTCTAACCGTTTGGACTGAACACTTCCCTGGTCTAGAGTAGTTTCTAACCGTTTGGGCTGAACACTTCCCTGGCCTAGAGCAGTTTCTAACCGTTTGAACTGAACACTTCCCTGGCCTAGAGCAGTTTCTAACCATTTGGACTGAACACTTGCCTGGTCTAGAGCAGTTTCTAACCGTTTGGACTGAACACCTCCCTGGCCTAGAGGAGTTTCTAACTGTTTGGACTGAACACTTCCCTGGTCTAGAGCAGTTTCTAACCGTTTGGACTGAACACTTCCCTGGCCTAGAGCGGTTTCTATCCGTTTGGACTGAACACTTCCCTGGTCTAGAGCAGTTTCTAACCGTTTGGACTGAACACTTCCCTGGCCTAGAGCAGTTTCTAACCGTTTGGACTGAACACTTCCCTGGTCTAGAGTAGTTTCTAACCGTTTGGGCTGAACACTTCCCTGGCCTAGAGCAGTTTCTAACTGTTTGGACTGAACACTTCCCTGGTCTAGAGCAGTTTCTAACCATTTGGACTGAACACTTGCCTGGTCTAGCCTGTTGAGGCTAGGGGGTGCTGTTGTCACTATTTATGGAAATCGTGTAATTTTTGAAACGGCTTCCTACAAAATTCTTGATCGTACAATATGCATATTATTATTATTATTGGATAGAAAACAGTCTATAGTTTCTATAGCCGTTGAAATTTTGTCTCTGAGTGGAACAGAACTCATTCTACAGCAATTTCCCTGACATGGAGTCAGATTTCACACATTTTGGCCCCTGTTCTGGAGTCAGTTTAAAGGCCACTGTTATTGCTATGAGTATACGGACACTGCTTACGTCTTCCCCTGGATGCCTTTACGTGATGACGATTTGAATGGTGTGGATTGCGCAATCACAGCCACTATAAATGAAAAACACGTGTAGGTAGGCACTCCTTTCCTGCTGCGTCGGACGCACGGTGGGCACCGACCCTTTCTTTTTCCAAGCATTAGTGGAGCCAGTAATATTTCTCAGGTCATGTTTCTACTCGTTATAGGAGTTAAAAACATCATAAGGTAGTTAATTTAAACCGTTTTATAGCAATTTATACCCGTTTAGTGCGATTTTGGGACATTTATTTCTGAGACACTGTGAATCTCTGGGCACGCTTCCAGTTCATGCCGAACGCAATGGGCATTTCTACATGGCAAGAGGACAGCTTTCGACCAAAAGACGATTAGACCCAAGAAAGGATTCTTTGACCAAGATTCTGATGGAAGAACAGCTCAAAGTAGGAACAATTTATTATGATAAATCGTGTTTCTGTCGAAAAATGTTAATGGCTTAGGACGCCATCTTGTTTGACGTAGCTTCGCTTGGCGCAAACTGTATTGAAAAGTAAGGATAATTTTTAAAAAATTATTCCGCGATTGTATTAAGAATTAAATTGTCTATCAATCGCTGTCCACCCTGTATTTTTTAGTCACGTTTATGAGTATTTATGTATACGATTAGATCACTGTCTAATGTGGCGCAGGACATTTTCTGACCAGCTGGGCTACTTTTCTCATTGTCTAACCATGATTTTGGTGGCTAAATATGCACATTTTCGAACAAATTGTATATGTATGTTGTAATGTGATGTTACAGGAGTGTCATCTGAAGAATTCTGAGAAGGTTAGTGAAAAAATTCATATATTTTGGCGATGTTTACGTTATCGCTCTCTTTGGCTAGAATCAATGCTGGTGTAATGTTTGCACATGTGCTATGCTAATATAACGATTTATTGTGTTTTCGCTGTAAGACACTTAGAAAATCTGAAATATTGTCTGTATTCACAGGATCTGTGTCTTTCGATTAGTGTATGCTGTGTATTTTTACGAAATGTTTGATGATTAGTAGTTAGGTAAACACGTTGCTCATTGTATTTATTCTAGTCCATTTGTGACGGTGGGTGCAATTGTAAACTATGACATCTACCTGAAATATGCACATTTTTCTAACAAAACCTATCCTATACCATAAATATGTTATCAGACTGTCATCTGATGAGCTTTTTTCTTGGTTAGTCGCTATCAATATCTTAGTTTAGCCGAATTGGTGATAGCTACTGGTGTTGGTGGACAAAGAAAAGATGGTGGATTATGCTAATGTCTTCCCTGTAAAACATTTTAAAAATCGGACATGTTGGCTGGATTCACAAGATCTGTGTCTTTCATTAGCTGTATTGGACTTTAATGTGTGAAAGTTAAATATTTAAAAAAAAAATTGGGGGGGAATTTCGCGGCTCTGCCTTTTCAGTGGGGGTGGGGGGGATGTGCCGCTAGCGGCACCCCAGTCCTAGACAGGCTAGAGCAGTTTCTAACCGTTTGGACTGAACACCTCCCTGGCCTAGAGGAGTTTCTAACCGTTTGGGCTGAACACTTCCCTGGTCTAGAGCAGTTTCTAACCGTTTGGACTGAACACTTCCCTGGCCTAGAGCAGTGGTTGTAACACATACATAGACTAATAGTGGTTCTAAAGGGGGCGTTTCAACCAGTAGCATTTGAGATAACTTGGATGTATCCCAAATGGCACCCTAATGCTTCTGTAGGCATGGGCCCCGGTAAAAAGTGTGTGTTGGGTCTCACCCGAATTGATGGATTTGCGGTGTTGTTCTTTTGATCTACGGAGAAAGGTACCTGTCAAGGGAGTCATTTCAGGAGTCTCGAAAGTAGTCGACATTGCTATACTTAATGTTCCTGGAGTGGACAATGCACTAAGGATGAATCATGTGGTAAATGGCAAGAAAGAGAAGAGTGCGTCTCTTCTTGTTTATTTTTATGTGGAGTCTCTCCTTCCCCGAGTGCAGTTGGGATATGTGTACTGTCCTGTGAGAGCCTTTATATCCAGACATTGCAATGTAACCACTGTAAAATGTTTGTACATGTATCAAGTGTCTGCAGAATGGGGGAAGCCGATCGTGAGATATTATTACCATTTTATTAGGATCCCCATTAGCTGTTGTGAAAGCAGCAGCTGCTCTTCCTGGGGTCAAAACATGAAACATGACATAATACAGAACATTAATAGACAGGAACTGCTCAAGGACAGAGCTTCATAAATGTAAAATGTCACATAGCCAACATACCGGTACATACACACAAAATATCTAGGTCAAATAGGGGAGGCATTTATTATTTTACCTTTATTTAACTAGGCAAGTCATTTAAGAACAAATTCTTATTTAAAATGACGGCGTTCCCCAGCCAAACCCGGACCAATTGTGCGCCGCCCTATGGGACTCCCAATCACGGCCGGTTGTGATACAGCCTGGATTCAAACCAGCGTGTCTGTAGTGACATCTCTAGCACTAAGATGCAGTGCCTTAGACCGCTGCACCACTCGGGAGACCAATTGTGCCGTGAAGTGTGGCTTTATCGGTTTTTTCAAACCAGATTTGCTGTTCACTTGAAAATCTGAGATGGGAGTTCCATTCAATAATGGCTCTATATAATATTGTACGCTTTCTTGGATTTGGGGACTGTGAAAATATCCCTGGTGGCATGTCTGGTGGGGTAAGTGTGTGTGCCAGAGCTGTGTGTAAGTTGACAATGCAAATAATTTGGAATTTAACACATTTTTTCTTATAAAAAATAAGAAGGAACGCAGACACTCTTATCCAGAGCAACTTACAGTAGTGAGTGCTTACACTTTCATACTAGCCCCTGTGGGAATCGAAACAACAACCCTAGCAATGCAAGTGCCATACTCTACCAACTGAACCACATCATCACAAACCGATTGTTTTTCTTCATGGTGATGGAAAGTCCTACAGATACAAACCTAGATGACCAGACTATGTGATGTACATTTACATGATTAAGTGGTTTGTAAGGATGGTAAATTAATACTGCACAAAAAGTGGTTGTTTTCCAAGTTATTTGATCATTAAAAATGTAAATTTGATGTGTATATTTTGCAACTTTGCACCTTTTGATGTAGTTGTTTAATACATTCTAAGCATGATGCGACTTTAACGATGATTTGAAAAAAGTTGAGTGAAAGGCATGAGCTCATTTGTTTTTTGTGCAGGCTGTATACACTTCATCAATTTCTCACTCACAATTTGACAAGCAATTTGACAACCACGGCTGCATCCCCTTTGTGTGGCCATAATGCCCCCTAAAAAAATCCATGCCTTTTGCGGCCAGTGGGCGTTGGGCTGAATATAATAATAATTATAATTCCTTTCTCCCGGCTGCATGTAGAAGCACCTCTCACTCACATGGCTCTCTGTCACGTGATTGGGTCATTCTCACAGGCTACAAGTGAAGACAGACACATCGGGGACGCAACTGCGCGTGTCCTTATCCAAGTCCGAGGAGCATATGGAAGATAAGGAACTGTCCACATTTACTTTTCGTCAGCCAACAAGATGAGTAGGCCTTACAAACAGCAAAAGTACTAGTCTATGTCAATCTACTATCCACCATAGTACAAAAGTTGACCTATTCTATTCTGTGTGAGAAATAAATATTTCAAACAGTCTGGGGCAGTTGTGGGATGCGATAGATCCCAAATGAATACCATTGGCATAAAAAAAATGTTTTAAGCAATGAGCCTGATGCAACAGATGAGAACGTTTAGCTTAAATGCATGTAATGCTTTTATTATAAAGGTGCATTTTTATGCTGGAAATGATCTTCCCCAAACTTGAAACTCATGCTCTGTGTATCGTATGCCAGTTAGGCTCTACTCCCGTTGTAAAGCAGATAATGTACTTCATTTTAATAAGAAGTTATTTGGCCACTTAAGTTGTGATACAAACCTTATCAAAACATATAGGCCTATGGGCTAGCCTACATGAGGTGTGCAACTATGATTTGAAAAAGTTGCACAAAAAAAAAAGCATTCTCAGTTTCTTGCCCTAAACTGTGCATCATCCACAAGTGATAGGCTAATATTGTCACCCATCAGACTATTCTTGATTTAATCTAGTCTTTACATATACTAAATAATATGTGTGAAATTTGTTTTGATTTAGAATGGAACATTATCATGCACCCGTCTCGAAACAGGGGCAGCAGAAAATAATACATCATCTTTGCGCTTAAATAGTGAATGGAGGACGCTTTTCCCATGGTTCATTTTCATGCCAGCCAGGTAGGCTATACTCCTGTAATGTGCTTAACTTCTCTAGGCTTGGCGCTCTGCATTTCCTCTGGCTTTTTGCCAAGAGAGACAGTAGCGTCCCGCCTAAACTCTGATTTTTGGATATAAGTATGAACTTTACCGAACAAAACATACATGTATTGTGTAACATGAAGTCCTATGAGTGTCATCTGATGAAGATCATCAAAGGTTAGTGATTAATTTTATCTCTATTTCTGCTTTTTGTTACTTCTCTCTTTGGCTGGAAAAATGTCTGTCTTTTTCTGTAACTTGGCTCTTAACTAACATAATCGTTTGGTGTGCTTTCGTCGTTAAACCTTTTTGAAATCGGACACTTTGGCTGGATTTACAACAAGTGTATCTTTAAAGTGGTGTAAAATACTTGTATGTTTGAGGAATTAAAATTATGGGATTTCTGTTGTTTTGAATTTGGCGCCCTGCAGTTTCACTGGCTGTTGACGAGGTGGGACGCTACCGTCCCACATAACCTAGAGAAGTTAACATTAGGAAAGTTGAGAAATAAACATAGTAGGGCGAGCCTATAGAAAGCTGATGGGATCCTCTTTTTATTAGAGGCCATCACTGTTTTCTCACACAATTGCATAGCCTATAGAAATGTTGCACAACATGAGCTCATGGGCTCTCATGAAGTGTTAGATTAGATTTTCGAAGACATTTGCATTGATGTTAGAGTGATTAGAGGGACAATAGAGTGCTGAGTACCAGGCAGGTAGCAAGTTTGGTAGGCTACTAATGACCATCATTATTCCGATTTTTAAGTGGATGCTGCAGGACCCTCTGCACATTTACTATCCCCAGAAAGACACACAGCTGTAATCGCTGCCAAAGGTGCTTCTACAAAGTATTGACTCAGTGGTGTGAATACTTATGTAAATTATATATTTCTGTATTCAATTTAATACATTTGCAAAAATTTCTAAAAATCTTGGTTTCACTTTGTCATTGTGGGATATTGTGTGTAGATGGGTGAGAAAAAAATAATTTAAACCATTTTCAATTCAGGCTGTAACACAACAAAATGTGGAATAAGTCAAGGGGTATGCATACTCTCTGAATGCACTGTATATGGATTTGTAGTATATTTAAGTATACTTGTAATATATAGAAATACACTTGTTTTTTAGCTTGAGATCTCAAAGCATCTCTATGTTGATGAGAGAGGTGGATGACAGGGCATATTGTACTTTGCCCATAAGGAATTTATCTGTTCTATTTTAAACTTCTAATCAATATATTCTGATTAATGTACATGACCATTGACCAAAAATCTTACAGACTGTGCTTTAATAAAAAGGTGGGTGCACTGTAGTAAGTGTCGTTTTGATTTACTTTGATGTACGATTAGTTTTTTGTTCGTGTTCAATATACGCACCGGAATGTGCATGACGCCCACAGGTAACTAGTGCAGTTATTATCCACCGATAGGGCTCTTGACAAAAGTAGGGCACTACATAGGCATTAGGAAGCCATTTGGAACACGGGCAAGTTGTCTCAGAGGGTAATGGTCGAATACCCTATTTAGAACTGTTATTACACTTTGTACGCAGGCCTCTAAGCTGTGACTTCCAGAAAACTCCCAGTGAATTCCGACAACTGTTCTGCTGCCGAGAACTATGCTTTTTCTGTTTACTAGACAAGGCCAGTGACCACTTGGCTAAATATATCCTTTCCCATTCAACACAGGGGATTTGGTGCCCCTGGCCAGTGCACAGCACTCTAATTTAAGAACACAGCAACCTCTACGGGATCGGTGTCGCTCCACCGGGACGGTTGAGCTAATGTGCGCTAATGTGATTAGCATGATGTTGTAAGTAAAAAGAACATTTCCCAGGACGTAGACATGTCTTATATGGGCAGAAAGCTTAAATTCTTGTTAATCTAACTGCACTGTCCAAATTACAGTAGCTATTAAAGTGAAAAAAATACCATGTTTTTTAAATTTTTATTTCACCTTTATTTAACCAGGTAAGCTAGTTGAGAACAAGTTCTCATTTACAACTGTGACCTGGCCAAGATAAAACAAAGCAGTGCGACAGAAACATCACAGAGTTACACATGGAGTAAAACAAACATACAGTCAATAACACAATAGGAAAAAAGAGTCTATATACAGTGTGTGCAACTGGCATGAGGCGGTAAGGCAATAAATAGGCCATAGTAGCAAAGTAATTACAATTTAGCAGACTGGAGTGATAGATGAGCAGATGATGGTGTGTAAGTAGTGATACTGGTGTGCAAAAGAGCAGCAAAGTAAATAAAAACAATATGGGTTGAGGTAGGTAGATTGGGTGTGCTATTTACAGATGGACTATGTACAGCTGCAGCGATCGGTTAGCTGCTCAGATAGCTGATGTTTAAAGTAAGTGAGGGAAATGTAAGTCTCCAGCTTCAGCGATTTTTGCAATTTGTTTCAGTCACTGGCAGCAGAGAACTGGAAGGAAAGGCGGCCAAAGGAGGTGTTGGCTTTGGGGATGACCAGTGAGATATACCTGCTGGAGCGCGTGCTACGGGTGGGTGTTGTTATCGTAACCAGTGAGCTGAGATAAGGTGGAGTGTAACAGGATTATATTGGTGATTCCCCGTGCCGCTTTATTGTTAAGCCAATGGGTTTTTGGTTTTAGTTTTATCTTGCCTTCACCTACTCAACATGTCATCTTATTGGCTGGTTTGCGTAGCTTGCTTACGAGGGAGGATGTTTCAGTTAGAATCATCCCAGTGAACAAGCACCAAACCAGCGGTAAGTTGTTGGTTGCAAAGCACTGTACGTCAAAAGTGATTTTTATACTCCCAAGTGATGATTTAAATGTACAATTATTTGTTTGTAAATGTTATTCGAACCTCACACATAAGATGCAGCGTTTTTTGGTGAATATTTATTGTGCATTTTGTTGTAGAGAATTCCCACCAATTCCAGCTAGCAACTTACTGTGTCTGGTGGGGGGGTTCGTATATTTTGTACAGTGGGTGAGTGCAGAGTTGGATGGTGAGCCGGGCATTGCATGACGTGCAATGTTGTGCTGTTTCTATCAGGTACATTGTTCAAAATATTATATTGTAATTGTATTATTTTGGTAACTACATTGCCCAGTGAACAAGCACCAAACCAGCGTGCGTGAGTGCAGAGTTGGATGGTGAGCCGTGCATTGCATGACGTGCAATTTTGTGCTGTTTCTATCAGAATAAAGCTCCATGACTGGTGATACAAGTTGGAGTTCGTGTCGATGATTGATTGTACACAACGCAAGAAGAATACTGTTACAGGAGCTTTAACTAGCATAGACTTATAGATGACCTGGAGCCAGTGGGTCTGGCAACGAATATGTAGCGAGGGCCAGCTCACTAGAGCATAAAGGTCGCAGTGGCGGGTGGTATAAGGCGCTTTGGTAACAAAACGGATGGCACTGCCATGGAAGGAGTGTTGTGTGGCATTGATGCTCATTTGGAGGTTAGTTAACACAGTGTCCAAAGAAGGGCCAGATGTATACAGAATGGTGTCGTCTGCGTAGATGTGGATCAGGGAATCACCCGCAGCAAGAGCAACATCGTTGATATATACGGAGAAAAGAGTCGGCCCAAGAATTGAACCCTGTGGTACCCCCATAGAGACTGCCAGAGGTCCGGACAACAGGCCCTCCGATTTGACACACTGAACTCTGTCTGCGAAGTAGTTGGTGAACTAAGCGAGGCAGTCATTTGAGAAACCAAGGCTATTGAGTCTGCCGATAAGAATACAGTGATTGACAGAGTCGTAAGCCTTGGCCAGGTCAACGAAGACGGCTGCACAGTACTGTCTTTTATCGATGGTGGTTATGATATCGTTTAGTACCTTGAGCGTAGCTTAGGTGCACCCATGACCAGCTCGGAAACCCGATTGCATAGCGGAGAAGGTACGGTGGGATTCGAAATGGTCAGTGATCTGTTTATTAACATGGCTTACAAAGACTTTGGAAAAGCAGGGCAGGATGGATAGGTCTATAACAGTTTGGGTATGGAGTGTCACCCCCTTTGAAGAGGGGGATGACCACGGCAGCTTTCCAATCTTTAGGGATCTTGGACGATATGAGAGGTTGAACAGATTGGTAATAGGGGTTGGAACAATGACGGCGGATAATTTTAGTAAGAGAGGGTCGAAATTGTCTAGCCCAGCTGATTTGTACGGGTCCAGGTTTTGCAGCTCTTTCAGAACATCTGCAATCTGGATTTGGGTGAAGGAGAAGCTGGGGGGGCTCGGGCAAGTAGCTGCGGGGGGTGCAGAGCTGTTGGCCGGGGTTGGGGTAGCTAGGAGGAAAGCAAGGCCAGCCGTAAAGAAATGCTTATTGAAATGTTCGATTATCATGGTTTAATCGGCGGTGACCGTGTTGCCTTGCCTCAGTGCAGTGGGCAGCTGGGAGGAGGTGCTCTTTTTCTCCATGGACTTTACAGTGTCCCAAAACTTTTCGGAGTCAGAGCTACAGGATGCAAATTCCTGTTTGAAAAAGCTAGCCTTTGCTTTCCTGACTGACTGTGTGTATTGGTTCCTGACTTCCCTGAACAGTTGCATATCACGGGACTATTCGATGCTATTGCAGTCCGCCACAGGATGTTTTTGTGCTGGTCAAGGGCAGTCAGGTCTGAAGTGAACCAAGGGCTATATCTGTTCTTAGTGATACATTTTTTTGAATGGGGCATGCTTATTTAAGATGGTGAGGAAATTACTTTTAAAACGACGAGGCATCCTCGACTGACAGGATGAAGTCAATATCCTTCCAGGATACCAGGGCCAGGTCAATTAGAAAGGCCAGCTCGCAGAAGTGTTTTAGAGAGCGTTTGACAGTGATGAGGGGTGGTCGTTTGACCGTGGACCCATAGCGGACAGGTAATGAGGCAGTGATCGCTGAGATTCTGATTGAAAACGGCAGAGGTTAATTTGGAGGGCAAGTTGGTCAGGATATTATCTATGAGGGTGCCCATGTTTACGGATTTAGTGTTGTACCTGGTAGGTTCATTGATAATTTGTGTCAGATTGAGGGCATATAGTTTAGATTGTAGGACTGCTGGGGTGTTAAGCATATCCCAGTTTAGGTCACCTAACAGAACAAACTCTGAAGAAACCCAGCCTAAAACCCCAAACAGCAAGCAATGCAGGTGTAGAAGCATGGTGGCTAGGAAAAACTCCCTAGAAAGGCCAGAACCTAGGAAGAAACCTAGAGAGGAACCAGGCTATGAGGGGTGGCCAGTCCTCTTCTGGCTGTGCCGGGTGGGGATTTTAACAGAACATGGCCAAGATATTCAAATGTTCATAAATGACCTGCATGGTCAAATAATAGTCATCACAGTGAACAGGTCAGGGTTCCATAGCCGCAGGCAGAACAGTTGAAATTGGAGCAGCAGGTGGACTGGTGACAACAAGGAGTCATCATGCCAGGTAGTCCTGAGGCATGGTCCTAGGGCTCAGGTCCTCCGAGAGAGAGAAAGAAAGAAAGAGAGAATTAGAGAGAGCATACTTAAATTCACACAGGACACCGGATAAGACAGGAGAAATACAGACTGACCCTAGCCTCCAGAAATAACACACTGACCCTAGCCCCCCGACACAAACTACTGCAGCATAAACACTGGAGGCTGAGACAGGAGGGGTCAGGAGACACTGTGGCCCCATCCGATGATACCCCCGGACAGGGCCAAACAGGCAGGATATAATATAAGGATATAGGATATAATATACACTGCTCAAAAAAATAAAGGGAACACTTAAACAACACAATGTAACTCCAAGTCAATCACACTTCTGTGAAATCAAACTGTCCACTTAGGAAGCAACACTGATTGACAATAAATTTCACATGCTGTTGTGCAAATGGAATAGACAAAAGGTGGAAATTATAGGCAATTAGCAAGACACCCCCAAAAAAGGAGTGATTCTGCAGGTGGTGACCACAGACCACTTCTCAGTTCCTATGCTTCCTGGCTGATGTTTTGGTCACTTTTGAATGCTGGCGGTGCTCTCACTCTAGTGGTAGCATGAGACGGAGTCTACAACCCACACAAGTGGCTCAGGTAGTTCAGTTCATCCAGGATGGCACATCAATGCGAGCTGTGGCAAAAAGGTTTGCTGTGTCTGTCAGCGTAGTGTCCAGAGCATGGAGGCGCTACCAGGAGACAGGCCAGTACATCAGGAGACGTGGAGGAGGCCGTAGGAGGGCAACAACCCAGCAGCAGGACCGCTACCTCCGCCTTTGTGCAAGGAGGTGCACTGCCAGAGCCCTGCAAAATGAACTCCAGCAGGCCACAAATGTGCATGTGTCAGCATATGGTCTCACAAGGGGTCTGAGGATCTCATCTCGGTACATAATGGCAGTCAGGCTACCTCTGGCGAGCACATGGAGGGCTGTGCGGCCCCACAAAGAAATGCCACCCCACACCATGACTGACCCATCACCAAACCGGTCATGCTGGAGGATGTTGCAGGCAGCAGAACGTTCTCCACGGCGTCTCCAGACTCTGTCACTTCTGTCACATGTGCTCATGTGCTCAGTGTGAACCTGCTTTCATCTGTGAAGAGCACAGGGCGCCAGTGGCGAATTTGCCAATCTTGGTGTTCTCTGGCAAATGCCAAACGTCCTGCACGGTGTTGGGCTGTAAGCACAACCCCCACCTGTGGACGTCGGGCCCTCATACCACCCTCATGGAGTCTGTTTCTGACCGTTTGAGCAGACACATGCACATTTGTGGCCTGCTGGAGGTCATTTTGCAGGGCGCTGGCAGTGCACCGCCTTGCACAAAGGCGGAGGTAGCGGTCCTGCTGCTGGGTTGTTGCCCTCCTACGGCCTCCTCCACGTCTCCTGATGTACTGGCCTGTCTCCTGGTAGCGCCTCCATGCTCTGGACACTACGCTGACAGACACAGCAAACCTTTTTGCCACAGCTCGCATTGATGTGCCATCCTGGATGAACTGCACTACCTGAGCCACTTGTGTGGGTTGTAGACTCCGTCTCATGCTACCACTAGAGTGAGAGCACCGCCAGCATTCAAAAGTGACCAAAACATCAGCCAGGAAGCATAGGAACTGAGAAGTGGTCTGTGGTCACCACCTGCAGAATCACACCTTTTTTGGGGGTCTCTTGCTAATTGCCTATAATTTCCACCTTTTGTCTATTCCATTTGCACAACAGCATGTGAAATGTATTGTCAATCAGTGTTGCTTCCTAAGTGGACAGTTTGATTTCACAGAAGTGTGATTGACTTGGAGTTACATTGTGTTGTTTAAGTGTTCCCTTTATTTTTTTGAGCAGTGTATAACCCCACCCACTTTACCAAAGCACAGCCCCCACACCACTAGAGGGATATCTTCAACCACCAACTTACCATCCTGAGACAATGCCGAGTATATCCCACAAAGACCTCTGCCACGGCACAACCCAAGGGCGGGCGCCAACCCAGACAGGAATATCACGTCAGTGACTCAACCCACTCAAGTGATGCACCCCTCCTAGGGACGGCATGGAAGAGCACCAGTAAGCCAGTGACTCAGCCCCTGTAATAGGGTTGAAGATAGATGGGGGCAATCAATTCACATATGGTGTCCAGGGCACAGCTGGGAGCTGAGGGGGGTCTATAACAGGCGGCAACAGTGAGAGACTTATTTCTGGAGAGTTTAATTTTTTTAATTAGAAGCTCGAACTGTTTGGGCGTAGACCTGGAAAGTATGAAATTACTTTGCAAGCTATCTCTGCAGTAGATTACAACTCCTCCCCCTTTGGCAGTTCTATCTTGATGGAAAATGTTGTAGTTGGGTATGGAAATCTCAGAATTTTTGGTGGCCTTCCTAAGCCAGGATTCAGACACAGCAAGGACATCACGGTTGGCGGAGTGTGCTAAAGCAGTGAGTAAAACAAACGTAGGGAGGAGGGTTCTGATGTTAACTTACAAGAAACCATTAACCTTTATTGAACTAGGCAAGTCTGTTAATAATATCAAATTCTTATTTAAAATGGCGGCCTAGAAACAGTGGGTTAACTGCCTTGTTCGGGGCAGAACGACAGATTTTTACCTTGTCAGCTCGGGCATTCGATCTAGCAACCTTTCGGTTATTGGCCCAACGCTCTAACCACGAGGCTACCTGCCACCCTAATATTTCCCACTAGGACAGCAGAATCTACAGCAAGTATGAACCGATTCTAATATTTCCCAGTGGACAGCAGAATCTACAGCAAGTATGAACTGATTCTAATATTTCCCAGTAGGACAGCAGAATCTTCAGCAAGTATGAACCGATTCTAATATTTCCCAGTAGGACAGCAGAATCTTCAGCAAGTATGAACCGATTCTAATATTTCCCAATAGGACAGCGGAATCTACAGCAAGTATGAACCGATTCTAATATTTCCCACTAGGACAGCGGAATCTACAGCAAGTATGAACCGATTCTAATATTTCCCACTAGGACAGCAGAATCTACAGCAAGTATGATCCGATTCTAATATTTCCCACTAGGACAGCGGAATCTACAGCAAGTATGAACCGATTCTAATATTTCCCACTAGGACAGCAGAATCTACAGCAAGTATGAACCGATTCTAATATTTCCCACTAGGACAGCAGAATCTACAGCAAGTATGAACCGATTCTAATATTTCCAACTAGGACAGCAGAATCTACAGCAAGTATGAACCGATTCTAATATTTCCCACTAGGACAGCAGAAAAGCAAAGGGATTTTTTAATTCGAATAGATTCTCTGGAATTGTGGTAGAACTCAAATGTACTTGAGATGAAAAGCATGCTTCGCTTATGTTTAGCTATGCAAAAAAAGTTATGTGCTTATCTGGAGTTAGGATTCTACCCACAGTGAACTACTGTGTGTTTGTGATTTTTCAAACAACGAGCACACATGAATCAGTACTTCAATGTCACTTGGATTGTCTCCCAACGACCTCGGTCATCAAGCCAATTTTGGGTAGACTGTTAATTTCACTTGAGAGCTGTACTATGATGTTATCAGGTAGCTGGTCATGTGTATGCTTAAACTAGCTACATAAAAATATACACAAAATTAACACTGGGGAGCATGTGAAATGAGTCAGAACAATGCTTGGGATTTGCAACAGCTAAGAGCTGTTCTCACGCACGACGCAACACAGAGTGCCTGGGTACAGCCATTAGCTGTGGCATATTGGCCATATACCACAAGCCCCTGAGGTGCCTTATTGCTATTATAAATGGGTTATCAACGTAATTACAGCAGTAAAAATACATGTTTTGACAAACCTGTGGTATACTGTCTGATATAACATGGCTGTCAGTCAATCAGCATTCAGGGCTCGAACCCGACAATTAATAAAAAGGAACAGTTCACAGTAGAGGAAAAGGGGAAAGCAGCATCCTTCTAACTCTACAAAGTCAGGCCAAATATAGAGTCTTAAGAGGAAGTACACTATGTAAGAAAGAGCAACAGCTAACAATACAGTCCTCCATTATATGTATTCTCATAGATCTTTATCTCCATGTCTTTGGGGCATGGACTAGCTCAAGAATGCACAAAGTGTAGGCATTTTAAAAGCTAATAAGGTAGGATGACAAGAGATTCATTGAGCCTATAATTCAATGTTAAAATAGATGGTCCGATCACATGGATGTAATCACATTATACTGCTGTGATCAAATGCCAGAGCAATAACAATCTCCCCTTGGCATCTGAGCATCATCTCAGGCCATCTGGACTGTTGCTCAATTGGCAGTCAGCTATCGTCATCACACATGAACACGTACGCTCATAAACGTACACAGACGCACACATAGGCAGACTTAAAATCACAGTAGAACATGAGAATCATTAGCCATTTATGAAATCACAGTAGAGCACAAGTAAAGATAATTAAAATGTAGACCATTAGCCATTTATGAAATCACAGTAGAGCACAAGTAAAGATAATTAAAATGTAGACCATTAGCCATCTATGAAATCACAGTAGAGCACAAGTAAAGATAATTAAAATGTAGACCATTAGCCATCTAATGAAATCACAGTAGAGCACAAGTAAAGATAATTAAAATGTAGACCATTAGCCATTTAATGAAATCACAGTAGAGCACAAGTAAAGATAATTAAAATGTAGACCATTAGCCATTTATGAAATCACAGTAGAGCACAAGTAAAGATAATTAAAATGTAGACCATTAGCCATTTATGAAATCACAGTAGAGCACAAGTAAAGATAATTAAAATGTAGACCATTAGCCATCTATGAAATCACAGTAGAGCACAAGTAAAGATAATTAAAATGTAGACCATTAGCCATCTAATGAAATCACAGTAGAGCACAAGTAAAGATAATTAAAATGTAGACCATTAGCCATTTAATGAAATCACAGTAGAGCACAAGTAAAGATAATTAAAATGTAGACCATTAGCCATTTATGAAATCACAGTAGAGCACAAGTAAAGATAATTAAAATGTAGACCATTAGCCATCTATGAAATCACAGTAGAGCACAAGTAAAGATAATTAAAATGTAGACCATTAGCCATCTAATGAAATCACAGTAGAGCACAAGTAAAGATAATTAAAATGTAGACCATTAGCCATTTATGAAATCACAGTAGAGCACAAGTAAAGATAATTAAAATGTAGACCATTAGCCATTTATGAAATCACAGTAGAGCACAAGTAAAGATAATTAAAATGTAGACCATTAGCCATCTATGAAATCACAGTAGAGCACAAGTAAAGATAATTAAAATGTAGACCATTAGCCATCTAATGAAATCACAGTAGAGCACAAGTAAAGATAATTAAAATGTAGACCATTAGCCATTTAATGAAATCACAGTAGAGCACAAGTAAAGATAATTAAAATGTAGACCATTAGCCATTTATGAAATCACAGTAGAGCACAAGTAAAGATAATTAAAATGTAGACCATTAGCCATTTATGAAATCACAGTAGAGCACAAGTAAAGATAATTAAAATGTAGACCATTAGCCATTTATGAAATCACAGTAGAGCACAAGTAAAGATAATTAAAATGTAGACCATTAGCCATTTATGAAATCACAGTAGAGCACAAGTAAAGATAATTAAAATGTAGACCATTAGCCATTTATGAAATCACAGTAGAGCACAAGTAAAGATAATTAAAATGTAGACCATTAGCCATTTATGAAATCACAGTAGAGCACAAGTAAAGATAATTAAAATGTAGACCATTAGCCATTTATGAAATCACAGTAGAGCACAAGTAAAGATAATTAAAATGTAGACCATTAGCCATTTATGAAATCACAGTAGAGCACAAGTAAAGATAATTAAAATGTAGACCATTAGCCATCTAATGAAATCAGAGCAGTCTTTTAACCATGTCCTTCACGCATGCAAACAACTTCATTCACATGAGAGAAAGAATGTTGAAACGCTCTTTCAAGTATACAGGGTGTGTTTGAGCATCATCGGGGGCACACTGCCTGCCCTCCAGGACATTTACAACACCCGGTGCCACAGGAAGGCAAAAAAGATCATCAAAACCCTTAGGCACCTAAGCAACATCTAGAAGGCGGAGACAGTACAGGTGGTTCAAAGCTGGGGCAGAGAGACTGACAAACAGCTTCTATCTCCAGGCCATCAGACTGTTAAACAGTCATCACGAGCTGGGCTCTGCCCAGAAACGCTTCCATGAACCTTACTCACTGTTACTAGCCGGCTTTCTTGGAAGATAGAGACATGGTCATTAAACACTGGAAACTTTAATAAAGTTGACATACTCTTTTACCAACTTCATATGTACTTACTATATTCTAGTAATGGCTCATTCTATACATATAACTACTGATTAATACACACCTTTTCTATTCATATACCAACCATACACGATTCACATACATTTATATTTACACCACTGTTCAAAAGTTTGGGGTCACTTAGAAATGTCCTGGCACATTTTTTGTCCATTAAAATAACATCAAATTGATCAGAAAGAGTGTAAACATTGTTAAGCTTTTCTCAATAGGGGGTGGTTTGCACTTTGTAAAAATTTTGTTCCCAAATTAAACTGCCTCGTACTCAATTCTTGCTCGTACAATATGCATATTATTATTACTATTGGATAGAAAACACTCTCTAGTTTCTAAAACCGTTTGAATTGTATCTGTGAGTAAAACAGAACTCGAGTAGGAGCAATTTTCCTATGAGGAAGTAAGAAATCTGAAATCTGCAGGCTGTTCTGAGGTCAGTTAATTAATTTGCATGTCTTCTATTTGTTGAGATGCACTGCATACGCCTTCCCCTGGATGTCAGCGAATAGTGAGAATTGGAATGGAGTTGCTAGGCAGATCTGAGGCCTTATAAATGGGCTGGCAACGTGGGGTCCTCTCTTTCCTTCATTCGCCATGACGCAAGACAGACCTCAGGATGGCGTTCTAGAAAGCTCCCGTTATACCCTTTAGATAAATCTGGCTCTGATTTTATTCGATACAGGTGTTAAAGACATCATAATGTTGTTATTTTAAACCGAGTTATATCAGTTTATATCAGTATATTGCGATTTTCGGGTATTTATTTGTGCTGCGTTCTAGTGAGTTGGGCACGTCTGGGCCACACGGCTAATGTTTACTGCTAATTCCAAAGTTGTAGGCGACAATCTACAACCGAGCAACGATGATTCTGGACAAAGGACAACTTGCACAAGATTCTGATGGAAGCTCATCAAAAAGAAAGAACGGTTTATGATGTTAATTCGTTGTTCTGTTGAAAAATGTAAAACTCATATTCCGCCATTCATTCCGGTGCGGTCTCGCTTTAACGCACGCTGTATGTCGTAGTAACGTTAATTTTAAAAATCTAACAGCGATTGCATTAAGAACTAATTTATCTTTCATTTGCTGTCTAACCTGTATTTTTAGTCAAGTTTATGATTAGTTACTGATTAGATTAGGTGCTTCTCTCAAGATTTCTCCCGACATATTGTTGGCAGCTTGGCTACTATTCTCATTGTATAACCACGATTTGTGCCGCTAAATATGCACATTTTCGATCAAACTCTATATGTATTGTGTAATACACTGCTCAAAAAAATAAAGGGAACACTTAAACAACACAATGTAACTCCAAGTCAATCACACTTCTGTGAAATCAAACTGTCCACTTAGGAAGCAACACTGATTGACAATAAATTTCACATGCTGTTGTGCAAATGGAATAGACAAAAGGTGGAAATTATAGGCAATTAGCAAGACACCCCCAATAAAGGAGTGGTTCTGCAGGTGGTGACCACAGACCACTTCTCAGTTCCTATGCTTCCTGGCTGATGTTTTGGTCACTTTTGAATGCTGGCGGTGCTCTCACTCTAGTGGTAGCATGAGACGGAGTCTACAACCCACACAAGTGGCTCAGGTAGTGCAGTTCATCCAGGATGGCACATCAATGCGAACTGTGGCAAAAAGGTTTGCTGTGTCTGTCAGTGTAGTGTCCAGAGCATGCAGGCGCTACCAGGAGACAGGCCAGTACATCAGGAGACGTGGAGGAGGCCGTAGGAGGGCAACAACCCAGCAGCAGGACCGCAACCTCCGCCTTTGTGCAAGGAGGTGCACTGCCAGCGCCCTGCAAAATGACCTCCAGCGGGCAAAAAATGTGCATGTGTCTGCTCAAACGGTCAGAAACAGACTCCATGAGGGTGGTATGAGGGCCCGACGTCCACAGGTGGAGGTTGTGCTTACAGCCCAACACCGTGCAGGACGTTTGGCATTTGCCAGAGAACACCAAGATTGGCAAATTCGCCACTGGCGCCCTGTGCTCTTCACAGATGAAAGCAGGTTCACACTGAGCACATGAGCACATGTGACAGACGTGACAGAGTCTGGAGACGGCGTGGAGAACGTTCTGCTGCCTACAACATCCTCCAGCATGACCGGTTTGGCGATGGGTCAGTCATGGTGTGGGGTGGCATTTCTTTGTGGGGCCGCACAGCCCTCCATGTGCTCGCCAGAGGTAGCCTGACTGCCATTATGTACCGAGATGAGATCCTCAGACCCCTTGTGAGACCATATGCTGACAGATGCACATTTGTGGCCTGCTGGAGGTCATTTTGCAGGGCTCTGGCAGTGCTCCTCCTTGCACAAAGGCGGAGGTAGCGGTCCTGCTGCTGGGTTGTTGCCCTCCTACGGCCTCCTCCACGTCTCCTGATGTACTGGCCTGTTTCCTGGTAGCGCCTCCATGCTCTGGACACTACGCTGACAGACACAGCAAACCTTTTTGCCACAGCTCGCATTGATGTGCCATCCTGGATGAACTGCACTACCTGAGCCACTTGTGTGGGTTGTAGACTCCGTCTCATGCTACCACTAGAGTGAGAGCACCGCCAGCATTCAAAAGTGACCAAAACATCAGCCAGGAAGCATAGGAACTGAGAAGTGGTCTGTGGTCACCACCTGCAGAATCACTCCTGTTTTGGGGGGTGTCTTGCTAATTTCCTATAATTTCCACCTTTTGTCTATTCCATTTGCACAACAGCATGTGAAATTTATTGTCAATCAGTGTTGCTTCCTAAGTGGACAGTTTGATTTCACAGAAGTGTGATTGACTTGGAGTTACATTGTGTTGTTTAAGTGTTCCCTTTATTTTTTGGAGCAGTGTATGATGTTATAGGACTGTCATCTGAAGAAGTTTGAGAAGGTTAGTGAAAAAATTAATATCTTTTGCTGGTTTATTCGTTATTGCTATTGTTGGCTTGAATCAATGCTGTTGTGTGGTTGGCTATTGTAGTAAGCTAATATAATGCTATATTGTGTTTGCTGTAAAACACTTTAAAAAATCTGAAATATTGCCTGGATTCACAAGATCTTTGTCTTTCATTTGCTGTACGCTGTGTATTTTTCAGAAATGTTTTATGATGAGTATTTAGGTAATTCGCGTTGGTCTCTGTAGTTATTCTAGTTGCTTTGGTGAGAGTTGTGATGGTGGCTGCAATGGTAAACTATGATTTATACCTGAAATATGCACATTTTTCTAACAAAACATATGCTATACAATAAATATGTTATCAGACTGTCATCTGATGAAGTTGTTTCTTGGTTAGTGGCTATTTATATCTTTATTTGGTCGAAATTGTGATAGCTACCTATGCAGGAAAAAAATGGTGGGAAAAAAAAGTTGTGTCTTTTGCTATCGTGGTTAGCTAATAGATTTACATAGTGTCTTCCCTGTAAAACATTTTAAAAATCAGAAATGATGGCTGGATTCACAAGATGTGTATCTTTCATCTGGTGTCTTTGACTTGTGATTTAATGATATTTAGATGCTAGTATTTACTTGTGACGCTATGCTAGGCTATGCTAGTCAGCTTTTTTACTGATGGGGTGCTCCCGGATCCGGGATTGTGTGCAAGTAGAAGTTTATGCTTTAAATGACTATTGTAGCTAGAAACGGCAGATTGTTAATGGAATATCTACATAGACCCATTATAAGCAACTATCACTCATGTGTTCCAATGGCACATTGTGTTAGCTAATCAAAGTTTATCATTTTAAAATAAAAAATGAATCATTAGAAAACCCCTTTTGCAATTATGTTAGCACATATGAAAACTGTTGTTCTGATTAAAGAAGCAATAAATCTGTCCGCCTTTAGACTAGTTGAGTATCTGGAGCATCAGCATTTGTGGGTCCGATTACAGGTTCAAAAGGGCAAGAAACAAAGTACTTTCTTCTGAAACTTGTCAGTCTATTCTTGTTCGGAGAAATTAAGGCTATACCATGTGAGAATTGCCAAGAAACTGAAGATCTCGTACAATGCTGTGTACTACTCCCTTCCCCAGAACAGCGCAACTGGCTATAACCAGAATAGAAAGAGGAGTGGGAGGCCCTGGTGGACAACTGAGCAAGAGGACAAGTACAGTCGTGGCCAAAAGTTTTGAGAATGACACAAATATTGATTTCCACAAAGTTTGCTGCTTCAGTGTCTTTAGATATTTTTGTCAGATGTTACTATGGAATACTGAAGTATAATTACAAGCATTTCATAAGTGTCAAAGGCTTTTATTGACAATTACATGAAGTTGACGCAAAGAGTCAATATTTGCAGTGTCGACCCTTCTTTTTCAAGACCTCTGCAATCCGCCCTGTCAATTAACTTCTGGGCCACATCCTGACTGATGGCAGCCCATTCTTGCATAATCAATGCTTGGAGTTTGTCAAAATGTGGGTTTTTGTTTTTCCACCCGCCTCTTGAGGATTGACCACAGGTTCTCAATGGGATTAAGGTCTGGGGAGTTTCCTGGCCATGGACCCAAAATATCGATGTTTTGTTCCCCGAGCCACTTAGTTATCACTTTTGCCTTATGGCAAGGTGCTCCATCATGCTGGAAAAGGCATTGTTCGTCACCAAACTGTTCCTGGATGGTTGGGAGAAGTTGTTCTCGGAGGATGTGCTGGTACCTTTCTTCATTCATGGCTGTGTTCTTAGGCAAAATTGTGAGTAAGCCCACTCCCTTGGCTGAGAAGCAACCCCACACATGAATGGTCTCAGGATGCTTTACTGTTGGCATGACACAGGACTGATGGTAGCGCTCACCTTGTCTTCTCCGGACAAGCTTTTTTACCCGGATGCCCCAAACAATCGGAAAGGGGATTCATCAGAGAAATGACTTTACCCCAGTCCTCAGCAGTCCAATCCCTGTACCTTTTGCAGAATATCAGTCTGTCCCTGATGTTTTTCCTGGAGAGAAGTGGCTTCTTTGCTGCCCTTCTTGACACCGGGCCATCCTCCAAAAGTCTTTGCCTCACTGTGCGTGCAGATGCACTCACACCTGCCTGCTGCCATTCCTGAGCAAGCTCTGTACTGGTGCTGCCCCGATCCCGCAGCTGAATCAACTTTAGGAGACGGTCCTGGCACTTGCTGGACTTTCTTGGGCACCCTAAATCCTTCTTCACAACAATTGAACTGCTATCCTTGAAGTTCTTGATGATCCGATAAACGGTTGATTTAGGTGCAATCTTACTGGCAGCAATATCCTTGCCTGTGAAGCCCTTTTTGTGCAAAGCGACGATGGCACGTGTTTCCTTGCAGGTAACCATGGTTGACAGAGGAGGAACAATGATTCCAAGCACCACCCTTCTTTTGAAGCTTCCAGTCTGTTATTCAAACTCAATCAGCATGACAGAGTGATCTCCAGCCTTGTCCTCGTAAACACGCACACCTGTGTTAACGAGAGAATCACTGACATGATGTCAGCTGGTCCTTTTGTGGCAGGGCTGAAATGCAGTGGAAATGTTTTTGGGAGATTCAGTTCATTTGCATGGCAAAGAGGGACTTGAAATTAATTGCAATTCATCTGATCACTCTTCATAACATTCTGGAGTATATGCAAATTGCCATCATACAAACTGAGGCAGCAGACTTTGTGAAAATTAATATTTGTGTAATTTGTCAAAACTTTTGGCCACGACTGTACATTAGAGTGTAGT